>NC_080064.1:72680288-73280288 GCF_949987535.1 Balaenoptera acutorostrata | reverse complement strand
TATCTCTTTTGCATCCTAGACTCATATCTGTTCATTCAGTATCTCCATTTCAATGTCTGATTTGCATCTCAGCCTTAACATGTCAGGACTGAATTCTTTTTTATTGGTGTATAATTGCTTTACAATCGTGTATTAGTTTCTGCTTTATAACAAAGTGAATCAGTTATACGTATATATATATACCCATATCTCTTCCCTCGTGCATCTCCCTCCCTCCCACCCACCCTATCCCACACCTCTAGGTGGTCACAAAGCACCGAGCTGATTTTCCTGTGCTATGCAGCTGTTTCCCACTAGCTATTGGCTTTACATTTGGTAGTGTATATATGTCCATGCCATTCTCTCACTTTGTCCCAGCTTACCGTTCCCCCTCCCCGTGTCCTCAAGTCCACTCTCTAGTAGGTCTGCATCTTTATTCCTGTCTTGCCCCTAGGTTCTTCATGACCACTTTTTTTTTTTTTAGATTCCATATATATGTGTTAGCATATGGTATTTGTTTTTCTCTTTCTGACTTACTTCACTCTGTATGACAGATTCTAGATCCATCCACCTCACTACAAATAACTCAATTTCATTTCTTTTTATGGCTGAGTAATATTCCATTGTATGTATGTGCCACATCTTCTTTATCCATTCATCTGTCGATGGACACTTAGGTTGCTTCTATGTCCTGGCTATTGTAAATAGAGCTGCAATGAACATTGTGGTACATGACTCTTTTTGAATAATGGTTTTCTCAGAGTATATGACCAGTAGTGGGATTGCTGGGTCATATGGTAGTTCTACTTTTAGTTTTTTAAGGAACCTCCATACTGTTTTCCATAGTGGCTGTATCAATTTACATTCCCACCAACAGTGCAAGAGGGTTCCCTTTTCTGTACACCCTCTCCAACATTTATTGTTTGTAGATTTTTTGATGATGGCCATTCTGACTGGTGTGAGGTGATATTTCAATGTAGTTTTGATTTACATTTCTCTAATGATTATTGATGTTAAGCATTCCTTCATGTGTTTGTTGGCAATCTGTATATCTTCTTTGGAGAAATGTCTATTTAGGTATTCTGTCCATTTTTGGATTGGGTTGTTTGTTTTTTTGACATTGAGCTGCATGAGCTGCTTGTAAATTTTGGAGATTAATCCTATGTCAGTTGTTTCATTTGCAAATATTTTCCCCCCATGCTGAGGGTAGTCTTTTTGTATTGTTTATGGTTTCCTTTGCTGTGCAAAAGTTTGTAAGTTTCATTAGGTCCCATTTGTTTATTTTATTTTTTTTATTTCCACTACTCTAGGAGGTGGCTCAAAAAGGATCTTGCTTTGATTTATGTCATAGAGTGTTCTGCCTATGTTTTCCTCTAAGAGTTTGATAGTGTCTGGCCTTACATTTAGGTCTTTAATCCATTTAGAGTTTATTTTTGTGTATGGTGTTAGGGAGTGTTCTCATTTCATTCTTTTACATGTAACTGTCCAGTTAACCCAGCTCCACTTATTGAAGAGGCTGTCTTTTCTCCATTGTATATTCTTGCCACCTTTATCAAAGATAAGGTGACCATATGTGTGTGGGTTTATCTCTGGGCTTTCTATCCTGTTCCATTGACCTAAATTTCTGTTTTTGTGCCAGTACCATACTGTCTTGATTACTGTAGCTTTGTAGTATAGTCTGAAGTCAGAGAGACTGATGCCTCCAGCTCCGTTTTTCTTTCTCAAGATTGCCTTGGCTATTCAGAGTCTTTTGTGTTTCCATACAAATTGTGAAATTTTTTGTTCTAACGCTGTGAAAAATGCCAGTGTTAGTTTGAGAGGGATTGCATTGAATCTGTAGATTGCTTTGGTAGTATAGTCATTTTCACAATGTTGATTCTTCCAATCCAAGAACATGGTATATCTCTCCATCTATTTGTATCATCTTTAATTTCTTTCATCAGTGTCTTATAATTTTCTGCATACAGGTCTTTTGTCTCCTAAGGTAGGTTTATTCCTAAGTATTTTATGCTTTTTGTTGCAATGGTAAATGGGAGTGTTTTCTTAATTTCTCTTTCAGATTTTTCATCATTAGTGTATAGGAATGCAAGAGATTTCTGCGCATTAATTTTGTATCCTGCTACTTTCCCAGATTCATTGATTAGCTCTAGTAGTTTTCTGGTAGCATCTTTAGGATTCTCTATGTATAGTATCATGTCATCTGCAAACAGTGACAGTTTTACTTCTTCTTTTCTGATTTGTATTTCTTTTATTTCTTTTTCTTCTCTGATTGCTGTGGTTAAAACATCCAAAACTATGTTGAATAATAGTGGTGAGAGTGGGCAACCTTGTCTTGTTCCTGATCTTAGTGGAAATGATTTCAGTTTTTCACCATTGAGGACGATGTTGGCTGTGGGTTTGTCATATATGGTCTTTATTATGTTGAGGTAAGTTCCCTCTATGCTTACTTTCTGTAGGGTTTTTATCATAAATGGGTGTTGAATTTTGTCAAAAGCTTTCTCTGCATCTATTGAGATAATCATATGGTTTTTCCCCTTCAATTTGTTAATATGGTGTATCACATTGATTGATTTGCATATAATGAAGAATCCTTACATTCCTGGGATAAACCCCACTTGATCATGGTGTATGATCCTTTTAATGTGCTGTTGGATTCTGTTTGGTAGTATTTGTTGAGGTTTTTTGCATCTATGTTCATCAGTGATATTGGCCTGTAGGTTTCTTTCTTTGTGTCATCTTTGTCTGGTTTTGGTATCAGGGTGATGGTGACCTCATAGAATGAGTTTGGGAGTGTTCCTCCCACTGCTATATTTTGGAAAAGTTTGAGAAGGATAGGTGTTAGCTCTTCTCTAAATGTTTCATAGAATTCGCCTGTGAAGCCATCTGGTCCTGGGCTTTTGTTTTTTGGAACATTTTTACAGTTTCAATTTCAATGCTTGTGACTGTTCTCTTCATATTTTCTATTTTTTCCTGGTTCAATCTCAGAAGGTTGTGCATTTCTAAGAATTTGCCCATTTCTTCCAGGTTGTCCAATTTATTGGCATAGAGTTGCTTGTAGTAATCTCCCATGATCCTTTGTATTTCTGCAGTGTCAAGTTTTTACTTCTCCTTTTTCATTTCTGATTCTATTGATTTGAGTTTTCTCCCTTTTTTTCTTGATGAGTCTGGCTAATGGTTTATCAATTTTGTTTTTCTTCTCAAAGAACCAGCTTTTAGTTTTATTAATCTTTGCTATCATTTCCTTAATTTCGTTTTCATTTATTTCTGATGTGATCTTTATGATTTACTTCCTTCTGGTATCTTTGGAGGTTTTTTTATTCTTCTTTCTCTAATTGCTTTAGTTGTAATGTTGTTTATTTGAGACGTTTCTTGTTTCTTAAGGTAAGAATGTATTGCTATGAACTTCCTTCTTAGAACTGATTTTGCTGCATCCCATAGGTTTGGGTCATTGTGTTTTCATTGTCATTTGTTTCTAGGTATTTTTTGACTTCCTCTTTGATTTCTTTAGTGATTTCTTGGCTATGAAGTAGTGTATTGTTTAGCCTTCATGTGTTTGTATTATTTACAGATTTTTTCCTGTAATTGACATCTAGTCTCACAGCATTGTGGTCAGAAAAGATACTTGATATGATTTCAATTTTCTTAAATTTACCAAGGCTTGATTTGTGACCCAAGATATGACCTATCCTGGAGAATGTTCCATGAACACTTGAGAAGAAAGTGTATTCTGCTGTTTTTGGATGGAATGTCCCATAAATGTCAATTAAGTCTATCTTTTTTAATGTATCATTTAAAGCTTGTGTTTCCATATTTATTTTCATTTTAGATGATCTGTCCATTGCTGAAAGTGAGGTGTTAAAGTCCCCTACTATGATTGTGTTACTGTCCATTTCCCCTTTTATGGCTGATAGTATTTGCCTTATGTATTGAGGTGCTCCTATATTGGTTGCATAAATATTTACAATTGTTATATCTTCTTCTTGGATTGATCCCTTGATCAGTATTTAGTGTCCTTTGTCTGTCGTAATAACCTTTGTTTTAAAGTCTATTTCGTCTGATATGAGAATTGCTACTCCAGTTTTCTTTTGATTTCCATTTGCATGGAATATCTTTTTCCATCCCCTCACTTTCAGTCTGTATGTGTCCCTAGGTCTGAAGTGGGTCTCTTGTAGACAGCATTTATACGGGTCTTGTTTTTGTATCCATTCAGCCGGTCTATGTCTTTTGTTGGAGCATTTAATCCATTTACATTTAAGGTAATTATCGATATGTATGTTCCTATTCCCATTTTCTTAATTGTTTTGGGTTTGTTATTGTAGGTGTTTCCCTTCTCTTTTGTTTCCTGCCTAGAGAAGTTCCTTTAGCATTTGTTGTAAAGCTGGTTTGGTGGTGCTGAATTCTCTTAGCTTTTGCTTGTCGGTATAGCTTTTAATTTCTCTATGAAATCTGAATGAGATCCTTGCTGGGTAATCTTGGTTGTAGGTTTTTCCCTTTCATTACTTTAAATATGTCTTGCCACTCCCTTCTGGCTTGCAGAGTTTCTGCTGAACGATCAGCTGTTAACCTTATGGGGATTCCCTTGTATGTTATTTGTTGTTTTTCCCTTGCTGCTTTTAATATTTTTTCTTTGTATTTAATTTTTGATAGTTTGATTAATATGTGTCTTGGCATGTTTCTCCTTGGATTTATCCTGTATTGGACTCTCTGTGCTTCCTGGACTTGATTAACTATTTCCTTTCCTATATTAGGGAAGTTTTCAACTATAATCTCTTCAAATATTTTCTCAGTCCCTTTCTTTTTCTCTTCTTTTTGGTACCTCTATAATTCGAATGTTGGTGCCTTTAATGTTGTCCCAGAGGTCTCTGAGACTGTCCTCAATTCTTTTCATTCTTTTTTCTTTATTCTGCTCTGCAGTAGTTATTTCCACTGTTTTATCTTCCAGGTCACTTATCCATTCTTCTTCCTCAGTTATTCTGTTATTGATCCCTTCTAGAGAAATTTTAATTTCATGTATTTTGTTGTTCATCATTGTTTGTTTGCTCTTTCGTTCTTCTAGGTCCTTGTTAAACGTTTCTTGTATTTTCTCCGTTCTATTTCCAAGATTTAGGATCATCTTTACTTTCATTATTCTGAATTCTTTTTCAGGTAGACTGCCTATTTCCTCTTCATTTGTTAGGTCTGGTGGGTTTTTTCCTTGCTCCTTCATCTGCTGTGTGTTTCTCTGTCTTCTCATTTGCTTAACTTACTGTGTTTTTGGTCTCCTTTTCACAGGCTGCCAGTTGGTAGTTCCCATTGTTTTTGGTGTCTGCCCCCAGTGGCTAAGGTTTGTTCAGTGGGTTGTGTAGGCTTCCTGGTGGAGGGGACTAGTGCCTGTGTTCTGGTGGATGAGGCTGGGTCTTGTGTTTCTGGTGGGCAGGTCCACGTCTGGTGGTGTGTTTTGGGGTGTCTGTGACCTTATTATGATTTTAGGCAGCCTCTCTGCTAATGGGTGGGGTTGTGTTCCTGTCTTGCTAGTTGTTTGGCATAGGATGTCCAGCACTGTAGCTTTCTGGTTGTTGAGTGGACCTGGGTCTTGGCATTGAGATGGAGATCTCTGTGAGATTTTCGTCATTTGATATTATGTGGAGCTGGGAGGTCTCTGGTGGGCCAATGTCCTGAACTTGGCTCTCCCACCTCAGAAGCACAGTCCTGATGCCTGACTGGAGCACCAAGAGCCTGTCATCCACACAGCTAGAATAAAAGGGAGAAAAATAAAAAGAAAAAAGAAAAAGATAAAATAAAATAAAGTTATTAAAATAAATAATAAAAAATAATTATTAAAAAAAGTTAAAAAGTAATTAAAAAAAAGAAAGAAAGAAAGAGGAGAGCAACCAAACCAAAAAACAAATCCACCAGTGATAACAAGCGCTAAAAATTATACTAAAAGAAAGAAAGAAAAGAAAAAAAACTGACAGAACCCTAGGACAAATGCTAAAAGCAAAGCTATACAGACAAAATCACACACAGAAGCATACACAGACACACTCACAAAAAGAGATAAAGGAAAAAATATATATATACTGTTGCTCCCAAAATCCACCTCCTCAATTTGGGATGATCCGTTGTCTATTCAAGTATTCCACAGAGGCAGGGTACATCAAATTGATTGTGGAGATATAATCTGCTGCTCCTTAGGCTGCTGGGAGAAATTTCCCTTTCTCTTCTTTGTTTGCACAGCTCCCGTGGTTCAGCTTTGGATTTGGCCCTGCCTCTGCATGTAGGTTGCCTGAGGGTATCTGTTCTTCGCTCAGACAGGACGGGGTTAAAGGAGCAGCTGATTTGGGGGCTCTGGCTCACTCAGGCCGCATGCAGGGAGGGGTACAGATGCCAGGTGAGCCTGCGGTGGCAGAGGCCAGTGTGATGTTGCAACACCCTGAGGCGCGCTGTGTGTGTTTCCGGGGAAATTGTCCCTGGATCATGGGACCCTGGCAGTAGCGGGCTGCACAGGCTCCCAGGAGGGGAGGTGTGGATAGTGACCTGTGCTTGCACACAGCCTTCTTGGTGGCTGCAGCAGCAGCCTTAGCATCCTATGCCCGTCTCTGGGGTCTGCAGTGATAACCATGGCTCATGCCCGTCTCTGGAGCTCCTTTAAGCCATGCTCTTAATCCCCTATCCTCGCGCACCAGGAAACAAAGAGGCAAGAAAAAGTATCTTGCCTCTTCAGCAGTTCCAGACCTTTTCCCAGACACCCTCCCGGCTAGCTCTGGTGCACTAGCCCCTTCAGGCTGTTCACACCACCAACACCAGTCCTTTCCCTGTGATCCCACCGAAGCCTAAGCCTCAGCTCCCAGCCCCCACCTTCCCCGGCAGGTGAGCAGACAAGCCTCTTGGGCTGGTGAGTGCTGGTCGGCACTGATCCTCTGTACGGGAGTCTCTCCACTTTGCCCTCTGCACCCCTGTTGCTGTGCTCTCCTCCATGGCTCTGAAGCTCCCCCCCTCTGCCACCCGCATTCTCCACCCACGAAGGGGCTTCGTAGTGTGTGGAAACCTTTCCTAGTTCACAGCTCCCTCCCACTGGTGCAGGTCTCGTCCCTATTCTTTTGTCTCTGTTTTTTCTTTTTTCTTTTACCCTAGCCAGGTACGTGGGGAGTTTTTTGCCTTTGGGGAGATCTGATGTCTTCTGCCAGCATTCAGTTGGTGTTCTGTAGGAGTTGTTCCACACATAGATGTATTTCTGATGTATTTGTGGGGAGGAAGATGATCTCCACGTCTTACGCTTCTGCCATCTTGAAGCTCCTTCCCAGGACTGAATTCTTGATCTTGCGCCTTCCCCATCAAATATTCTCTTTTCTCAGTCTTTCTGACCTCATTAAATGTTACCACCACATAGCCAATTTCTTAAACCAAACTCCTAAGAATCACCTTTGATTTCTGTATTTCCCTCAGCAACCACATCAGCATATATAATTGGTTTTACCTCCAAAATATATCTTAAATTTGCCCTCCTATTACTATCTCCATGGTCACAGCTTTGTTCAATCCAACAACATCATACACACATTGCATTATGCCATAGTTTCCTAATTACCCTGCCCATTTCCATTCATGTACCAATAGCCCCTTCACCTATACTCCAGATAGCTGCCGGAATCACCTTTTCATAATCAAAATATTATCATGTTGTCATCCAACATAAGATTCCTACCTTTTTTGTAGCCTAAAAGTTGAACTCATACAAAACTTACTTATAGATCCCTATCTCTCCTCCTTTATCTTGATCACTCTCCTTACATTCACTGTGTTCTAAACTCACTGGCCCACTGAGAGTCTATAGGGCATTTGAGATCCTTCCTGTGTCAGGTCTTTCAGGCATAGTTTCCCATGACAGAAATAATACTCATTTGTCAATTTCCTCTTACTCTTCAGGACTGTGCTAACCCTTCCATAGAAAGGATTTACCTACAACTCTATATGAAGTAGTCCATGCTCCCCTCTCCCCTTTGTTTCCTATTTTAGCACCCTTCTAATTGTCTTCTTGGCACTTCATACAACTTATCATTCTCATATTGTGGTCTCTTGTTTGCTTCCTGTCTCTTTCAATTAAATATAAGTTCCTAAAGGACAGGACCATCTGTCTTGTATCCTGTTAAGTACGCTGTGCCTAATACACAATAGACTCTAAATGATTTATGTATTGAACACATAAGTAAATAAATGAGGACTAAATTGTTTCTGAACTATATTATTTGGTTAACTTCTCGTTTGAATTTTAATATAAAATAATATGTCTTATTTCCTCCCAGAAATACATTTTTAAGCCTTAATCATATGTCTTCAAAAGATTTCATTACAGTTGTACTCAATTTTCTTTTCTTTTCTCCTCTCTTTTCTCCTTCCTCTTTATTTTATTTTTTGGTTATTCCACTAGTTCTCTTGCACAGAACCACCAAGCTGTTTCATTGACTTGGTTTCCCTCTTGTGATCTAGTTGCATCAACTTAAACTGATTGTGATGGTTCCTTGGCTGGTCATGCTTGGATTGGCCCATGGCTGATGCCTCTCAAGCAGTGGTGGACTGGAAGTCAATGAAGATAAATAAGTGAATTTGTTTTTCAGTGAGTCAAATGAACTGTAAATCAAATGAATTGTAAACCAGGGAACTCTCTTTTAAGTCATGTGGAGAAAGCTCCCTGTTTTTCAGGTGCAAGTGAATACAGGCTGTCCTCAGTCCAACACTACAGAAAGTGCTTGTGCTGCCTCTACTATCGGAACAATAATAGTTTTTTCTAAAACTAAACACCATGCATTGACCAGAGCAGTCCCCTACCCGGGTTGAGAGGATACTCCTAGGTTTGCATTCTCTGTCACCCTCATTGGCCTCCCCCTAGACTTGAAAGAAAGGCAGAGTATATTTCCAAATTGCTTAGTTCTTAATCTTCTCTACTATCTTGTTTAATCACACTGTTTAAACAATTATACACCCTTCAGGTACCTTCTAAATTAAGCCTGGATATCCAGATATTCCAGGGTTTCTTCCATGATATAACAACAACAATCTCAGCAGGAAATTGGGAGAAAAAGGGTCAAGAACAGATTTTTAAGCCCCCATTTTCCATCTGTGTTTTATTTTGAAAGCCTGGATTGAATCAATAAAAGAGTAAAGGTCCCTATATGATGAGAAGCCCAAGCAAAGATCAAGACAACAGCATAAAATTTGACTCAGGTGTGGAAAAATATCTAGGTGTGGGCTGGGGGTGAGGGTAGTTGAGAGGGGTTAGCATGAAGAATTAGCTAGAAAATTTAATCACTTTCCAGATGTTTTTGACAGTGAAAAAAAATAGTTCAAAATTATGTAAATTAATTTCAAATTCAAGCAAGGTTTAAAATTTTTAAATTTGTTGCAATGCATCTTATAATGTATTATAATATATAATGTATTATAATGCATAATGTATATGAGATTAATATGCTATAACTATGTTGTGATCAAACATTTTGGTATTGGCTATATTGACTGGCTGGTGGTATTCCTCAGATGGTCACCTTAAGCAGATAATATCAGTAAAAATATGTTGGAGAATTTATAGAGAACTCACCAACTGTGATTTATACTGGACCTCAGAGAACTAGTCTGATGTTTATCCTGATGTTTGTTCAGTGGCAGTAGCTATCAATAGCTGGACCATAACACAATTTATACATTTGAAAAATGTGGTTAAAGGAACTAGCACAGTTCAACTTATACTTCCCTGCCATTTTTTGGTATGATTACTTCCTGCTTGATCTACTGCAATTTTAATACTTAGTACAAAACATGGGACATAGAAAGCACTCAATGAGTAGTTGTTGAATGATTGAGCTATGTTCTAGAGCGGAGAATTTAGTGTTTGGGTTGATCCTTTTTGTATCCTATTTATTCATGATAAAATGTAACAGTCAGAAACAAAACTATAATAATGTTCAAAAATAGTTTTCTAAAAAGTTTTCTAAAAGTATATAAAACATATAGTAAAAGAATTACTGGGAGGAGCAACAGAAATATAGATAATAAGTCAAAAATAAAAATCCCAAGGGTTAGAAAGGCACCTGAAAGAATAAAACTCAGGAGAAAGAAAGTATATTTTAAAAAGGAAAGTGTGAGCAATAGAAGTGTTAGGATATTTTCCCCTTCTGTACAAAATGTCTTCCTATGCAGTTCTTCTCATTAAACAAAACTAATCAAAAGAATGTGGCCTGGTAACATAACTTGCTATGAGTTGCCACAGTCTGAGAGACCATTGTTCTCATTTTTCTCTTACTGTTAAACTAACCCAGAAATAATTTAAAAGAAGAATAGAAGCTAGGAGGCCTGTCTGGACAGGGGCTTTTAATTTTTTGAAGCTTGATTACTATTAGAACAAGTTCCTTCTTGAATATGCTTCTTAAGAACAAAAAAGTGGTCTCTGGGAGCACTGGCAAGTCCATCCTTTTTGTATCCTGATAAATGGTTTTACTGACTCTTGGACTTTATAACACAACTCGCCAATAAATTTTGATGACGGGGTACAGACTACATGGGTGGCAAAGGATGACACATTCATCTCCAGTTTGTTTCTTTTTAGAGAAGATGATTTTTGTTGGCTGAATTTCTGCTGAGTAGAGTAATTTCTGGCCTAAAATGCAGTGCTTTAGAAGTTTTTCAAGCATTTGGAAAGGGCTCAAAAGCTGGTATGTTATCTTAAATGTTATTTTGATGGCATAATGGTATTTAGATTGATGTTAAAATGCCTCCTCTTATACCCTTTGTGGGAAGACACTACGGGAATGTGCATTTGGAATCATCTCGTGATCTTTTGCATGCTTATAGCGATAGGGTACTTTAAGGCGATGAAGTCAATGGAATTTTAATTAATCTGAGAAAGTAGAAACCCCCCTGCCTGGAAATGGATATGATCAAATATGTTTTAGACATGGAGGCTAAGCCAGAGAATTCCAGAACAGAAGAGTTAATAAACTGAGACTTCCAGATATTGGCATTTATGTGGTTGGAAACATTCAACTCTTGCTAAGGCAAGGAAACAAATATATTTTTTCTTATGGTGTCACCAGGTAAAAGATGGCTGGATTTAAAAAAGAAAATCTAAATGACAATCATAATAACTAAGGTGTGTTGAATATTTACTAACATGCCCAGCCAGCGCTGTGGTCAGCACTTCACAAACAATAGGTCATTTAATTGTCTCCAAAAACTAATGAGGCAGAAACTATATTATCCCTACTTTAAAGTTGAGGAAGCTGAAGCTCAGAGAGTTTTAACGGCTTATCCAAGGTGACATAGATATAGAAATAATGGAACTGGGATTTGATCCCATGACTCTCTGACTCTAACATGCTTACTCTCTATTGTCTCAATAATATGGATGTATTAATTTGTATAAGATCCAAACATCTGCCTATTCTTTTAAACTGAATTGTCTTCTGATGTCTACAAAGAACAGCACTTTTGAATCTAGAACAAAAAGCTGCCTTTTCATTTTGGCTTAACTATGGGCTGTAAAATTTTAATTACCTTTTGTTTAGAAAGTGCTATAGAACCTGAACTTGTAATCAGTGCTGGAAGTAGGCACACCAAGGGGTTGTTGATTTCCCTAGTGAATTTGAGTATCATTTATGGAAATGTAATTACAGTGGAATCCTGTTGTAACGATCAATTTGAGCAAGCCCCATTTGATCATTACATCCAAATGATCACCACATACAGACCATAAAACAGTGAGCCTCTCAAACCAGACAGGCTCAACTGTAAAATATCCATCTTACAAAAACAGTATTATTATCACTATGTACTTCAGAACCAGCACAGTTCAAATTATTGGCTCTAATTAGCCCTTCTAAACACTATACCATTCTTTAGCTAAATCGTAATGGCTCATATGAAAGGTTCGAAATTCAACTAAGTCAACAAGTATTTATTATGTACCTGCTGTGTACTCTGAATGGGGCCAGGCACTGAGGAGAATATAAAATACATAGGAAGGTAGTTGCCTTCTTTTTGAAGCTCGCTATCCACTTTAGGAAACAAGTTGCATAAACTGCTTGAACAACCTTGCCTAAAATGAGAGCCCCCAAACCCCCATATTATAATATTGGTCAGTTTAAGAGGTGAAAACTTTGGCTCCAGTAAAAAATAGGTTAGGAGCATATTCTTTTGTCACAAAACTGACTGCAAAAGAAAACGGGATAGGAAATGAAAATAAATAGTTCTTTCCTGCAGAGGCAGCACCTGAAGTCAGAGACAGCAAAAGGGGTTCATCTCACATTCCAATTTCAATGAATTGGTTCTTAAGTCAGGGAGAGCAATGAGATTTTCTCTCTCATATTAATATCAAAAAATTGTTAATGGCTGACTGCATTGCCGGGCTGAGAAGGATTTTTAGACCAAATTGAGACCCAGGAGAAAGAGTGATATTGCTGGTGAGTTAACTCCTGGCAGGGGGTGGAAGCCACAGGTGAAATATTGAGGCAGTGTTCTCTCTTGGACTTCTTTAATTTCAAGATCTCTGAATTGAGACGCCTACTTTCTAACCACCCTCCTAGAATCATAACACAGAAAATACTTTGTAGACAATGCACACAGTAGGCTGTGATCTTTCCTGACCATTCTACTTCCCTTTTCCTTTTCACTCTCTTATACCCTCACACTCTGCTTTAAATATTAACAGAATCCAAATTGCTACTTTGTCCAAATCAATAATCTCCATCTGACCACTCTTGTTTCGTACTCAAACCAAATACTGTAATTAACCACTTTAACATTGCTCTATCACCCTCCATTCTAAACCCCTGACATTCAACATTTTTCTCGAAGTATGTTGTTCAAGCCAGTACACAACTGGAGCCAAGCAGAAAACCTCACCTTTCTGCTCAGGCAGACACTTTCTCCTTTGACTTCAAGGAAGTCACAATTTATGCAAGCAATGGTATCTGTCTATTTAAACTGTTATCTCACCCAGTAACTACATGTTTCTAAACACCAACTATTCCTTAGGGCAGAAGGCAGTTGCCTTGTATTTTGATTGTCTCCAATACCCTCTTTATGTATTTATTTTTTTCTCTCCAGAGAATCCACTCCATAATGTTCCCTGCTGATTCTCCAATATAGTATATTCCTGTACTTTAGCCCAAATTCACATACATCATATTTTATCACATAAGATACATTCTGTGAAGCTTTTTCTGACATCTCAATCCTTTGTATAACATAACCATTATGCTTTGAAATGTGCTAATATGGCATCAGTACAAAATATTATAGTATCTTCTCTAGTCTATCTTTCTCATATAGCTCTGGGCCATGTCTTTTCATTTCTGGGACCTTATCACCTGGCAAAGTTCCAGACAGTAATTTTCCCAAGATACTTTTCTCAAGCTCTTTGGGAATTTTAAGAAAGGAGCCATAGCCAAACAGATTCTTGGGTGTCATCATTTCTGTGGTTTTTCTTAACACATACTTTTGAGAAAAGAAATATGGTGCAGAAAAAATAAATCATGGATTAAACTATTATCTCCTATTGAGAATGCTTACCTTGAAAAGCCAAGCACTGACATATGACTTGCATATCAGTTCTCTCCATTTCTACAATGATCAGGAATAGTAGATTCCCACCTACCCCCACCTCCCTGCCCAGAACTCTCTGAAAAGGATAAAGTCATACATGAGGACTAATTTTGAACTGAACCACAATGGAACGATAGTAATGACTACATTTATCCCAGCAATTTTCAGGGTTATAATGTTCCCTGATCATAGTCTTAGTGTTTTCAGAATTTGGGGGCCCTTCTATTCAGACCCACATCTCTGTAGAGTAAAACTCATAAATGTAGCATGTAGTAGAGAATTGTTCTGAGGGCAGGAAGGTAGTAAGGCAGGATTTAAAATGAAGAAAAAGCTTGTTAACATTCACAGGGAGGGAGACAGCCATTTTTAAAAATAAATAGTCAGTGAAAAAGAGATTGGTAAATTTCAGACAGACAAGAGAACAGAGGAGACTAAGATTGCAGCAGTGAAAATAAACGTGTATCATCTTGGCAGCCCTGTAGGTTGGAAGGGACAGCTCAGCCTGAACCAAAACTAGCATTTTTAAAAGTGCATTTTGTAATTGCACTTCTTCTCTTAGAAGCCTTAAAACAGAAAAAAAGAAAGAAAAAAAAAAGAGAGAGAGAGAGAGAAGGAGAGAGATAGATAGACAAGGAGATGGGGATCAGTTGAAACGAAGACTTCCTCCAATGCTAATAGTAACTACAGTAAAAACAACAGATTCCGTTTTTGCCTATGACTTTTCCCATATATGCTTTTTGGAAACACAGAAAGTTTTTTTTTTTTTTTCCATTTTTACAGATCCTGGAATGCAAATTAATCCTTGGGATTCCTTCATTTTTGCCAATTTTCTATTAGTGATTAGACCTGAGGGTTAAGGCTGAAAACTTCTTGAATGGTGACTTTGGTCCTGAACAATTAAAAGGAGCACCACAATGCGGGCACATTTAGGAAAGGAACTGCTTTGAGCTCATTTTCAAGGGGACAAGAGAAAGACCCTTGTCAGCTTCCCCATCATCTAACCCATCACTGTGGTAGGACAGCCAGCTTGAGACAGAAGCCCAGTCAAGAATAAGGGCTGGGCAATTGATATATCCTCCCTGTTGTACTTGTTAACAACCTAAGAACAGCAGTTGGAGGTTGTCTCATCTATTGCACACCTGGAAAACAATTGATTCTAACATGATTTCCCAGTTCAGTGATTAGTGAGTGAATTTTCAGAATTAAAGAGACCTAGAAATAGAAGCCACAAGTTGGGTCAGGTTGGTAGAAGTTGAAATGATCAAGTGGCAGGAAAGGTTTGCTTTAGGAGAATAGGCAGGAAAATAGGATGGATGTGTTGGGGGGATTTCTTGAGCACATGTTTTGCCTTCCACTGCATATTTCCTGCCTACCATATACAGCAAAAAGCAGGTTGAATGAGACATCTCAAATGGGAATCATGGATTTGCCATGACTTCTGACCTTGGCCAATTTTTGAACTTCTGAATAATAGAAATGTGTCCACTAGTACTTTCCTAACAGAGTTGTGAGGACTCAGTAAGAGAGTGTATGCAGTATGCCCAGTACAGAGCCTGGCATACATGGGACCATCACCCATGCTGTTTCCTTCCTTCTCTTCATTTTCCCTCATTTTTATAAAGTTACATAAAATTGATCTTGAATATACTTGTGAGTTTGGTTCAAGTTCCCAGAGCTTTTAAGTCAGGGATCAAGAAATCCTCGGGGGCCAACACCTTTTCCCTTGCCACCATTTGCATTGCAGGGCTTGATCCTTTCAGTCTATCTCCCAGTGCAGTATGTTTCCAAGGTAGGTTGTTTATTTCCTTCTCTGAGTTTTCATTAGAGCCAGAAGATAAGAGCCCTAAATTTGTGGAAGAACCTGTGAGACTAAGGCCAGGCATGTGACTTCTACAGGCAGTGGCTCCTCCTTGAGTGAACCAACTTAGCTTTAAGCAGAGTTATTATGTGTGTCGTTTGGTGCCATTACTATGCCCAAGATGAATATGAGATATCAACCTCAGTTTGTGAAATGCAGACACTGATGGATGACAAAGATTAATTCAATTACAATTAGGACAAAACAAACAGATTTTTGAAATGGAACTCATAGTGGGAAGGGGTGGGGGGAAACTTCTATTCTGTTGTACTGATAGGTTTCCTTTTCTAAATGAGCATGGCAGCAGACAGGTTATACAGAAATGCCTCTGGCAGTAGAGATGACAATGACATTTGCAGCATTTGGGAAAGAAAACAAATTGGCATCATCAAAGTACAGCATGCACCTTGTAAATTTATTTCTTTATTATTTCTTTTACAACTTGCATAGCATACATATGTATCTGTAATAGCTGCTGAGTGCAGTAATAGTACCATACGGCATATTCAAAACCACATATAGGTGTATAGTTCAGTGCACTAATTATGGCATTAAGAATTGCCTTTTTAAGTAGTTTGCCATGGTGAAAATCAATAAAGAGAAGAGGTAGTATGAATTTTAGAGTGACTCCGACCTGGACTCGAATTCTGCCTCTACCTCACAGTAAGTGTGTCTTTTCCACGTTTCAATTTCCTCATTGGAAATGAGAGTATTAATATTTACCATGAAAGGTAGTTACCCTTAAAGAACTCTAGTGAACACTGGAAGTCTTGTTTGCTCCTAGTTACTTGTTACTCTCTTTATAGACTGAGATGGGATCCTGATCATCCTTCCCTAAGCCCAACAGGGGATTCAGTACCCCTTAATTAGAGAAGTTTTCCAGAACTACTCTGAATTATAAATACCTCTTGATCTTGCCATCTCCCCCAACTAGACTAGGAATTTTTTGAGAGAAGGACCCAATCTATCTTTTCTATAAATATAAATCAGTGCATAAATACCTTAAGTAAACTGTCAAAAATGAGGGACCTCTTGCTCCCTATCAAACATTACCAATTCCCTGACATTCTGTTATAAGAGATAACCTGACATATTATCTTCCAAATCACTTCTCCAGTGAGCCGTCAGGGAGAATCATCACCAGTATAACTTTAGCTGACCTTCATGCTTAATTCACCCTCAGATACATGGACCTAATATGAAATAAGTTTTCATGTTTATTTTGAATATAGAAACAAGATCAGAATCCCGAACTGGAGAGTTCCAGCGTTTTCATAAATAACCACTTTTTTCCCAAAATTATGTTAGTCATATTTACATATAAATATTAGTATACCTTTATGTATAAAATATCTATATAAAGGCAAGTGTGATGTATTGAGATTAGAAAAAGACAAATAATTTTTCATTTAAAAATTTTTCTCTAAAGGCCTATAGAAAACTAGATCCATAAACACAAAATGTGGGAAAAGAATCCAAAAGGAGTTATATACTCTGAGGCAGGGAATAAACAAGTGACCAGATGACTGTTAGCAAAATTTGACTTGGGCCTGAAGGCAAAGTTCATTGAAAAATTTCAAGCTTATAAAGACATTAAAAGATTATATATGTGTGTATGTATATAAACATATATATTAAATATATATGTGTATGTATATACAACATATAGATTATATGCATAGATTTTAATGTTAATCTATATTATGTTTATAATATATATGATATAATGTGTGTCTGCATACACAGACACACACATACACACATACACACATATGGTTTTAAAATTTGTAACCATGCAGTTATCGTCCCAGGAGATCATATTCCATTCATGATACAAATCTCTTCCTTAGTAACAACAGTACAGTATATAACAGTAGACAGTGGGAACAGAAGTGCTTTTTTTCAATGAAATTACATTTTTTCCTAGCTTAGATTATTTTCAAAGGGCTGATGAAGATGTATTCCTAGGAAAACAAAAGAGGATAAACCGAAAAAAATCATAAAATTTCAGGATAAAAAATGCTGCTCCAAATAGCTTTTCTCACCAAACTCTGCACCACTTAGTGGTGTTTTGTCCCACACGACTAGTAGTTTTCCACTCTCGGCCTCCCCTACATCTTAGAGAATTCAGAGGCTAAGAGGACAGTGTGCAAAGGTTGTTCTTGTCCCTGCTGACTGCCCTTTTGGTGGCCCCCTGTATCAGTACTCACTGTGCTGAGAATGAATGGCACCAATTACATTGTGCATCCCATTTTTTTCCTCTTAGACTTGTGTTGTTCAGATGCACTGAACCCATACAACGTTATGAGGTAAAAGCTACTCTCCTGACCTGTAAAAATAAATGTTACTCTCTGAGATACTGGGGAAGGGTTGTGCCCCGGAGAATGTGCTGCCCTCCCTCCCTGCAGTGCATGTATCACTGTGATGTTCACAAAGTAACGATGCTTTCTCTTCCCAAAGAATATGAGAAGCAGTCATTTTACTCACAACAAGGTCAGAGAACAAAGCACTCCGAAACTAAATGAGGAAATTGGGGTGTGAAGATAATGATTTTAGAATATGTCTAGAAATATGTTAACCAGTCAAGACAGCATTTATTTTAAAGTGTGGCATTATAATTGGTATGGGAATTTTTTTCTGAGTACTTTTTGTCACTTTCCAAGGTATCTATTATGATATGTAGTGCTGAAGGGAACATGTTGACATGTCTGAGAGCTAAAACAAACGTGAAGAATGAAGGTGAAAATAGCCAGCTGTGAAGAAAGAATTAAAAAGCGCTGGGTGGCACTCAACGTTGTACATCTAGAATTCAGAGGTTTGTAAGGAGAAGGCAATAACGTGGCACTGGTAGCCAACTTTCCTGAGAAGGAATTAAGAAAGACACACCGTTCGCTACTACAGACTAAGGGATCTACACATGTGTGCTCCTCCAGTGCCAATAAGGATACACATGAGAAAGATGCAGCTGCACCTCCCTTTGCATAGTGCATTCCTGAAAAGCTCTGTGCAAATCAAATCCCATCATAAAACCAGAAATGATTCATCTTTTCTGACTGATCTTCAATAGGAATGGCTCTTCACATTTAACTTTTAGGATCCTCTGTCTGAGCCACAGGGGGTCCAACTTCCTTTCTGATGCTCGTGCTTCCTAAATATTAGTTCTTAATGAAGTTTTCACCAGGCTGTGGTGAAATAAGAAAAGCAAAGGAAAAGAAGTCAATTTTTGGAAGAAAAAAATATTCAAATTACATGGCTCTGTTTTATTCTGAGATTATGTTTTTCCTTCCTGTTTGATATTTAAAACACAAGACTTTTTTAATGAAATAGTGCTGATAATAGATGTTCATTTTAGTGTGTTGCTTACAATTTTACTAGTTTGTGAAATCTAAAACTACTGGGGCCACAGTATACAACCACCCAAACCATCCCAATTTGTCATCAAAAGTTGATGCATTTTTTTAAACAAACACTTAAATAAATGTAAAACCTTCTTTATAAAGAAAATATGTCATGCCTCATCTTGTAAGTCATAGAGGTGTCTTCTAGCATTCCTGGTTTTCAACAGAGGATACTACATATTCCTTTTCCTTTTAGCAAATTCATCAGGCTGGTGATATGAACAATAATAAGATCTATACACTTGAAACATAGTAATTCTACCATCTAGAAGTTCACATTTTACAGGTTATATTAGTCAATGCTCTTTGCAACAAGAAACAGAATTAAGTATTCCCTACCCTTTAAGATTGTTTATGAAAATTAAGTAAGATAATGCATGTAAAACACATAGTCAAGATGAAAAATGTTTTGCGATACCACTTCCCTGAAGAGTTATTTGGTGGTGAAAAATGTTGGTTATCTTAGCACAGCCATACAGATTACAAGCAAAACTATGGTAGACTTCTAAAAAAACAATGTATGGGGTAGTTTTGTACTCTGATTTGCTGTGCTGAGTCTGAGCTGGCAGAGCTCTGACACAAGCTGTTGAGTGCTTTTGTTCTCAATCATTCCCATTTCCCCAGCTCCCCACCAAAGGAAAGATCCTATTCAATACCCTATACCGTAATGCACACTTTAGTTGGAATGACAGATATTAATCTATCACTGAAATATATCATTGTAAACGCTGACAAGTGCCATGGCAGGAAAAGTGCATGGTAAAATAGGAATGTGTTACCAAGGGCCATGGTGTGGGCCAGCAATTTCCCTGGGGAAGTGCCATTTGAACTCAGATTAATAGGATAATTATAAGTTAATGCAGTATTCCCTGTGAGGGAAATGGTCGGGATCGGGAGCCAGGAGGGAGTAGGGTGAATTAAAGTGAGTTAGAATATGGAGGACGGTGTCATGGCAAAGAAAAAAGCATTGTCTCCAGCAATATGGTGGGACAAACTGATCTGAACAGACCTCCTCACCCAAAAAAGATATAAATGCTTGACATTTAATAAAAGGTGATTTTAACTATATTACCAATTTCAAAAGGAAGCAAAAGAAATTTCCGTAAGTCAGAATGAAAGAGAAAAAGGAAAGCTAGGGTGGTTAATTCTTACACTGCAGGAATCCATCAGGGTTTCAAGCTAGATGCTGACCATCTGGGTGGGAGCTAAGGTTCTAAAGCTCATGTAGAGACAAGACACATGCCCGTGGGCTGTGTGAGGTGTGAGATAGGACCACACTCTCTGCAGAAGGCCCAGGGGCTCAATGTTTTCTCATCCTCAAAGATTCGATATATACCCACTCACTGATCTATAGAAATATCTATCAAACTTTCCACTTGAGTCAGGCTCCACGTGGAAAAATAAAAACTGCAGACCTGCTCCAGGTCAAGATGTGAGATAGCTATGAACACTACCTAAGCGATGTGGAAATATTAAGCAAAGAAAGGAAAACAAGAAGTTCTTCAGTGGACAATGGACAACCTGAGGCTTCCAGCAGAAGAATATTCCATCATGATTTGTAAGAAAATATTAACAATCTAGGGTGTATGAATACCTCAAATTTTTTTAAAAATTTAAAATTACACTGAAGATGAATTCCCAGTTAAAAATGAAAAGTCATATCATAAAATAAACCACCATGGGGGAAAGTCAGAAGAAGCAGCTTTTCCATGAAGTGAAAGAAACTTAAGTTTCAAGGCTCCTTAGTTGCATAAACCTCTTCAAAGTTTGTGGGAGAAGCCTTGGTAATATGTTCTCATGGCTATATTTGTCTTCATAAAATGTTAAAGTAAGATTTCTTGGGAACTCCCTGGTCGTCCAGTGGTTGGGACTCCACACTTCCACTGCAGGGGGCATAGGTTCGATCCCTGGTTGGGGAACTAAGATCCTGCAAGCAGCGTGGCCAAAAAAATAAAATAAAAATAAAGTATGATTTCTTAAGGATGATCAATTTATACTATTGTCTATTTTCACTTCAGTTTCCCTGTCATCACGGTTCCTCTTGTGTTGAATGGTGGTAGAGTGACCTTGAATACTTTTTGTATTCACCTAAGAGAAGCTTACATTTACTGGGATATCCTCATGTGGTTCCCAGTCACTTTCTTGTCTAGGTAAGTTATTACTAACTGACTCAATGTAAGAATGGCTTCCAGACATACTCCTATGGCCCACTGGACCAACTCACTTCTTGTTGTGAATTTAAGGTGCGGGAACAGAGCTTGTATTGCAGAGTTTGTCTTTCTGTAAAACCAGGCACCCCTGGTATGTGGGTAGCAGAAGGGAAAAGGGGGTTGTGGGGTAAAGTGTTAACAATTGACAAGATTCAGTTCATTGTACTATTCTTGCAACATATTCTAGAAAATAAAAATACAAACTTAGGAAAAGATACAAACTTGGGAAATACAGAATGAAAAAAGAAAAAAATTATAATTTGTTGTTTATCATTTTTAAAAAAATATTCACTTTGATATCTAAATTTATATTAGTAATTTTGTATTTTTAACTTATAGAAGGCCTTACAAATTGTACAAATATCAAGTCCCACCAAACCTAGATCAACCACTGGTCAGAACAAATAAAAAGATTTTAAAACCAAAGAAATAGAAATAACCCCCTACATACGCAAGAAAAAAGAATAATTTGAAGGATATAAAATAGGCATGTTTAACATGATTAAAGATATTTTTAAGAAAATTAAATTTTAAAGAGAAAATATACTATATGAAAAGCTATAGGATATGTTGTGAAAAGAGCAAGCAGACATTCTGAAAATAAGAAAATATACTCATGGACATTAAAAAGCAAATGGTCAGGTATACAGACATCTTTGAATATAAAATTAATTAACAAAAAAAAAATATTAGAATATAACTCAGAAACTAACACAGAGAAATGAAGAGGTAAAAAGTTTGAAGAGAATATCAAGATACATATATCATTGAATGAAAGGTCAAAATATGTATTTAACAAAGTTCCAGAAGAGGATAATAAAGAAAATGAAGAGAAAGGCTATTCAAAGAAGGAATAGTTAAGAATTTTTTAGAATTGAAAATGAGTCTTCAAATTGAAGATGCACAGTGAATCAATGAAAAGTCAGATATATCACGCTAAAATGGCAGAAGCTCGTGAACACAGAGACTATATTAAAAATTACTAGAGAGAAAAATGGTTTATCTCCAAAATAATAAAAATTAGACTGATGGCAGACTTCTCATCAGCAATAATACATGTCAGATGACAGCCAGAGTAAATGAACCAACAGCATAGAATTCTATAAAGAAATCTTTAAATTGAGAGGAAATGAAGATTTTTGCAAGAAAAAAAAACTAATTTTTTTTACTCTTCACAGGCCCTTAATGAAAAGCTACTTTCGAAGAAATATGTTGCATACAAGAAATAATGATGAGCATTAAAAAACGTATACATATTAGGGAATCTAAATAAACATTCTATAAATTCATAATCATAATTAACAGTTTGGGAAAGGTATAACAGTAGGTGGAAATAAATTGCTAATATATGAGGAATAGCTCTTTTACTAGTTATAAGGATAGAGATATTCATTTAGTTTTCATTAACCTAGGTAAAAATGCTCATTTTAAAAGTAAATCTTAAATAATGAATTGAAAACTTCAAACCAAATAGAAGAAAAATAGAGGTGAGTGATTAAGAGAATTTTATTTTCCTAGTAGAAGACAGGAAAGGAGGGGAAAAAAAGGAAAAAATAATTAAATAGAAAATACAAATTAAAATGACAGTAATACTTCTAAATATATCAGTAATTGCAACAATAGAAATGATTGTATGTACCTATCTAAAAAATAAGGATTCGATAATTGGATGAACAAAATCCCATTATCAAACTAAATACAATTTATAAGAAACACATAAATTTTAAGAATACAGAAATGTCGACTAGCCTCTTAGATAGCCTCATCCAGCATAGGGCAGACAGCAAGCAATAAGAATTACAATCCTGCAGTCTGTGGAACAAAAACCACATTCACAGAAAGATAGACAAGATGAAAAGGCAGAGGGCTATGTACCAGATGAAGGAACAAGATAAAACCTCAGAAAAACAACTAAATGAAGAGGAGATAGGCAACCTTCCAGAAAAACAATTCAGAATAATGATAGTGAAGATGATCCAGGACCTTGGAAAAAGAATGGAGGCAAAGATCAAGAGGATGCAAGAAATGTTTAACAAAGATCTAGAAGAATTAAAGAACAAACAAACAGAGATGAACAATACAATAACTGAAATGAAAACTACACTAGAAGGAATCAATAGCAGAATAACTGAGGCAGAAGAACGGAAAACTGACCTGGAAGACAGAATGGTGGAATTCACTGCTGCAGAGCAGAATAAAGAAAAAAGAATGAAAAGAAATGAAGACAGCTTAAGAGACCTCTGGGACAACATTAAAAGCAACAACATTCATATTATAGGGGTCTCAGAGGGGAAGAGAGAGAGAAAGGACCCAATAAAATATTTGAAGAGATTATAGTCAATAACTTCTCTAACACAGGAAAGGAAACAGCCACCCAAGTGCAGGAAGTGCAGAGTCCCATACAGGATAAACCCAAAGAAAAACACACCGAGACACATAGTAATCAAATTGGCAAAAATTAAAGACAAAGAAAAATTATTGAAAGCAGCAAGGGAAAAATGACAAATAACATACAAGGGAACTCCCATAAGGTTAAGAGCTGATTTCTCAGAAGAAACTCTACAAGCCAGAATGAAGTGGCATGACATATTTAAAGTGATGAAATGGAATAAACTACAACCAAGATTACTCTACCCAGCAAGGATCTCATTCAAATTTGATGGAGAAATCAAAAGCTTTTCAGACAAGCAAAAGCTAAGAGAATTCAGCACCACCAAACCAGCTCTACAACAAATGCTAAAGGAACTTCTCTAAGTGGGAAACCCAAGAGAAGAAAAGGACCTACAAAAACAACCCAAAACAATTAAGAAAATGGTCATAGGAACATACATCTCGATAATTACCTTAAACGTAAATGGATTAAATGTTTCAACCAAAACACACAGGCTTGCTGAATGGATACAAAAACAAGACCCATATATATGCTGTCTACAAGAGACCCACTTCAGACCTAGGGACACATACAGGCTGAAAGTGAGGGGATGGAAAAAGACATTCCATGAAAATGGAAATCAAAAGAGAGCTGGAGTAGCAATACTCATATTAGATAAAATACACTTTAAAATAAAGAATGTTCAAGAGACAAGGAAGGACACTACATAATCATGAAGGGATCAATCCAGGAAGAAGATATAACAATTATAAATATATATGCAGCCAACATAGGAGCACCTCAACACATAAGGCAACTGCTAAAAGTTATAAAACAGGAAATCGACAGTAACCCAATAATAGTGGGGGAATTTAACACCTCACTTACACCAATGGACAGATCATCCAGCTAGAAAATTAATAAGAGAACCCAAGCTTTAAATGACACAATAGACCAGATAGATTTAATTGATATTTATAGGACATTCCATCCAAAAACAGCAGGTTACACTTTCTTCTCAAGTGAGCATGGAACATTCTCCAGGATATATCACATCGTGGGTCAGAAATCAAGCCTCAGTAAATTTAAGAAAATTGAAATCATCTCAAGCCTCTTTTCTGACCACAAAGCTATGAGATTAGAAACCAATTACAGGGGAAAAAAAACGTAAAAAACACAAACACATGGAGGTTAAACAATACGTTACTAAATAACCAAGAGATCACTGAAGAAAGCAAACAGGAAATCAAAAAATACCTAGAGACAAATGACAATGGAAACACGACGATTCAAAACCTATGGGATGCAGCAAAAGCAGTTCTAAGATGGAAGTTTATAGCTATACAAGCCTACCTCAAGAAACAAGAAAAATCTCAAATTAACAATTTAACCTTACACCTAAAGGAACTAGAGAAAGAAGAACAAACAAAACCCAAAGTTAGCAGAAGGAGAGAAATCATAAAGATCAGAGCAGAAATAAATGAAATAGAAACAAGGAAAACAATAGCAAAGATCAGTAAAATTAAAAGCTGATTCTTTGAGAAGATAAACAAAATTGATAAACCATTAGCCAGACTCATTAAGAAAAAGAGGCAGAAGACTCAAATCAATAAAATTAGAAATGAAAAAGGAGTAGTTACAACAGACACCGCAGAAATACAAAGCATCCTAAGAGACTACTGCAAGCAACTCTTTGCCAATAAAATGGACAACCTGGAAGAAATGGACAAATTCTTAGAAAGGTATCACCTTCTAAGGTTGAACCAGGAAGAAATAGAAAATATGAACAGACCAATCACAAGTAATGAAATTGAAACTGTGATTAAAAATCGTCCAACAAACAAAATTCTGGGACCAGATGGCTTCACAGGTGAATTCTATCAATTAGAGAAGAGCTAACACCCATCCTTCTCAAACTCTTCCAAAAATTTGCAGAGGAAGGAACACTCCCAAACTCATTCCATGGGGCCACCATCACCCTGATACCAAAACCAGACAAAGATACTACAAAAAAAGAAAATTACAGACCAATATCACTGATGAATATAGATGCAAAAATCCTCAACAAGATACTACCAAACAGAATCCAACAGCACATTAAAAGGATCATACACCATGATCAAGTGGGATTTATCCCAGGGATGCAAGGATTCTTCAATATATGCAAATCAATCAATGTGATATACCATATTAACAAATTGAAGAAGAAAAGCCATATGATCATCTCAATAGATGCAGAAAAAGCTTTCGACAAAATTCAACACCCATTTATTGTAAAAACTCTCCAGAAAGTGAGCATAGAGGGAACCTACCACAACATAATAAATGCCATATATGACAAACCCACAGCAAACATCATTCTCAATGGTGAAAAACTGAAAGCTTTTCCTCTAAGATCAGGAACAAGATAAGGATGCCCACTCTCACCACTATTATTCAACATAGTGTTGGAAGTCCTAGCCACAGCAATCAGAGAAGAAAAAGAAATAAAAGGAATACAAATTGGAAAAGAAGAAGTAAAACTGTCACTGTGTGCAGATGACATGATACTATATACAGAGAATCCTAAAAATGCCACCAGAAAACTACTAAAGCTAATCAATGAATTTGGTAAAGTTGCAGGATACAAAATTAATGCGCAGAAATCTCTTGCATTCCTATACACTAATGTTGAAAAATCTGAAAGAGAAATTATGGAAACACTCCCATTTACCATTGCAACAAAAAGCATAAAATACCTAGGAATAAACCTACCTAGGGAGACAAAAGACCTGTATGCAGAAAACTATAAGACACTGATGAAAGAAATTAAAGATTATACAAACAGATGGAGAGATATACCATGTTCTTGGATTGGAAGAATCAGTATTGTGAAAATGACTATACTACCCAAAGCAATCTACAGATTCGATGCAATCCCTATCAAATTACCAATGGCATTTTTTACAGAACTAGAACAAAAAATCTTAAAATTTGTATGGAGACACAAAAGACCCCGAATAGCCAAAGCAGTCTTCAGGGGAAAACAAGGAGCTGGAGGAATCAGACTCCCTGACTTCAGACTATTCTGCAAAGCTACAGTAATCAAGACAATATGGTACTGGCACAAAAACAGAAACATAGATCAATGGAACAGGATAGAAAGCCCAGAGATAAACCCAAGCACCTATGGTCAACTAATCTATGACAAAGGAGGCACGGATATACAATGGAGAAAAGACAGTCTCTTTAATAAGTGGTGCTGGGAAAACTGGACAGCTACATGTAAAAGAATGAAATTAGAACACTCCCTAACACCATACACAAAAATAAACTCAAAATGGATTAGAGACCTCAATGTAAGACTGGACACTGTAAATCTCTTAGAGGAAAACATAGGAAGAACACTCTTTGACATAAATCACAGCAAGATCTTTTTTGATCCACCTCCTACAGTAATGGAAATAAAAACAAAAATAAACAAATGGGGCCTAATGAAACTTAAAAGTTTTTGCACAGCAAAGGAAACTACAAACAAGATGAACCTTCAGAATGGGAGAAAATATTTGCAAACGAATTAACGGACAATTAATCTCCAAAATATATAAACAGCTCATGCAACTGAATATTAAAAAAACAAACAACCCAATCCAAAAATGGGCAGAAGACCTAAATAGACATTTCTCCAAAGAAGACATACAGATGGCCAAGAAGCACATGAAAAGATGCTCAACATCACTAATTATTAGAGAAATGTAAATCAAAACTACAATGAGGTATCACCTCACACCAGTTAGAATGGGCATCATCAGAAAATCTACAAACAACAAATGCTGGAGAGGGTGTGGAGAAAAGGGAACAATCTTGCACTGTTGGTGGGAATGTAAATTGATACAGCCACTATGGAGAACAGTATGGAGATTCCTTTAAAAACTAAAAATAGATTTACCATATGACCCATCAATCCCACTACTGGGTATATACCCAGAGAAAACCATAATTATAAAAGGCACATGCACCCCAATGTTCATTGCAGCACTATTTACAATAGCCAGGTCATGGAAGCAACCTAAATGCCCATCGACAGATGAAAGGATAAAGAAGATGTGGTACATATATACAATGGAATATTACTCAGCCATAAAAAGGAACGAAATTGGGTCATTTGTAGAGACGTGGATGGATCTAGAGACTGTCATACAGAGTGAAGTAAGTCAGAAAGAGAAAAACAAATATCGTATATTAATGCATATATGTGGAACCTAGAAAAATGGTACAGATGAACCGGTTTGCAGGGCAGAAATTGAGACACAGATATAAAGAGCAGACGTATGGACACCAAGGGGGGAAAGTGGCATGGGGGAGAGGGGGGTGGTGTGATTAATTGGGAGATTGGGATTGACATATATACACTAATATGTATAAAATGGATAATAAGAACCTGCTGTATCAAAAAATAAATAAAATAAAATTCAAAACTTCCAAAAAAAAAAAAGAGAAATGTTGACAGTAAAGGGATGAATAAAACATGAGTCAAATAATAATTGAAAGGAAGGTCACATAGTAACATATATTAAACTAATAAACAGTAAATTAACAGTATAGTGGGAAAATGACAGAATGATATAATAGTTATGACCCTGACTCTCAATATATAAATTAAAAATTTAGCAGAATTACAAGGAAAAATTTAAATATACATTATCATAATTGGACATTTTAACACATCTCTTTCCTGGACATCAATTTGATCAAATATTATTAAGAATAGAAATTTGAACAGAATAAATAATCAACATGCTTGATAGATAGGAATATACCCCCATACCTGTAATTTAGATAATATTTTTTTTTCAAAGTACCATTTACAAACATGAACAATTTTTATAAATGGTTCTTTGCAATAATGTGTATATATGAACATATAAAATGTATTTCATTGAACTTATACATTTGAAAATAATTGACAAACAATTCAAGAGAAAAATTAGCAATAGATTTTACCAGGCAGTTTTAAGGAGACAATGTCTCTGTTCAATAAACATGTGAAAAGTTGTTCATTCATTAGAAAGGTGCAAATTTAAATAAGGTGAAATTCCCTGTCCATCAGGTTGGCAAAAATTATATTACTATCCAATTTGCTGGTGAGCAGAATAAAGAACTGGGAAATTTATATATTATCAAGAGGGAATACTGGAGTAAACGCCTTGAAAGAAATTGTTAATATCTATAAGAGTTGAAAATATTCAATGGCCTAGTGACTCTGACTTATAAACTCTAAGAAAGTATATATGTGTGTGTGTGTGTGTGTGTGTGTGTGAAAATATATAGATATATATCTAGAAAATATATATATTCACATTGCAAATCAGAACATAAACATGCATACTCATGCACATAACTGAAATAATTTCACAATATAATACATATACTTTTACATGCCTATTTGATAGAATTTTATTCTATTCTACTATTCTATTCTATTCTATTCTATTCTATTCTATTCTATTCTATTCTATTCTATTCTATTCCATTCCATTCCATTCTATCCCATCCATTTTACTCTCCCCTTTACTTCAATCCAATCCATCCCATTCTGGTCACAAGCCATTCAGTTGATTTTAAAACACCAATTGAACATGTCCCTTAATTTGAAAATCATCCTGTTAGAAAAATTCCCACACATGCTTAGAATCGCCCAAAGGTATCTGCAATAATGAAATGTGTGATCAGTCTAAATGTTATTAAGTCAAAGAATGGATAGATAAATAATTATACAATCATACAGAGGAATTCTCTGGAGCAGCTGGACTCCTAATTTACCTGGGACAGTCCCTATTTCCTCCTATTATCTCTTTATCCCACCTGGTTGGTTCTCCCTTCCACTCTCAAATGTGTCAAAGTTTGGAATGATAAAGTCAGGGCCAGCTTCATGGGCACGTTACCAGAACAGTCACCGAAGGTGCCACTTTCAGATGGGCTACATTCTTGGAGCTTAATGCTGTGCAGTGACTGTCTTGAAATTCTTAATTATATTATCCTTGAATTAGTATTTTTGAAATGAAGTTGAGGTAACAATGGGATATGTGTGGGGTAGAGAGGTTTGGAGACTTGGATCCTATATTTTCCTACCTCATGCACCCTCCTCACCTTCCTGGGTATAACTTGGCTCCCTGTTTCTCTACTTGCTGGTGTCATGGGTCCCACCTGGCCCCCTACTCTCTGCTGCTGTTCATTTTTTAAAATTTTTTATACAATTTTTAAAGGTTATACTCCATTTTCAGTTATTACACAATATTGGCTATATTCTCCATGTTGTACAATACATCCTTGGTCCTATCATATACCCAATAGTTTGCACCTCCCACTCCCTCACCCCTATATTGCCTGCCCTCCTCACTAGTAACTCTATATATGGGAGTTTGCTTCTTTTTGTTGTTGTTGTAGTCATTAGTTTGCTGTATTTTTTAGATTCCACTTATAAGTATGTAAGTGATATCATACAGTATTTGTTTTTGTCTGACTTCTTTCACTTAGCATAATGCCCTCCAATTCCATCCATGTTGCTGCAAATGGCAAAATTTTGTTTGTTTTATGGTTGAGTGGTATTCCATTATATATATATATATATATAAATTATATATATATACTATCACATCTCCTTTATCCATTCATCTGTTGATAGACACTTAGGTTGCTTCCATATCTTGGCAATTGTAAATAATTCCGTTGTGAATGTTGGGGTTCATGTATCTATTCGAATTAGTGTTTCTGTTTTTTTCAGACATATTCCCAGGAGTGGAATTGCTGGGTCATATGATAGTTCTATTTTCTGTTTTTGAGAAATCTGCATACTGTTTTCCACAGTGGCTGCACCAATTTACATTCCCACCAACAGTGTACAAGGGTTCCCTTTTCTCCATTTTCTCGGCAACATTTGTTATTTGTGTTCTTTTTGAAGATAGCCATTCTGACATGTGTGAGGTGATATCTCACTGTGGTTTTGATTTGCATTTCCCTGATGATTAGCTATGCTAAGCATTTCTTTATGTGCCTGTTGGCCATCTGAAGATGCTCAGCCTGCCACTGTCCATTAACTGCTGCCACGCTCTGTCCGAGGTCCAGGGATGGTTGGGGTCAGCTGAGTGCTCCGTGATGTTCTGGGCTGGGATACGGCACAGCACAACTCCTGAGCTTCTTGTCCAACCCTGATCCATGTAGGAGCACAGAGGTTGAAATCCTGTAGGAGTTGTCTGTCAGCTGTGGGTTGCGGCATCAGGCCTAGGAGAAGAAGAGATGCCTGAGAAGGGAAATAACTTCATTCCTGAAGAAAAACAGCATTAAATAGCAAATATAATACACCATGGCAGATAAGAAAAAGAATGTAGAAGAAAGACCAATTTTACATTTTAGTATCCTTTATGGCCCCTCCCCTCTTTTTTCCCCGCTTTTTGAATAAGGTCCCAACAGATTTTGTAACTAGGCCTGGGTAAATTATATGATCACCCTAATAATATTTTATTCTTTCACAGATCAGTGAGAAGCCATTAAACTGTTTTCATCAAGGAATGGCATGATCAGATTTACATCCTAGAAGGTTGACCCTTTAACTTCTGTTCCTGCTGTGAGTTCTAGTGTCTGTCAACCCCACCTGAATGCTGTGTGCTAATACAATCACGCTTAAGCATTGGTTTTCAATTATTATGTACATATTGTAATCGTATTGTAAACTTGAATCACTAGAAGTCAAAAAGGGAAAGAAAAAGAACAATCTTCTGCCACTTGTCCTGTCTTCTTCCTAATCTGTGTCCATCCCCCTCAGGTGTTTCTCTCCACCTCTGATTGATTGTCATCCATTTGAACACTTCTTGTCTGGGTGAAGGATCCTTTTGCAGCACTGCACGTGGCACACTTAGTGTACATTCAGGTGATTACTTTTGTTGATTAGTTTTGTCAACTCCTCTCACCCTTTCAGCAAATTTAGTTGGATCACCTTGAAGGTACTTCAGTTTTAATTTAAATACATTTTTAAACTTGCTTGTTCCCTTTGACAGCAGCTATCATTCAATTTGCTCCATAAGATATTCTGCATGTTTATTCTCCCTTTTTTTTCCCCTAAGATATATTGAGTTCAAAAACAAAATCATAAAATAGGACAGAAAGGTGGCTTCCCGAGGTTAGTACATGCCTTCCCTCTTCAGAAGGACTGCAAGGAAACCACCTCTGAGGAAGGAAGCCTTATACTATTTCCAGAGATTTCTGGAGAAAGGTGAATTCACAGGCTCCCTCCATACTCCTTTCAGGGTTAAGAGGCCTGTCAGGGAATTTTTCTTATATCTAAACTAAATCTAGCTTAATGTTCCGTTTAGGACAGGCAAAGTACACAGTGTTCATTTAATAGTCGAACTAAGGCTTTCTTTTTGCTCTGACATGCCCCAAGGTGTTTTAGGACGGTGGTTGGATATGTCAGAGAGAAAATAGGTTTTATGTTATTTGGTCTGAATTTCCATTAGGTTCCTATTTGTCTGGACAAACAGGCAGGAGTGCCCATCTTTAAATAATGAGCTCGGAGTTACCTGGGGAATTACTTACCAATGAGTGTTACCTTCAGGATGAGAAAAAATAGCTGATAAAATCATTCCTGAGGGTTATAAAACCTCAGTGTGTAGTATGTGCAGCTTCAGCCTGGATAAATCATGCCTCTCTAATCTATTTGGAATTTTTGAAAGAGTTAACAAAATAGTGAAGTGTAGAGAAGTAGTAGGTATTAAATATTTAGATATTCAAAAGGCCTTTGATCAGGCACCTACCCAGAGACATTTAGGATCCATTTCAGCCTTATGTAGGGCCCAAGAGGTGAGAAGTAAAATTTTTTCTTATAAAAACTTGGAGTTAAAAAAAAATGGATAACAATGAAAATGAAAAGTAGGAATAAATGATGCTATTAGCCTGAAGGGAGGTTAACAAGAAAGTGACCCAGGGAATGGTACTGGAACCGGATTTCTTATATATGTTAACATCAATCAATCTGGAAAGCCTTCTGAATAATGAGGTTGCAAAATATGTGGGCAACAGTGAACTATTAGGTTAATGAGGAATAGGGAACAATTTGAGGAACTCCAGAAGAACCCAACAAAAAATAGGTAGTAAAATAATCTTTTGTCAGATAAAATTGAGCCAAGACAAGAGAATGGCACTTCATGTTATAAAGAATAACTTAAGCTACTGATGCACTCTGGTGGATTTTGAATTAACTATAACCTTTCAGGAGAAAGGTCTAACAGTCATTATGAATATCTCAGTAAATGTATCTGCTCACAGCAGAAAGACTCTAGGAAAAGTCCACAGAAGTGCAAGTGAAATGATTAGATGCATGCGAGAAATGATGGAAAAGACCAGGATTATTTCATTGGGCAAGGAGAGAAAAAGGAAATTTGCTAGAAGAGGGTAAAAAGTGAAATGTTAAAAGAAAAAGTCTAGTTGAGTACTCTTCCTCACTCTTTCTTGTAATACTAAGCATTCAAGTGAATTTAGATAACACAAAATCTAAATGAGAAGGAGGGAAAATGCTTATGTAATTCATAGCTAACATTAACAGCTCCCTGCATGGAATGTCATTGAGCCAGATACCAACTACTGAGCAAGGTGTCACCTGGGTTACACATTCACAGGGGTGAGCTGAGATTAAACTTTCTCTGTGAGATCCTATTAGAGACGGTGTGTGAACGTGTATTCTAAGTGGCTTTTCAGTCGCTCTCATATTTGAAGTAATTTATGTGTCTGTCTCTCTCACTAGGCTATGTATTCCTAGAAAGCAGGGATTTTTGTCTTACACACCCTTGTGTCCTTCCCCCTTTCCTCTTCGGTGTCTAGTAATATGCTTTCCTTCTGCAGGGCACTCAGTAGGTACTTACGTGTGGCTTGGGGGAGTGGGAGGGTTGAACAAAGGAAGCGATGATTTTCTTCCTAGAGTCTACCTTGCCCACACCACTCCCAACAAATGTCTATTTAACTCCAACTACGCCCATCCAGCAGCAATGAACGTTGAAGAGAAGACCTCAGAGAAAGGAAAGGAAGCAGGGAAGAAGGGTTGGGAGGTTTTAATCATTATTAACAAACTATCATGTACCAGGAACTTTGCTATGCATTTTGTTGTGTCTTTTTATCAATACCTTAAAAAGCAGTTATTTTAGGGACTAGTCACCATTGTTTGGCAGAGGAAATGTTGTTTCTAAATTCCTTCCCTGCTCTGCCCCTGGCCCACTCCAGAGAATACAAAAGGGCTCAAGGAGCTGAGCTTTACTGTTTTTCTTGGAAGCTCTCTACCTGAGAAAAACATAATAGAGAACCAATAGGATGTATAACACAGGATATGCATATATACAAAGTAGAATATATATATACACATATGTGTGTGTGTACGTGTATATAGAGAGAAACAGAGAATGAGAGCGAGACAGAGAGAGAGAGAGAGAGAGGGAAAGATTTTAAGGAATTGGCACATGTTACTGTGGAGGCGGCTGGAGAGGAGACCCAGGAAAGACCTGCAGTTTGAATCCAAAGACCATCTGCTGGCAGAATTCCCTCTTCCTCCAGGGCAGTCAGTCTTTTTTTTTTTTTTTTTTTTTTCAGTAAGGCTTTTTGGATGGGCCCACCCACATTTTGGAGTGTAGTCTGCTTTACTCAAAGACTACTGATTTAAATGTTGGTCTCATCTGAAAACAGAATACCTTCACAGAAACACCTAGAATAATGTTTGACCAAATATCTGTTTAAGTTGACACACAAAATTGCCCATCACAGTATGGTTATCATAACCAGTCATTGGTGGGGAGCAGCTGACCGGAGGTGTGGCTTGGGCATGAAGGCAGTAGGGGATAGAGGCAGTGCAGCGGCAGCTGGGCCCCCCGTCAGTTATGGTCTCTGCAGCAGATCTGAGCAGCTTCACACACACTAAAGCAGTGATCAAGGCAGCACCAGAAGAGCTGTCTAATATGTAACTATAAGCAGGTGCCACAGATTTGAACAAAAGCAACAGACAGGCGAATGAGACCGAGAGAGCACATCTGAGACAAGAGCCAAACAAGTAGCCATGAATGAGGCTGGAGCCGAAAGGAGAGTAGAAAATCAAGGAGTGGCAGGATGAGCAAAAACCATTGTAAAACAGGCATCATGCAAGGTATTTCAAATGTAGAGTCTCATCTACTCCTCTCTAAAATGTAATTAAGCATAAATTAATATCATTGTGAAAAGAAGAGACTGAAGCTCAGAGAGACTATGTAACTTGGACAAATTCATCTGGCTATCAGTAAAGAAGCCAGATTTAGAATTTCTCTTCCTGACCTTAAATCTCATCTCTTTCTACTCTATGACACTAACTTTCTTATCTGTCTGAGGACCATGAGAACTAACTATTGAGTGAAGAACCAGGTAAGGGGCAGCAGAAGCAAAGCATCTTTGGTATGAAGCAAACCATCTGCGTCAGCTGAAAAGCATCTTAATATATTTCCTACGGAGGCAACTTCCAGTCTCCAGGGGAAGTCCAGGCTCAGGTCTACATGTGAAAGCAAGAAATTAGTAGATTCAGTCGGGGGAAGCAGTGGGTATGAGGGCAGAGGCATGAGCTGATCCCAACACATCTTTGTGAAATGGGAATGAACTATCAGAAACCGAAGGCAGTTTTCCTTTGAAAGTCTGTCACATTCACAATGAGGGTGATAAAAGACTTTGCTTCCTTGCCTTTTAGGTGACTTCAATATGGCCAGACTTTGAAATCTAATACTGTACTGAATTTTGTATTGAATGTGGTGGTGCAATATTGAACTATAAAAGAAGGGGCTGGAATAGTACTTTTCAAATACTTGCTGCTCAGAATCGCTCTGCCCTTTTCCCACTTATAGGTATGATCTTATCTATTGATATTTTCTGTCTGAAAGGGCCCTCTGTCTATTCTATCAGGTTGCCCTATTTTTCGTTGCGTAATAGGCTGCATTTTGAAAATGAATAGCCCAAACAACTTCGATATATTGCTATTACAGTGCTGTTCTTTTGAAGAAATTCTTCACTTGGCATTTGCACTTTAATCAGACTTCAGGCTGCTGCGACAGCAGCGCCCTTCCATTGCCAGACCCTGCCACCACCCAGGCACTGGTTCCTTTGTACATCTCAATGATTTCTGTCATCTTTCATGACTTGAGTGTCCCTCCTCTATCCTGAGTTGGTAAGGCGCAGCTGGAGGTTTTCTTCTGACCTCTTTCCAGCCATGCCCGTTGCTACCACTCTGCAGCAATCAGCAGACGCACTGCGTAGCTGCCTTTATTCTTCTCCTTGTTCTGATCTGCCCACCCTTGCTCTCCATGTCCACTTGAAGTGCTCCTGTATCACATGTGCAGGTCCTCATGGGCGCTAAATCTAAAGTGAACATGACAGAAGGAGCTATTGGGCGGCGATGAATCTGTGAAAAGCTATTTGTGTTCCCAGAGCAGGTGCTGAGGAGTCAGCCCGCTTGTGTAAACACCAAGCACTGAGCTGGTGGTATTTTAGCTGCATTTTGGAGAATTGCTAAATGAGACTGGTCTGGGGACAGAATGTAATTGTACAGCTATGAGGAGCATCAAGCTACAGTCCAAGTTATAAAAGAAACAAAGGGAATGATATTGTGCGTTGAGTGTCTCTTTGGCTGTGATGGTTGACGACACAGACCGAGGCTCCCAGCACCCTGAATACTTAAGGACGATGCTGGCACAATGAGCACTCAGTCAGTGCGTATTTAATGGAAGTGAATTTAAAAGCAAGGGAAACTGTAGTTCTTAAGCTACTTGTGCAGGATGTGTTGTAGAGTTTTGGATGATCGGATGAAAATTAAGAACCCTCCCTGCAGGGACATGCACACACAAAACCTTATATTATTTTAAGTGGTCCTGTTACCCACCTAAGTTGCTGCCATTGTCCTCATCTGAGATTTTCACATACTCGAGATTCTAAAGTAAAAAAAATCAGAAGAAGAACAATGGAGTATCAACAACCAGGGTTACATCCTCTGCGGCAAAAGGTTGATCATCTGGCATTAAGATACAACCCCGACATTTACTGTTTATGTGCAAACATTTCTTAACCTCCCTAAAGTTCATCTGCAAAATAAGGATGAAGCATGATTTTTCTTCTCTGTGCTGTTGTGGCATTTAATGTGATAATTTATGTGAAATAGTTTATGCAACCTTTCCAGAGAGCATAGTATCAATGTTATTATTATTGAGGAAATCTAAGCTGGTTAGTTTATTTTTTGTTTCTTGTTTTTTCCTTCTCCTCTTCCTTTTCTTCTTTTCCTTTTTCTTCTGCTTCTTGCTTGATATTTGGTAAAGAAAAACAATGTTGTAGTATTTTAGTGGTTGTTCTGTATCCATGAAGTGTCACCAGCAGCAAAAATACTCAGATGTCCCATTAACATCTAGGCGGTTGTAGCAGTATGTGTTCCTTAGGTCACATTGTTTGAACAAAAAGCTTGGTGTCAGAGCTTTCAAGACTGAGATGTGAATAATGCTTCCATTTATTTTGGGAAGGTGACACAAACTCTTGTACAACTGTACTTTCTAAAGTTTACCCATTTGGAAAATGGGGGTAATAACCTAACAGGATTATTTGTGAATTCAAGAGACACTGTACTTAATATGTTTAAAATTGTAAAGCACTCTACAAGAATTAGCGACCATTAGAAAATAAAGATGAGGGACTGCCAGTCCCACTGTGCCTTCGTTGCCTGGATACCGTGAGGCTGAAATGAGCATTAATTTTGTCTGCTCACCTCTCTAATGGAGTCTGAATTGCTCTTCAGATTCCACGTTGACCACCACGTGTGGGAATGAGAACTCTTACATTCTCTTCTGTCAGGCACAGTGGCTCGTCTGGGTTGGGTCAATCAGAGACTTTGCCTAAAATTTTCCAAGTTCGAATTTATGGAACAGGAGCTTTTCCTCTCAAGAAGCCAAGCTAAAAAATTGTTAGTCTGGAGCTTTAAGTGGCCATAGTTCAGCCTCAGGTGGAAAGCTGTTTTGAGAGAATGAAGCCAACATACAGCAAGAAGCATGGAGAACAGGACACAGAGAATCCGGAAGTGATTTAAACCCTAAAGTCCCAGAAGCTGCCTCAATCCCTGCTTTCTTCTCAAGGTTTGGTTGTTCTAATGTTTCTTTAATTCTGTAATATGTTTCAATTATCTCATTTTCTAAAGGTACTTTGAGGAGGGTTTCTATCACTGGTACACAGTAAAGTGCTGACTGACACAGATCCTGCAGGTGCCTTTAGAGAAGGGAGGGGGGCCAACTGTCAAAATGATGTCTCCACACACCTAAAGAAAAAAAAAAAATCTCTCCATCCCCACTCTGTTCTTAGCCCAACCAAATTCAAGTTTTGTTGCCCATGAAAGCAATATGATTGGTATCATTTGCCTAAGAAGCCAAGAAGGTGTTTATCCACAATTTACAGAATAACCTGTTCCTAGGTCCAGAGCTTGTGTGGGAAAGCCCTGGGATCCTTGCACATTCACTGTGCCTCTTGAAGCCAGAATATCTTTAAGAAGGCCAGCGGAGGAGAATGACATGAACAGAGCAATTTAGGTTGACTGGAGAGCAGACAAGCACAAGGAAGAGACAACAGCAGGAAAGAAAAGATTTCTGAGCGAGAGTAGCCTGCTGCTGTAGCCTGCTCTTTTAGCTCATGGAACCCAATAATAATTTTCCCCAAGTTTCATATTTCCTGCCAATTGAGTCTTATAATTACATGTGTAGGGAGGTCTGAATTACTTTGCTTGTCAAAGAGGAGTGTTGTTTATAAGCCGAGAGCTAACATACTACTTTGTCCTAAAGTCAAGAGAAGATGGATCTATCTGAAGAGAAATAAGGGCATAGCAGTGGTTGAGAATCTGCCTGCCAATGCAGGGGACACGGGTTCGAGCCCTGGTCTGGGAAGATCCCACATGCCACGGAGCAACTAGTCCCGTGAGCCACAGCTACTGAGCCTGCGCGTCTGGAGCCTGTGCTCCGCAACAAGAGAGGCCGCGACAGTGAAAAGCCCGCGCACCGCGATGAAGAGTGGCCCCCGCTTGCCACAACTAGAGAAAGCCCTCGCATAGAAATGAAGACCCAACACAGCCAAAAAATAAATAAATAAATAAATAAAAATCCAGCCATTCATATTAAAAAAAAAAAAAAAGAAAAAGAAATAAGGGCATACCTAAAAACTCCCAGTTAATGCCAAGATAATCTGGAATTTTAAATTTCTCCAAAATCTGATCATAATGTTTTGTTTTAGGCCTCACAAGAATTAATCCTGTCACACTTTAAAATTTGAACTGTGACAAAGCAACATTTCAGTTAAAAAACATCAATCTTGAAAACCAAAACAGTAATGTAAACCTACTACAGAATATGTCACCCTTAAAACACAACAGACACAGAGACTAGGAATAAATATAAAAATGGGCTTGATAATTTTCCCTAAAGCTTGGGAACTTTCTCCACATGCCACAAAGTATACTACTATTTTATTTCTCAGGTCTATTTAGTAAAACTCTTCTATAAGAATTCGTAAAAGTGATGGTCTTTCATCTCCTCCATCAGTACCCGCTCCTGATGCCTACCCTCTTCTGTTGATACTTTTTTATTAACCATTGTATTTGTGTTTTCTATATTTGATATTCCAGAACTTTCTCCATGCTTTATAAGGAAGTCGCCTAGTCTAAGGGTCTTTGTTTGTTTGTTTCTGTCTCTAGGTATTTAAAAAATCATTTTGTTATGTTAGTCCCTTCTTAGTTTCAAGGATATCTGAAATTAAATACATTGGTAGAAATGGTTGTTAATTCCTTACTGTTGAACTCATTTTTTCTAGGTACTATTGAATATATGTCTGGAATTAATCTTTAAGGTAATTAACTTTATCATTTGCACATGTCATACCTCATATCCTCACATACTCATTTAAAAAAAACTTATATTTTAATACTTAATTTTTAACTTTATTTTATAGAAAGTTATTTTTTCCTTTAATTAATTCAAAGGAAAATTTTTCTAATTTTCTACTAATATTTATATATACACTTTCCTTGTTACCTTATTCTACTAAACATAGATTTATAAATGTCAGAACAAACAACTCCTTATATGTCATTTAATAGATTTTTGTTTTCTACTTCAATTTTCCCTAGATCCACTCAATTTTCTTTAAACAATTAGATATTAAACTTTGTCCTTCAAACTATATTGATCTAAATGTGATTCAAGTTGTCAATTGAGTTTTTAAAAATTTATCAGCCTGTATTCACACATAATTCAAGACGTGTGTAGTTTCCTAGTCTTTTGCCCTTTTGCCCCGCATAATTTATAGTAAATCCATAAGTACACGTAGCATATGTCAGAGTGAATTTTTGAACTAAAAATTTAATATATGATCTGAAGAAAATACTACATTTTCATAGAAGGCAAACCATGAATCTCTTTGGGGCAATTCAACTTGACTCCTTAGACTCTTTTTTCAAGTATTTTTTCAAAGCATGCTGTTCTGTATCTTTTACTTATAAACATATATTATTTTGCAGTTAATAAAAGTAAAAGTATTATAAAAATGTTAAAGAAGGCCTTCATTCTTCTGCAGAAACTTTAAAATGTACTGGTGTGCAAATGTATGACAACTAGTGGAGTGCTTAAATTGGCTAGTATTTGATTTGCTTTAATGTTTTCCAAATCTTTCTCCCACAATATGCTTTTTTTTATATCAATAATACACAAGCACATTCCTAAATTAAAATAAAATGGAAGCATGTAAGAAAAAAGTGAATATTCCCTTTTATTCATTATGGCCCCATCTCACACATGTACACACATGTACACACACACCATTATACTGTTTTTAGTAGTTTGATTGTTTTGTTGTTTTTTGTTTAGATTACACCTATAAGTGATACCATACACTACTTGTCTATCTCTCTTATTTCAGTTAACGTAATACCCTCCAGGTTCATTCATGTTGTCACAAAAGGCAGAATCTCCTTTTTTTAATGGCTGAATAATATTCCATTGTGTGTGTGTCTCTGTGTGTGTGTATTACACTTGCTCTATCCATTCATCCATTGATGGGCATTTAAGTTTTTCTATATCTTGGCTATTGTGAATAATGCAGCAGTGAACATGGGAGAGCAAGTATTACTTTGAGATACTGATTTAGTTTCCTTCAGATATACACCCAGAAGTGGGACTTCTGGATCATAGTTTGATTTTAAAATTTTTGAGAGACCTCCATACTGTTTTCCATCAGAGCTATATACCAATTTACATTCCACTAACAGTCCACAAAGGTTTCCTTTTCTCTACATCCTTACCAACACTATCTCTTGTCATTTTGATAGTAGCCATCTTAACAGGTGTGAGGTGATATCTCATTGTGGTTTTAATTTGAATTTCCTTGATTATTAATGATGTTGAGCACCTTTTGTGAATATGTTGACCATTTGTATATCTTCTATGGTAAAATGTCCAGTCAGTTCCCTTTACATTTTTTAATCTGGTTATTTGGGTTTTTGCTATTGAGTTGTGAGCTTCTTATATATTTTAGTTATTAATCACTCATCAGATATATGGTTTGTAAATATTTTCTTCATTCCATAGATTGCCTTTCCATTGTGTTGATTGTTTCTTTTGCTGTGCAGAAGCTTTTTAGTTTGATGTAGTCTCACTTCCTTTTGTTGTTGTTGTTGCTTATGCTTTTGGTGTCATATCCAAAAAACCAAGGCCAAGATCAATGTCAAGGAGTTTTTTCCATATGTTTTCTTCTAGAAGTTTTATAGTTTCAGGTTCTACATTTAAGTCTTTAATCTTTTTCAAGTTAAATTTTGTGAGTGGTGTAAGATAAGCATACAATTTTATTATTTTACACGTGGGTACTCCAGCACCATTTTCCAAGCTATCTACTGAAGAGACTATCCTTTCCTCAGAGTGTTTTCTTGGCTACCTCGTCAAATATTAGTTGACCATATATGTGTGAGCTTATTTCTGGGCTCCCTATTCTGTTCCATTAATCAATATATGTCTTTTTTTATCCTTTTTATTTCTGTGGTATATCTGTTGTAATATCACCTCTTCTATTTCTGACATATTTGGGGCTTCTCTGTTTTGTTATCTTGATTAATTTACCTAAAGTTTTCTCAATTCTGTTTATCTTTTCTAGCTCTTAGTTTTGTTGATTTATTCTATTGTTTTTCTAGTCTATTTCATTTATTTCTGGTCTGATCTTACTATTTCCTTTCTTCTGCTACCTTTGGACTTTGTTCTTTTTTTAGTTACTTGAGATATAAAGTTAAGATATTTGAGATATTTTCTTTTCTTAATGTAGGCATTTATCACTATAAATTTCCCTCCTAGACTTGCTTTTGCTACCTCCCAGAAGTTTCAGTATGTTGCATTTCCATTTTCATTTATCTCAAGATATTTTTTGATTTCCCTTTTTATTTCTTATTTGATGCGCTGACTGTTCAAGAATGTGTTTTTAATTTCTACATATTCGTGAATTTTTTAGATTTCTTCTATTATTGATTTCTAGTTTCACACCACTGTGGCCGTAAAAAATACTTAACATGAATTCAAACTTCTTAAACTTGTTAAAACAAGTTTTAACAAGTTTTTTTGTGTGACATAACATATGATCTATCCTGAAGAATGCTGCATGTGCACTGGAAAAGAATGTATATTCTGCTGCTGTTGGATAGAATGTTCTAAATATGTCTATTAGGTCCAATGGTCTAAAGTTTTGTTGAAGTCTAATATTTCCTTGTTGATTTTCTGTCTGATGATCTATTCATTGTTGAAAGTAGAGTATGGAAGTCCCCAACTATAATTGCATTGCTGTCTATTTTTGCCTTCACATCCATTAATATTTGCTTAATATAGTTAGGTGCTCTTACGTTGGATGTGTATATATATATATATATATATATATATATATATATATATATTCATTTATAATAGTTATATCCTCTTGGTAGATTGACATATTTATCTTTGTTTTTTGTCTCCTGTTACAGTTTTTGACTTAAAGTCTATTGTGTTTGATACACAAATATAGCTACTCCTGGTCTCTTTCGGTTTCTATTTTCTGGGAATATATTTTTTCCATTCTTTCACTTTCAGTCTATATGTGCCCTTAAAGCTGAAGTGAGTCTCTTTAGGCAGCATATAAATGGGTGTTGCTTTTATCCATTCATCCACTCTATGCCTTTTGATTGGAGGATTTAATTCATTTAAATTCATTTAAATTAATTATTGATAGGTAAGGACTTGCTATTGCTATCTTGTAAATTGTTTTCTGGCTTTTTTTTTTTTGTAATTTTTTGTGCCTTTCTTCCTCTTTTGCTGTCTTCCTTTGTGATTTGATGATTTTTCATAGTGGTGGAGGGTTCTGTGCCTGAGACACAGAAGAACATGGAACAGACACAGAGCCAGGGTCTGGAACACAGGCACATATGGAGAAGCTGTGGCTCTGGGTCTGAAGCATGAACAAGATTGTGGGGAGCTGACAGCCCTCATCCCAGCAGCTTTTTCTGGGGTTGGGGGTCTCAGCAGCATCTCCCTTCCCAGAGTTCTGTGTTAGTGATGAGTGTTGGTTTCCTCAATGAAAAAAGTTGTTGCTGTCCTTTATAGAACCGGCCACTGGGGTCTACACTGACAAACATTACAAGGTCCTCTGCTGTGAAAGCTGTGAAAATTCTGTGGTGGTCATGGGGATTATTGAGATCTTCAGTGGAAAGGGCTGCCGGGGTCCTCTACAGAGCAAGCCACTGGGGACCATGATGGCACCCACCATGTTGCTGATTCAAACAGTCCCCACTCTTCTTTGTTCTTAGCTGTCTCCAGATATGTCCACTGAGCTGATCTCCCTAGCAATCATTTCTGTGCAGTTATTCTCCTTTTTTTGCTCCACTGTTCTGCTATGGGTTTTTAATTAGACTCTGGGGCCTTCCCAGGGTTATTTTCAGTCATACATAGCTGGTTAATTATTGTCTTCATTGGGGGAGGAAGGCTAGTATCTCCTACTCACCATCTTGCCAACATCACCACTAAAATTTGTTGTTTTAAACCATCAAGTTTGTGGCAGCAAATAGAAAAGAAATGCAAATTGTTTAGTAAATATGAGTGATGGAGACTTATCAGTCCAGGGAGACTATCCTGGATTATCTAGATGGGCTAAATCTAAACACATAAATCCTTAAAATCAGAGAACCTTTTCTGGCTATGGTCAGAGAAGAAGATATGACTACAGAAGAATGATCAGTGAAATGCAATAGTGTTGATTTTAAAGTTGGAGGAAGTGGGCTATAAGCCAAGGATTATGTATTCCCTGTAGAAGCTGGAAAATGTAAGGAAATGGATTCTCCCCTGGAGTCCCTAGAAAGGAACACAATCCTGCTGACATCTTGATTTTAGCTTGCTTCAATATCCACATATTTCACAATAATCAAAAGAGATTACAGGCATATTGCACCAATGTAAGAGTGAGGAGTCTAAGCATGCCCAGACCAACACACCTCCTATGTCAAAGACTGAGGTTGGCCTAACACTGACAAACTTAAGTGGGTTTTATCCCCACCCTTCTCCCCACCTCAAACAATCAAATATCCAAGTTTTTTTTAATCTGATGGACACTTTTCTTATGGTATCTTATTTTTATTTTTTTCTAGCCATGCCACACAGCTTGCAGGATCTGAGTTCTCCAACCAGGGATCGAACCTGGTCCCCCGACTGAGAGCACCGAGTCCTAACCACTGGACTGCCAGGGAATTCCGTTCCTATGGTATCTTAGAAAAATCATTATATGATCTAAAAAGTGGTGCAATATCATTTGTTCATTCAACAAATGTTTATTGACCTTTACTAGCTGTCAAGTACTATAGTAATCACTGTAGATACAACTATGAATATAACAGTGACTGCTCTCCAGAAACTCTTAGGATTGAGTAAGAGATTGGTAAATAAATAGAAAGTTTCATTATGGAAGGAAGGGGGTATCATAATAAGGATAATCTCATGGAACAATGAGATAAAACAGAAGGGACTCCTAGTCCAGATTTTGATGAGAAATTCTTTCCTAAAAAATTGTAGGAACATTAAGAAATAGTAAGAATGATACTTCCAAGCTGAGAAATTAATGATGAGTAAAATTATATTTAGAGAAGAGTAAGCCCTAATATTTTAAGGAATTTTTTCTGGTCAAAGCAGAGAATAAAAAGAAGACAGCAAAAAGAAAAAAAAAAAGTAATAAGGGGCCAGTTTTTGCAGAATTTTGTAAGCCACATTTAGGAATATGGAGACCACATATGTATTTTAAGAGGAGGAGTAACATAATTATATATGCATTTTTAAAATATTTCACAGAGAATTGATTAATGCAGGATGTAACAAGAAATCAAAATACCAGTTAAGAATTCAGCAAGGTAGCAGGACACATACAGAAATCTGTTGCATGTCTTTACACTAACAACAAAATATGTGAAAGAGAAAGTGAAACAACAATCCCTTTTTAAATTGCATCAAAAAAACCTCAAACAGTTAACAATAAACCTGACCAAGGAGGTGAAATACTTATATGCTGAGAACTATAAAACATTGATAAAGGAAATTGAAGATGATTTAAAAAAATGGAAAGATATCCCATACTCTTGGATTACAAGAATTAATATTGTTAAAATGGCCATACTACCCAAAGCAATCTACAGATTTAATAAAATTCCTATCAAATTACCCAGGAAATTTTTCACAGAACTGGAACAGATAATCCTAAAATTTACATGGAACCATAAAAGACACAGAATTGCTAAAGTAATCCTGAGGAAAAATAACAAAGCTGGAGGCATAACTCTCCCAGACTTCAGACAATACTGAAGTCACAGTATCCAAAACAGTATGGTGTTGGCACAAAAACAGACATATGGATAAATGGAACAGAATAGTGAGCCCAGAAATAAACCCACACACCTATGGTCAATTAATCTTCAACAAAGGAGGCAAGAATATACAGTGGAGAAAAGAATTTCTTCAATAAGTGGCATTGGGAAAACTGGACATCCATATGTAAATGAGTGAAGTTAGAACACTCCCTCACACCATACACAAAAATAAACTCAAAATGGCTTAAAGATTTAAATATAAGACAAGACACCATAAAACTCCTAGAAGAGAACATAGGCAAAACATCTCTGAGGTAAGTTGTAACAATGTTTTCCTAGGTCAGTCTCCCAACGCAATAAAAATAAAAGCAAAAATAAACAAATGGGACCTAATTAAACTTATAAGCATTTGCACAGCAAAGGAAACAATAAAGAAAATAAAAAGACAACCTATGGACTGAAATAAAAAATTTGCAAATGATGCAACTGACAAGGTCTTAATTTCCAAAATATATGAACAGCTCATACAACTCAATAACAAAAAAACAAACAACCCAATCAAGAAAATGGGCAGAAGACCTAAATAGACATTTCTCCAAAGAAGACATACAGTTGGCCAACAGGCCCATGAAAAGGTGCTCAACATTGCTAATTATTAGAGAAATGCAAATCAAAACTACAGTGAGGTATCACTTCACACCAGTCAGAATGGAAATCATTAAAAAGTCTACAAATGATAAATTCTTGAGAGGATGTGGAGAAAAAGGAACCCTCCTACACTATTGGTGGGAATGTAAATTGGTGCAGCCACTATGGAAAACAGCATGGAGGTTTCTCAAAAAGCTAAAATAGAGCTACCATATGATCCAGCAATGCTACTCCTGGACATATATCCTGAGAAAACTCTAATTTGAAAAGATACATGCACCCCAATGTGCATAGCAACACTATTTGCAATAGCCAAGATATGGAAGCAACCTAAATGTCCATGGACCGGTAAATGGATAAAGAAGATATATATATATAATGGAATACTATTCAGCCATAAAAAAGAATTAAATAATGCCTCTTGCAGCCATATGGATGGACCTAGATATTATGCTAAGTGAAGTAAGTCACATAGAGATAGATAAATACCAACTGATGTCACTTATATGTGGAATCTGATATGTGGAATATGATACAAATTAACTTATTTACAAAACAGAAACAGACTTATAGATGTAGAAAACAGACTTATGATTACCAATGGGGAATGGCAGTAGGGGAGGGATAAATTAGGAGTTTGGGGTTAGCAGATACAAACTACTATATATAAAACAGATAAACAATGAGGTCCTACTGTATAGCACAGGGAACTATATTCAATATCTTGTAATAAATCATAATGAAAAAGAATATAAAAAATAATATATATATATAACTGAATATGAAAAAGAATATATATATATATATATATATACATATAACTGAATCACTTTGCTGTATACCAAAAACTAACACATTTTAAATCAACTATAATTCAATAAAAATTTGTTTAAATAAAGAATACCAGTTAAGATATATTGCAATAATATTTGAAAGAGATAATGACATGACCTTGGAAAATTACAGAGATAAAAAGAGATGAATAATTTTGAAAGATATTCAAAAGTTATAATGAATAGCACTTGGTGATTATTTTGGTTACCTATGAGCAAACTATCCCAAAATTTACTGGTATAAAACAATAGTAAAAATTATTTTTATTACTCATACATTTACGGGTCAAGTATTTATCCATTTTTAAGAAGAGACTGCCCATTTTTGCTTCAGATGGTGTCAGCTGGGATGGCTTAACCAGGGTCAGAAAGTTCATGATACTCTTATTCAGTACCTGAGGTCATGGTGCTGGCTGTCGGCTGGGAACCTGGTTCTCCTGCCTATGACCTCTCTACCTCTCTGTACATGGTCTCTGATCACTCAGTAATCCAGCTCAAGCTTCTTTACATTGTGATGTGCTTCGAAGAGAATAAAAATGGAAGATGTGAGCCCTTTTAAGGTCTAAGCTGAGAAGTCTCACAGTGTCACTTCTACCACATTCTCTTCATCAGACAGGTTGCAGAGCTGGCTAAAATTCAGGGAAGGGGAAGTAGACTTCAACCCCTTGATAGACAAATTGCAAAGTCACATTTTAAAAGGGCATGTGAGTGGGAAATTGAGGGGAATCAAGACATCAAAGGCATTACTTAATTAAATGAAGGGATGAAGTTATCATTAGTGGTATGGAGAAAGTAACAGGAGGAAGACCAATTTGAGGGGAACACAACAAGCTAGATTTTGAATGTATAGGTATACAGATGTACATAGATATCTAAGAGATACCCAAGATAAGATTATAAATCAAATAATTGTATTACTATTTTTTTGATGTTCTAAGTACTTTGCAAATGGTTAACTAATTGTCATGACAACACTATGAAAATAAGGTATTACTATTACTTTTATTATCCTCATTTTGCACATGGAGGTCAAGTTACGTGCCCAAGTTCACACAGCTATTAAGGGACAGAAGCAGATTAAAGCCCAAGTAGTCCGGCTCCACATTTCTTAGCTGAACTACTTTTCTCTGCTAATTTTCAGTTAGATAGATAAACTTGTTTTTCTAGAGCTCAAGAAAAATATTAGATGATTTGGATACTTATAATATTTCAATGTTTAAATCAGAAATGAGTGAAATTAAAATTAAAAAATTTTAACCTAGGGAAATAGGGCTGAAGGATATAACCCTTTTCTTATTATCTTATATGTTTTGAGACATAATAGCAGGAACGATATGAACCTCTGATCTTACGGCAGAAATATTCATACAGCACACACTTTCTGGTGAGCTATTTAATTGTCCCTGGGAATAAATAGACAGTAATTAAGTGAAAATGCTATTCTGACTCAAATTTGTGAAGTTTTAAGTTATTGCAGATGCAAAGTCCAGAGGTGCCAGTTATAAGATTTTTTTGGCTAACTTTTGTCCTTTAGTGTGTCATTTACACAATAGTGTGTGTTCAAAGAGCTTACTGTCTTTTAAACTCCTGTGATATTGTGATATAATAAAAAACATATATTTGGTTTTGTCCCTGGTTCCTGCACAGAGTTCCTAAAATCCTTGGAATTTCTTAGAGGGGTAAGAGAAACATCTTTTGTTAGTCATAATAAGCCCCTTTCAATCATACCTGAGTTTATGCTAATAAGGGTGATGGAGGCCGGTTGCCAGTGAGCCAACCAACTTTTAGCTCCAGCCCCAGACCTCCAGGGAGGGAAAAGGAGCAGAAGATTAAGCTCAATTATAATGGCCAATAATGTAATCAACCATGCCTATATAATGGAACTTCCATAAAACTCTAAACAGTGGGGTTCTTAGAGTTTCTGGTTGCTCAACAAATAGAGGTGCTGGGAGCATGACAGATCCAGAGAGAGCATGGAAGCTTCACACCCCCTCCTCCACACCTTGTCCTATGCATCTCTTCCATCTGGCTGTTTCTGACTTGTATCTTTTCATAATAAACTGGTAACCTGGTAATAAACTGTTTTCCTGAGATATCTAACCTTTCTAGCAAAATATCAAACCTGATGAGGGGGTCGTGGGAACCCCCAATTGATAGGTCATTAGTCAGAAGTACAGGTGACAACTTGAGACTTGCGATTAGCGTTTGTAGTGGGGGTCGGGGACTGTCTTGTGGGACTGAGCCCTTAACCTGTAAGGTCTGTACTAACCCCGGGCAGTTAGTGTCAGAACTGAGTTAAATTGTAGCACACCCAGTGTGTGTCCACTGAGAATTGGAAAACTGCTTGGTGTGGAAAAATCCATACTCCTGGTGGCAGAAGTGAAGAGAATGCAGAGAAAAAGAGGGTAGTTTAACTCCACACAACATGACAGAACATTCTGAGAACAATGACTGCTATCAGATGTCCCTGAGTATTGCTAAGGCAATACTTTTCAAAGTGCAGAAATCTTTGCTTTTAGTTTAAATTTGGCTCATTCCAGGAAACCTGACTTTGATTCCAATCCAAAATTCCCTTGATACTTGTATAGTACATTCCCATATAAGAGGATGGGGGTGAACTTTATCAAAAAGAATTTTACTGGTTTAGACCAGGGAAAAATACCCAATGAACCTATCAATTTGTTCTTTTTGTAAATGATTTCAGCTTATTATATCAACTCTATAAAACTGAATTCCTAAATCTCAATGATATCTCTATAGCAATTATTTTTTTTAATCAATGAGTTTACAAAACACTTCAAAAACAATTCCTTTTAAAAGTCACTTCTCAAAATCTGAGCAAGCATTTTTAGACAGTTCAGGTTCTGTGAATCATTCTGAAAAACTTGAATTAGAACATGGTGATGGTGGCGCCAGAGTGTGAACCAGACAGTTGAATCTGTCCTAAGGTCAAAAACTAAATCTTTAACCCCAGGCAGCTGTCACTCAGGTTCATCATTTTGTCAGAGAAGAAGTAGGGCCCAGTGTAGCATCATATCTCTTATCACAATTTGTGGGTGGAGGAGAGAGCACTGAAAATGAATAAAAAAGCAAAAAACAAATTTATATTAAAGTACACACCCTTTGGCCTGTGAATTGGCAGAATTGTATTTATATGCAGAAAGAAGCATTCCTTAACATATTGCTAGCCTAGATCTGACAGTCAGGAAATAGTTTAGTGTTAACATCCGCTGGAATAGAGCCCAAAACTTCCTGCTTACTCACAGTTGCTGTTCATGCCTGCAATATCCAGCAGAGAGATCCTTGTGTTCAACCTTCACGGTGAGTGTGGCCCAAACCAGGGCCACATGGCAAACATTCCTAGGCTTGGTAACCTGCTGACTAAGAGTTTTCCTATGGATGCAAAAGAATTTCCCACTAGTCCCTGCTGCCTCTCTTTTAGCATTACTCTAATTTCTAACCCTAAACTGGGGTATAAGAGCAATCCAGAGAGGATCTAAACAAACTAAGCTCATTCTCATTCCAGGCTTTTGAAAATGCTACTTTTTTACCTAGGATACACTTTCTTCTTCTATATTCAGAAAATTGCTATTATTTATTTAAGTCTCAACTTAAGCATCACTTTATCTACAGAGATTTCAGTAGTAACCTGCTCATTTAGGCAGGAGCCACTTTCATGTGTTTCTGTTATATTTTATCTTTTTCCTGATTTTTTTTTAGCTAGAAAAATTTACTTATACATACTCACAGAAGGGTAAGGAAGATTCTAACAAATTGATCCACAACTAAGAATTAATTAATATTTAATTTTAATTCTTCTGTGTGGTGTCCAGAAGAATTAAATCTCTATCCCTACTCCTATTTGCCTCTGGCCTTGACCTAAGATAACTACTATCATGAGTTTAATTTCAACATTTCAAATCCACTCCTAATTTTTGCACACACGTACACACAAAAATTTCACTGAAAATAATATACCATTGCATTGTATATGTTGTACATTTAGAGAAATATACCACTTGTGTTGCAAACAACATGTTTTTGCAATATATCCATGTCAATAGTTATGGATGTAACTCTTTCTTTTAAATTACTGTGGTTTATTACATAATTCTTCTCTTGTCTTTCACACGTGTATACTGAATTTATTGACTGTTTATTTCTCAGAAAACTTCATGAAATTATGAACTTTGATCACTGTTGTTTCTCTCATTGCATAGCACAATACTTGCTATTCTACTGGCAAATAGTAGAATACTGATTGAAGTTTGCTCTTACATTTACCTTGAAATGAGATTTGTGTATATATTTGAAAATCTGATTATTTGATGGCCTCCTCTTGCTTCTACTAAAGTTTGTAGAGTAATTCAGAGAAGATATTGATGAGGTTTTGTTGATTTAGATCTTTCGTCTTAACTTAGTGGGATTTTTGAGAGCCTCATTAGTATCATATACTGCTGGGCAACTAGTAAGTTATGGCAAGCTGTCTGAAAATGCGTGCTGAATGCAGGAGAGCTCGTGCCCAGCGGGCAGGCCTGACTGGCATGACACGCTACTTCTGCTTTCTCTCCAAACTTCAATTTTATCAATAAGACACTGGGAGGTGATAATACTTCACCTCCAGGATTAAAATGAATTAACTTATGTAGAGCCATTATGTCGTGTCTGGTACACCCTGTGAATACAATGAACATTGGCGGTTATACAGATTACAAACTGTTAAGAGTCTCTACACTCTAGAATGCTGAGCAATGCTATATATAAACATCTTCTGCGGGATAATCTCATTATGCTTTTTTGGAGAGACTTTAGAAAGCTTTTACAATCACAAACAATACTCACTCTGCCCTTCCTATAAAGAATAAGAGTACAAGGAGGAGAGGCATTAGATTTAGTCAGACCAGAGTCCAAATACTGCTAACTGGTTAGTTGGGTACTTGGGCTAAGCTATTTCACCTCCCTGAACCTCAGTTTTTTATCTGCTAATCGCAGGTTCTATCAGGGAGTATCAGACTTCCTTGGGAGTCTAACATCATGACCTTCCCTGCCCCCAGCCTATGAAGGAAGAACCCTGATAAGAAAGCAAAGACAAAATAAAAATCACAAAGCACACACTGTGATAAGGGTGAGGGAAGTTCTTTTGAGATAATTAAAGTCATTTTAATAGATCTAGACAACATCTTCTTTCTTTCCACCTGTATATTTGTTGTGGCTTATGTGGCAAAGTGAGCAGGGAGGATTTGGGATCCCTCTCCACCCATGTATCAAAAATAGGAACTAGATAGAAGCTAAATAAAGAACACATGGAGCAGAATCTTCAAGAACCTTATTCGGCTCAGCCCCCATAAAGGCAGTATGCTGAGCAGAGATATGGGGCAGATAGATGAGCTATAGGTAAAATGTGTGTCTCTGCTTATAGTAAACTTTGCCCATAGAGCCTTTGGGAACCAAGTAATAGTAGACAGTTGGTGGCTGGATCAAGACTTGGGGTCCAGGTGTTCACCATTAAATTTTCCAGAGACCTCATATAAGCGCCAACATCACAGAGATGTTACAGGATCTAAATGAAATGACATATAGAAAGGATTTTGCTTATTCTCTTCTTCCTACAAGTTTTCACTCTTAAAGATTTTGATAGGAGCAAATTCTAAGTAAAATGTTAAAATAAGCAGTGTTGTATTTGGCATTCTCCCTTCTACTTCTCTGTCACCTGATATGTCATCTTCTCTCTGTCCATTTTTGCAGATTCTTTGTCTAGGTAATCACAGGAGTTGGGTTTCTCCTTTGTTTCACCTTTGTAAATATGAGACTTTACCCAGCCTATGAGTAATCATGGATCTCAGCACCCTCAAGCCAAAAATATTTAGCAATGTTCTTACCATCCAACCAACTAATCTTCATGCCTTATCCAAAAACTCACCCTATGCAATTATGATTGAGTATAGACTCTTTAAGAAAGAATTTACTTCATCATTCACTCACTCAGAACTAGCTATTATGAAAAACAAGCATGTATTAATAAGATGCTTTTTCACAGCTATTTCATTTTAAGGGAGGACTACTGAAGATTAAACAGGATTCCAAGCAATTAATTTCTATGTGGAATTTCAAGTATGGAGGCAATAAAGGTGTCTAGGCTATAGAAATTGCTCAAGATATAATTGCTGATTGATTGAATGAATGGAAAGATGAATGCATGAATGAGAGGTATTTTGTAAAGGGATGCCTTAATAGAATTTCTCAAACAATTTGACAATGTACCTCTGGACTTGATTGCTATTTCAGAAACTGAAAACCTTTACCTTCCTTCTACCTATCCTTGTTTCCAAGAATGCTCATGGAAGATCTGGCAGTGCAACACATCCCAGGGTGGTAAAGGAGAATGAGTCACTGACCTTGGGTGATACCTGGAATGCGACCTGCAGACTGGAGTACACCTATCTTTTAAAATGTTTATTCTTACAAAGATCCTGAGCATTTATGGCTTTAAGGCAGGAATTATCTCAGGCTTAAGACTTAAATTAAAGCCATAAAGAGTCAGCTTCAATAAGGGTCTCTGTTTCTCAAATTTTTTGACTACCACTTAGAAAGATAGCACTGTACTGGGAGGTTACTCTTTTTGATCAATCTCAACATTTTTCCAGCTATTCTCAACTCCCCTTCAAAAGACTCTCCCACTAGAATTACATGAATATTGTGCACCTAAGGTGACTACAATGTTTGGAACAACAAAATATTGATTTCACATTGTGTAACTTCCATTTATTTTAAACCAAAATGCAAGAAGGAGAAAGAGTTGGTAAGAGAGGACACTGATCTAACCCTTTCCAGTGATCCTTAAAAACTTCACACATTTCCAGTGTTGAATTCTGTTGACAGATACTTATTCCAGTCACATTTGGCTTTATACACCTCTTCAAAATCTGGTTTAAAAAAAAAAAATCTAAAACCTTTCTTAAAGCTTGGCTCCTCTAGCCCAGAGTGATTCTAAAATTGATATGGAGAACATTAAACCTTAGCTGTTTGCCCAATGCAGTGTAATTCATCATAGTTGGTTTAATTCTTAGGACTTACTCCAAAATAGTCTCTAAAAGTATTGGCTGCTCCATAAATGCATGAAAAAGGCAGCTCTCTACCACCTCCAGCAACATGTACTTTCTTTTTGCAATCATGTTATTATTCCAGCCTAAGAGTAATTTCAAATCCTCTTGAGCAATGTTCTACCATTTGTATATTCTATTATCTTGCTAAACATTTCCTAAACTGCTTTTCCCTTCATCCCCAAAGGTCAGAAGCATTTTCCCAAGATATTTTTCTCAGTTAACATTATTTTATAAAACTACAGTAAATACATTTACCATTGGTTATTTTGTTGTCTTTGTCTCTGTCTCATTTACTTGAGCAATTGTTGAAGTCTTTGGCATTTGATTCCTTTAGATCAGGAGGTTTATGGGGTATTTTTCTCAGGTTTTATCATTTTTATCACCTAACAGTTAAGTTAATCACTCTCCTCATTATCAACTTCTAGATAATTTTTTATGCATCCATTTGTTAATTCACTCATTTAAAGTCTCACTTAATTATGCAAAAAACAACAAAAACAAAAACAAATATTAAAAAACCTTACCTTGTGCTGCCAGACTATTCTAAGCACTATATATATATATATCATTGCATCTACGTTTCACAATAACTTTATAAGGTTGGTTCTACTATTCTCATTTCACTGATAGAACTGAGGCTCAGAGAAATTAGTTTAACTTACCCAAATTTACACAGATAAATAGTACAAGCAGAATTGCAACAAGTAAGTTTTTCTTTCAAAGCCTGAGCTTTAGCCACCATACTATTCTATATTTATCAGTGAATCACTATTTTGAGACATGGTGCTAGCTGGAAGGAGAGAAAAATGAATTAAAAAAAAAAACAAAAAAAAAAACTTCCTTCACAAAGCTTTCAGTAGACAGCAATAGAAGAAAAAAAAAAATCTATATACACCAAAAACTGTAATACCTGGTATAAATATGACACAAATTTGGGAAAGATAAAAGCCCTTCAAATGGAGGTTGAAAAGTTCCTGATGACTGAGGATGGTAGGTCAAATGAAACTTTTCATAAAAAAGGAGAAAGAAAAGATAGGGTAAATTTATTGGTTCACATAACTGCACTGTCCAAGAGTAGATCTGATGTCCAATAAGCTTGATTGTGTGTTTAAATGGTGTGACTAGACCCCACTTTTTTTCTCCTTCTACTTCTTAGACTTATGTCTTCGGTATTGGTCCCATTCCCTTCTATGGTTCTAAAGCTTTGAGGCAACATACTTCCTGGTTTATGCCCAGCAAGAGAAAATCTGCTTCCTCAGTAACTCACTCAAAATGTATGGAATTTGTATTGGTCATGATAAGCCTGACTTGAGTCATTTGTCTATCTCCTAAATCAATCATTGTTGCCCAAGGGAAAAGGTATACTAATTGGCTTAATTTAATTAGGGATTACCTCTGGGTTCTGGATGGGGTCAGCTGGAGGCACAAAGCACACAGCATAGAAAATCAGGATATTACCAGAAAAGGGAAGAAAGTAATGTCCATCACTAAGGATTTGCGACTTAAGATCTCATGATTCAAGTATGTTTTGTACTAAACAGAAAAAATTATATTTAATAATTTAAAATTGTGAAGTGGTACTCTCAAAACCCATTTACTGTTTTCCACTGAGTTGATATGAATTGATTCTTTAAAAATTAACAATCCACCATCATGAAAATATGCCTTATTTTCTTCTGAGTTTTCTTGTCTTGTTATTCTCCTCAAGGGAAATATGCTCCCTAGCTAAAGAGCACAGCTTAAACTCATTCTCAGGACGCCTTTCCTGACTACTCTGTCCTATCATGCTGCCTTTGCTAAATTCTGATACTATTCTCTGCAGTTCACTCACATTTAGTATCACTGCTTGTAGTTATTTGTCTTTGTGTATATGGGTTGTCTCTTCAATCTGATGAAAATCTTCCTGAAGTCTGTACCTGACAATCCAGGCTAGTTGTGTATTAAAAATAAAGGACATTTATAATTGAAGTTACAAACACAGTTCATTGTTGGTAATGCTTCTCAACTTGGTCAGGTGGCAGAAGATCTAGAAAGGCCTTGAAGTAATTACATTGTAAAATGAGACAAAAGTATAACTGATTTTATGCAACTAGAAATATTATTGTATGATACATTAGTTATCATCCTAGAATTTATTCAGATGTTAATAAAAAGCAACAAAGATATAAAAAAAAACTTTTGAGAGGGAAAATATAAAAATTTATTAGTGTATACGTTTTGATGTTTTTCTGTTATACTTTGCCTTGCTTTGTTGTTTGGTGAAGTGGGGGAAATATAAGCCTTTTAAAACATTAGTGATATAATTCCTTGATTCAGCTCACAAGGCCTTGGAGTTCTATGGGGCCACAGTGTGGAACCCTCTGTCACAGTGGCAAAATGTTTATTCTTACATCAACCTGTGAGATAGGTAATGACTACATGTGTTATTAATTACAATGGAGTTCAGACTGCCTCAGTTACACTATTAAGAGCATGGTCTCAAAATCTCAAATCAGGGAGACCTTCAAGATGGCAGAGGAGTAAGATGTGGAGATCACCTTCCTCCCGACAAATGCAGCAGAAATACATCTACATGTGGAACAACTCTTACAGAACACCTACTGAATGATGGCAGAAGACCTCAGACTTCCCAAAAGGCAAGAAACTCCCCACGTACCCAGGTAGGGCAAAAGAAAAAAGAAAAAACAGAGACAAAAGAATAGAGATAGGACCTGCACTTCTGGGAGGGAGCTGTGAAGGAGGAAAAGTTTCCACACACTAGGAAGCCCCATCACTGGTGGGAACAGGGGGTGGGTGGGGGGAAGCTTTGGAGCCACAGAAGAGAGCGCAGCAACAGGGGTGCAGAGGGCAAAGTGGAGATATTCCTGCACAGAAGATCGGTTCCAACCAGCACTCACCAGCCTGAGAGGCTTGTCTGTTCACCCACCGGGGCAGGTGGGGGCTGGGAGCTGAGGCTTGGGCTTCGGAGGTCAGATCCCAGGAAGTGGACTGGGGTTGGCTGCGTGAACACAGCCTGAAGGGGACTAGTGGGTCACAGCTAGCCAGGAGGGAGTCTGGGAAAAAGTCTGGAGCTGCCTAAGAGGCAAGAGACCATTGTTTTGGCGTGTACGAGGAGAGGGGATTCAGAGCACCGCCTAAACAAGCTCTAGAGACCGGCGTGAGCCGCTGTTATCAGTGCAGACATCAGAGACTGGCATGAAACAATAAGGTTGCTGCTGCAGCCACCAAGAAGCCTGTGTACAAGCACAGGTCACTATCTACACTTCCCCTCCCGGGAGCCTGTGCAGCCTGTCACTGCCAGTGTTCCATGATCCAGGGACAACTTCTCCGGGAGAGGGAGAACACACAGTGTGCCTCAGGCTGTTGTAACGTCACGCTGGCCTCTGCCACCACAGGCTCACTCCACATCTGTACCCCCCTCCATCCCCCCTGCCTGAGTGAGCCAGAGCCCTCTAATCAGCTGCTACTTTAACCCCGACCTGTCTGAGCTAAGAACAGATGCCCTCAGGCGAGCTACATACAGAGGTGGGGCCAAATCCAAAGCTGAACCCCAGGAGATATGTGAACAAAGAAGAGAAAGGGAAATTTCTCCCAGCAGCCTCAGGAGCAGCGGATGAAATGTCCACAGTCAACTTGATGTACCCAGCATCTCTGGAATATCTGAATAGACAACAAATCATCCCAAAATTGAGGTGGTGGATTTTGAGAGCAACTGTAGACTTGGGGTTTGCTTTCTGCATCTAATTTGTTTCTGGTCTTATGTTTGTCTTAGTTTAGTATTTAGAGCTTATTATTATTGGTAGATGTGTTTATTGAATTGGTTGCTCTCTTCCTTTTCTTTTTTTATATTTAGATAAATAATTTTCTTTCCTTTTTCTACTTTTGTGCGTGTGTAGGTGTATGCTTCTTTGTGTGATTTTGTCTGTATAGCTTTACTTTTACCATTTGTCCTAGGGTCCTGTCTACCCATTTCTTTTTTTTTTTTTCTTTTTTAGTATAGTTTTTAGTGCTTCTTATCATTGGTGGATTTGTTTTTTGGTTTGGTTGCTCTCTTCTTTCTTTCTTTTCTTTTTTTTTTCTTTTTTTTATTACTTTTTTATTTTTTATTTTTAATAATTATTTTTAATTTTAATAACTTTATTTTATTTTATTTATTTTTCTTTCTTTCTTTCTCTCTTTCTTTCCTCCTTTCTCCTTTTTGTTCTGAGCCTTGTGACTGACAGGTCTTCGTGCTCTGGCCGGGTGTCAGGCTTGTGCCTCTGAGGTAGGAGAGCCTAGTGCAGGACTTTGGTCCACAAGAGACCTCCCAATTCCACATAATATCAAACAGCAAAAGCTCTCCCAGGGAACTCCATTTCAACACTAAGGCCAGCTCCACTCAACGACCAGAAAGCTACAGTTCAGGACACCCTATGCCAAACAACTAGCAAGACAGGAACACAACCCCACCCATTATCAGAGATGCTGCCTAAAATCATAATAAGGTCACAGACACCCTAAAACACACTACTTCCCACCAGAAAGACAAGATTCAGCCTAATCCACCAGAACACAGGCACCAGTCCCCTCCACCAGGAAGCCTACACAACCCACTGAACCAACCTTACCTACTGGGGGCAGACACCGAAAACAATGGGAACTACGAACTGGCAGCCTGTGAAAAGGAGACCCCAAACACAGTAAGTTAAGCAAAATGAGAAGACAGAGAAACACACAGCAGATGAAGGAGCAAGATAAAAACCCACCAGACCTAACAAATGAAGAGGAAATAGGCAGTCTACCTGTAAAAGAATTCAGAGTAATAATAATAAAGATGATTCAAAATCTTGGAAATAGAATGGAGAAAATACAACAAACGTTCAACAAGGACCTAGAAGAACTAAGAGCAAACAAAAAATGATGAATAACACAATAAATGACATTAAAAATCTCTAGACCGAATCAATAGAAGAATAACTGAGGTAGAAGACCAGATAAGTGACATGGAAGATAAAAGAGTGGAAATAACTACTGCAGAGCAGAATAAAGAAAAAAGAATGAAAAGAATTGAGGTCAGTCTCAGAAACCTCTGGGACATTAAACACACCAACATACGAATTATGGGGGTCCCAGAAGAAGAAGGGAAAAAGAAAGGGAATGAGAAAATATTTGAAGAGCTTATAGTTGAAAACTTCCCTAATATGGGAAAGGAAATAGTTAATCAAGTCCAGGAAGCACAGAGAGTCCCATACAGGAGAAGTCCAAGGAGAATCCCAGCAAGACACATATTAACCAAATTATAAAAAATTAAATACAAAGGAAAAATATTAAAAGCAGCAAGGGATAAAAAAACAACATACAAGGGAATCCCCATAAGGTTAACAGCTGAACTTTCAGCTGAAATTCTGCAAGCCAGAAGGGAGTAGCAGGACATATTTAAAGTGATGAAAGGGGAAAACCTATAACCAAGATTACTCTACCCAGGAAGGATCTCATTCAAATTCGATGGAGAAATTACAAGCTTTACAGACAAGCAAAAGCTAAGAGAATTCAGCACCACCAAACCAGCTTTACAACAAATGCTAAAGGAGCTTTTTTAGGCAGGAAGCACAAGAGAAGGAAAAAACCTACAATAACAAACTCAAAACAATTAAGAAAATGGTAATAGGAAATACATATCGAAAATTACCTTAAATATAAATGGATTAAATGTTCCAACCAAAGGACATAGACAGGCTGAATGGATACAAAAACAAGACCAATACATATGCTATCTACAAGAGACCCACTTCAGACCTAGGGACACATATGGACTGAAAGTGAAGGAAGAGAAAAAAATATTCCATGCAAATGGAAATCAAAAGAAAGCTGGAGTAGCAATTCTCATATCAGACAAAATAGACTTTAAAATAAACACTATTACAAGAGACAAAGAAGGACACTACATCATGATCAAGGGATCAATCCAAGAAGAAGATATAACAATTGTAAATACTTATGCACCCAACATAGGAGCACCTCAATACATAAGGCAAATCCTAACAGCCATAAAAGGGGAAATCAACAGTAACACAACCACAGTAGGGAACTTTATGACCCCAGTTTTACCAATGGACAGATCATCCAAAATGAAAATAAATAAGGAAACTCAAGCTTTAAATGATACATTAAACAAGATGAACTTAATTGACATTTATAGGACATTCCACTCAAAAACAACAGAATAAACTTTCTTCTCAAGTGCTTACAGAACATTCTCCAGGATAGATCATATCTTGGGTCACAAATCAAGCCTTGGTAAATTTAAGAAAATTGAAAATGTATCATGTGTCTTTTCCGACCACAATGCTATGAGACCAGATATCAAATACAGGAAAAAATCTTTAAAAAAATACAAAAACATGGAGGCTAAACAATACACTACTAAATAACCAAAAGATCACTGAAGAAATCAAAGGAGAAATCAAAAAATTCCTAAAATAAATGACAATGAAAATACAATTATCCAAAACCTATGGGATGCAGCAAAAGCAAAAGCTTTTGACAAAATTCAACACCGATTTATGATAAAAACCCTCCTAAAAGTAGGCATAGCAGGAACTTACCTCAACATAATTAAGGCCATGTATGACAAACTCACAGCCAACGTTGTTCTCAATGGTGAAAAACTGAAACCATTTCCTCTAAGATCAGGAACAAGACAAGGTTGTCCACTCTCACCACTATTATTCAACATAGATTTGTAAGTTTTAGCCATGACAATCAGAGAAGAAAAAGAAATAAAAGGAATCCAAATCGGAAAAGAAGAAGTAAAGGAGTCACTGTTTTCAGATGACATGATACTATACATAGAGAATCCTAAAGATGCTACCAGAAAACTACTAGAGCTAATCAATGAAATTGGTAAAGGAGCAGGATACAAATTTAATGCACAGAAATCTCTTACATTCCTATACACTAATGATGAAAAATCTGAAAGAGAAATTAAGGAAACACTCCCATTTACCACTGCAACAAAAAGAATAAAATAACTAGGAATAAACCTACCTAAGGAGACAAAAGACCTGTAAGCAGAAAACTATAAGACACTGATGAAAGAAATTAAAGACAATAAAAACAGATAGAGAGATATACCATGTTCTTGGACTGGAAGAATCAACATTGTGAAAATGATTATATTAACCAACAAAATCTACAGATTCAATGCAATCCCTATAAAACTACCAATGGCAGTTTTCACAGAACTAGAGCAAAAAATTTCACAAGTTGTATGGAAACACAAAAGACCCCAAATAGCCACAGCAATCTTGAGAAAGAAAAACGGAGCTGGAGGAATCAGGTTCCTGTACTTCACACTATACTACAAAGCTACAGTAAACAAGACAGTATGGTACTGGCACAAAAACAGAAATATAGATCAATGGAACAAAATAGAAAGCCCAGAGATAAACCCACGCACATATAGTCACCTTGTCTTTGATAAAGGAGGCAAGAAAATACAATGGAGAAAAGACAGCCTCTTCAATAAGTAGTGCTGGGAAAACTGGACAGCTACATGTAAAAGAATGAAATTAGAACACTCCCTAACACCATACACAAAAATAAACTCAAAATGGGTTAAAGACCTAAATGTAAGGCCAGACACTATAAAAGTCTTTGAGGAAAACATAGGCAGAACAGTCAATGACATAAATCACATCAAGATCCTTTTTGACCCACCTCCTAGAGTAGTGGAAATAAAAACAAAAATAAACAAATGGGACCTAATGGAACTTAAAAAACTTGCACAGCAAAAGGAACCATAAGCAAGATGAAAAGACAACCCTCAGAATGGGAGAAAATATTTGCAAATGAAGCAACTGACATAGGATTAATCTCCAAAATTTACAAGCAGCTCATGCAGCTCAATATCAAAAAGACAAAATCCAATCCAAAAATGGGCAGAAGACCTAAATAGACATTTCTCCAAAGAAGATATACAGGTTCCCAACAAGCATATGAAAGGACGCTCAACATCACTAATCATTAGAGAAATGCAAATCAAAACCTACAATGAGGTATCACCTCACACCAGTCAGAATGGCCATCAACAAAAAATCTACAAACAGTAAATGCTGGAGAGGGTGTGGAGAAAAGGGAACCCTCTTGCACTGTTGGTGGGAATGTAAATTGATACATCCTCTATGGAGAACTGTATGGAGATTCCTTAAAAAACTAAAAATAGAACTACCATATGACCCAGCAATCCCACTACTGGGCATTTACCCTGAGAAAACCATAATTCAAAAAGAGTCATGTACCACAATGATCATTGCAGCACTATTTACAATAGCCAGAACATGGAAGCAACCTATGTGTCCATTGACAGATGAATGGATAAAGATGTGGCACATATATACAATGGACTATTACTCAGCCATAAAAAGAAACAAAATTGAGTTATTTGTAGTGAGGTGGATGGGCCTAGAGTCTGTCATACAGAGTGAAGTAAGTCAGAAAGAGAAAAACAAATACCATATGCTAACACATATATATGGAATCTAAAAAGAAAAAAAAAAATGGTTCTGATGAACCTGGGGGCAGGACAGGAATAAAGACACAGATGTAGAGAATGGACTTGAGGACACGGGCAGGGGGAAGGGGAAGCTGGGATGAAGTGATAGAGTGCATGGACATATATACACTATCAAATGTAAAATAGATAACTAGTGGGAAGCAGCTGCATAGAACAGGGAGATCAGCTCGGTGCTTTGTGACCACCTAGAGGGGTGGGATAGGGAGAATGGGAGGGAGACACAAGAGGGAGGAGATATGGGGATATATGTATGTGTATAGCTGTTTCACTTTGTTATAAAGCAGAAACTAACACACCATTGTAAAGCAATTATACTCCAATAAATATGTTAAAAAAAAATCTCAAATCAATTCCAAAGGCAATGCTTTGAAAACCCAGTACATTTAATCTTATATTCCTATTTTCCTAGAACACTAAAGAAGCATATACATAGGTTAAAAATGTTATAAACATTTTCAATGCTGTTGATATCTACCTAGACACTTTCATCTTCAATAAACAATAAAAGGGGATAAGAGAAGGCACAAACATTTATTTAGCCCCAGTTATGTGCCAGGTACTTTGTATGACTTAATTTATACATTCATTTATTCATTCCTTACCAAATACTTGTTTTGAGAGCTGGCACATAACAATACAAACTGACAAAAGAAAAGAGTACTGTTGTAATCAGCAAAAATAGACATACTCCCTACATTCATGAAGGATATATATTCTAGTGGGGCGGTCAGATACCAAATTCATAATTGCAAAAAGTGTTGGGAAGGAATAAAATGTGATTTTATCCTCAACAATCATAAGGCAGCATGCTGTCCCTTATTCATAAGTGAGGAGGTTAAGGAACTTTTCCAAATATATAAGGTTAGTAGAGGTCAGCAGGGCTGCCAAGAATTGCTGGGCAAGTGTCCCTGCATCTCTCCCGGGGTGGGGAGGTGGGAGGGGCCTTGAGTCAGAGACAGGATTCGATCCTTAATTTGTCCATATTACCCTGGTTACTGTAGATTTTCAGTATAACCATATCTGAAATGTGTCAATTTGTTCATTAAAATCACTGTATATGAAAGGTGAGGTGTGTGGGACAGCATCTAAGCAACACCCTGAGATATAATTACCCATTCAATTAATAAGAGGATGTTTGGGTATCCAGTATCTATAAAAAAAAAAAAAGAGTGAAAAAGATGTTTCCTGACCTTACAGAGTTTCTATAGACCAGGAAAATAAATGGAAATGTGATTGACCATTATGATACAATAAACTTAGAAGGCATTTTATTGTTAGTAAAGGATTTTTATTTGCCTCTCCTAGCAGTCATATTAGCTACGGGATGGACATTTAGCAAGGTAACCAGAATTCTTGGATTAAAAAGTTTGAATTTTCTACTCTGGGTAAGGGTCAACCACTGCCAATTTGGAGACATAGGAGTGCTGTGTGCTACACAAAATTTAGGATCGTTACTCTAGGAGTGTAAAGACACTTGAAGGAAACTCCTAGTCTCAGGAAATATAATTAAAAGACCTTTACAAAAGATAAATTTAAGGTAATAAGTTCTTAGATTACAGGGATGAAAATTTTTTAAAAGGGTAATAAATTCTTAGATTACGGTGATGAAAATGAAAAAAAAAGGGGGGGGGATAAATTCAGAAAAACATGTACTATTTATTTATTTATTTTTTATGTAAAACTATTTGTTTAAAACATGTACTATTTAGAAGGAACATCAATGTCTCTTCTTGTTTTCCTGCAGTTACAGCTTTGTGTGGCAAGTACACTTAGTAAATCTTCCTTACATTTTCACTATAATACAAATCTTACATAGCTCCTTTCTCAGCTCGTTTTAATTGGTATCAGAATAGGAGAATGGGTATCTCAGGCTGTTAGTAATTTGATACAGAAATTTTCACCTCCAGGTCAATGGTAAGTGAAACACATTTACATATTTTTAAGTGGATTTATTGCTCTTGAAGGGAGCCCAGTTGTAATCCTTCACACCAGAACAGTTATTGCCAGAAAGGCCCCAGGCATTGAAACATTGATCAGGAAGTAACAGGGAGAAAGGGTTCAGTTTCAAGTGCTCTTCTGTGTGTGGCTTGCCTTACAAGATCTTCTTAAATTATTTTAATTAATCCTAATTATAATTCTATTTTTAAAGACTGATATCTGTCTGATAACAAATTGGATATGGACCAATAAGCTGGGCTTATTTTAATTTAGAATATGAGCTATCCAGTTACTCAAAAATAATTATCCATATCAGAAAAAGCAAGGAATTTACTATAGAGCTCATTTTGAGGTAAGGCATAAAAGAATGAGTAATAGAAACTGTATTACAAATTTTAGTAATAGGAATATGGCTTTTACAATTAGAAAACAGTAGTGCTGGGTACATTGGTCTTAGCATCAAGGGAATTAGAAGTTACTTTTTCTGGATGTGTGTGCCCACTTAACACCCTAGAAATGTCCATAATGGATTCAGCCTTGTCTGATTTCCCCAGCCTCCAAGGCAACACATCCATGGCAACAACTAAGCATCATTATAGCTTCTCAAATATGAAAAAAATAACAATTTCTTAACTCCCTTTAACCTAAGCTCTTAATAGAAAATGTAAAAAAAAGTTCTATCATCACTGTATATATGCTCTGTCAGGCATATTATTAGGAGAGGAGCAAATAATAATAAATAATGCACAATACCTGTGTTTTAGCTTGAAGTACACCGAATGAAAGACTTAAGAAAGAGCTCACATGAAGATTATTTATTGAGGACATACTCTCAAGGATCATGAGCTGAGAAACAGTGGAGTGAAACAAGGAAGAACAAAGAGCAAAGATGAATGGTTAGGTCACCACCATGGGCAAATGGTGTTCCATCCTGCCAGGTTTTCTAAGGGGACCAATAAAATATGTCTCAAAATTGTTCCCTTGGAACGGGAGGTGATTTTATTCATTGGCTCCTTTTCTCCAGTTGTTAAGTGTGACTTCATGGGCAGGAACTTCCCTACACCACCCAGTTGCGTGCGTATGACTGGCACAAGGGAACAATCATGCTGCCGTGTCAGGCAAGTCTCATGGGGTCTAAATAAAACATTGTAGGTGGGCTTCCTTAGTGGCGCAGTGGTTGAGAATCCGCCTGCCAATGCAGGGGACACGGGTTCGAGCCCTGGTCTGGGAAGATCCCACATGCCGCAGAGCAACTGGGCCCGTGAGCCACAACTACTGAGCCTGCACGTCTGGAGCCTGTGCTCCACAAGAAAGGCCGCGATAATGAGAGGCCCGCGCACCGCGATGAAGAGTGGCCCCCGCTTGCCGCAACTAGAGAAAGCCCTCGCACAGAAACGAAAACCCAACAGAGCCAAAAATAAATAAATAAATTAATTAAAAAAAAAAAAAAACATTGTAGGTTCCCCTGTGTGAGTCTGGTCAGAACCTACGTGCAACTGAATGGTGCAGCAGACACTGGAGGAAAAGATGAGGCTGAGAGAATGTGAAGTGGTCAGGGTGGGATGTCTAACTGCTTAGCGCACTCTGTCCTTATGGTACTCAATACCCAGTGCCTCCTCAAGGAGGTGCACCTTTTTTGAGGGAAGGAACTTGAAAACAAGATAATCTTAAGAAATCTTTTAAGATGCATCCTTGTAGAATTACTATAAAGAGTGGAGAGATTAGGTAGAGATAAATATATAGGCTTTGGAATGAGATAAATTGTAGTTTGAACACTGTCTCAGATTCGTATTCATTGTATGGCATTTGTCAACTTATTTAGAGTTTCCTCATTAGTCTGGTGGGGAGGGGAGGTAAAATAGTCACTATCACATCCAACAATGCTGAATATTAAATGAGATTATGTATGTGTACCACCTAGCTCATTGTCTTGAAAAGGTACCATATCAAAAAAAAAAAAAAATTATTAGCTCTTGAACAAGGTAAAAATTGACAATCTCCCTGTTTTCTTACTTCCACCTATTTTCATGCATCAAATGATGCTATGAAGCATGACACATTTTTAATACGACTTGAGGATTCCTAAGGTAGGAATAAGTTTTCATAGTACTAAGCACTGAAAAATAAGCGTGCTATATGTTGTCTGAAATCTTCTATCAGAGTTCAAAATAGAAATTGGTTTAAGCTTCTTTTTCAATTCACAAAGTTTCTTGCAACTCTAACTTATAAGAAGAGGCCAGCAGATGATTTGGTGTACCAGTTGTTAAACTAATTTTTAAAAAATTTAAGACAAAAACTGATGTTTGGCTGAGCTGTTTCTTGAAACATCAGTGACCCTGAATGCACAATCTTTACAAGCGAATAATTCCCTGAAGCTCCATAGGAACCCTTGAGATCTTAACCTACACAACAGAACAGCAGGATCAGGCAAGTCACTGCCCTGAGACACCACTTGAGGCCAGATTTTAATAGCTGACAACTCATAATGGATTGACAAAAGCGAAACATCATTAACTTGAATCTACAAGTCAACATTTCCATATGCAAATAGGAACTAGCACATATGTGCCTGTGTACAAGTCTCATTGCTTGTTTAGTTGTCTGTATGTCCTTTAGGTGGCCTTCTTTTGTCTTTAAGATCCCAGTGGGCAAGAACCACGTCTGGTGACCCACTCTGCAGAACAACAGCAGGTGTTGAGATTGGGCCTCACTAAGTGTTTTTTACGGTAATGATTATGGTGTTGTTGATTTTCTCTCTCACAAGAGAATTTAAGATCTACAGTGTAACGTTGGCACCCAAGAGTGAAAGGATAGTCATGAATAATAGGTTTGAGCAGTGGGACATGAAAGTTACTGTACATTTACATAACAAGGACCACTGGACCCACACATAAGGGCATGAATGCAAGAAAGAGCACACATCTTACGTTTTTCTATATATTAAAGTTCATAATATCAATTCTTACAAAAGATGTGTCCTTCATTGCAAGCTAGGTAACTCTTATTTATGTTTCTTGAGAATGATGGTGCTGTGGCATTTTACTTTTTAGTCTAAATTTGCTTGGTTCAGTGGTACAAAAAATTATAGTGATCCTGGCTCGTGAGGAAATTATTTAACCTCTCTGAGCATTAAGTTCTTCTTCAGTAATTGTAACCTATCTTACAGACTTGTTGTGTGGCTCAGATAAGATCAAACAAGATGACATAAAGTGCTATAAAAGCTTAAGCTACTGTTATCAACAAAAATGCATCCTTTGGGCTGGGCTTACATGACCTAAGGAAATAGCCAATTATGCCATATCCTTTATGAAAAATGTGATCTTGGACATGTTGTTCTGCAAGCCTGTATGAACACAATCAGGAGGCTCAGCAGCCTCTTAAGATTCTTCACTCTCTCCTTTTTCCCATTTTCCCCAGTGAGCTGTCCTTTCTTGGCTTGTCTTTCCTTTTCGGTTGCATATACAAATGCTGTGTGTTAAGATCAAGGAGGTGGACACCTGTTTTGCTTCTCTGAGTTCTATCACTCACTCTCATAAAGATTTTGCTTTGGGCATTGCAGCTGGCATTCCTCTCCTTTCTTTGCCTGCTACCGAAGAGCTCCACAGGAAAGAATAATGAAGGCTTAAACTCTCCAATTCTGCTTCCTCTCTACCTCACATCCTCCTGTTACCAAAGGGGAAACACATGTTTTTCAAATTTAACTTTTTGCTGATGAAAATTTTGTTCAATTTCACAACTTGACTTCAGAATTTTCCCAAGTGATGGTAAATTCCATTCCCTTGCCAACAAGGAAATAACCTACAAGCATGTTTGGAAGGAAAACTTAGAAATTGCCCTCAAGCTTTAGTATCAGATAAATATAAGAAAAAAATGTGCTATGCCAGCCTCTCCGTCATTCAAAATACTAACTTGTTTAATGATTGTAAATTTGGGGAAAATATTTAACCTAGGTCAATGGTATTTATAAAGTTACAAAAATGTAAACTTTGAAGCAAAGATATTTATAGCAGAGGTAACATTTAGACACTGAATAGACAAAGATAGAAGTGAAGCTTGCAGGTGGCTGGGATTGAATGCATTTTTGTTGAGTCAACTTTGGTTGAAAAGAGTGCTCAATTAGATTTTCTTCCTGTCGTGTGTTATATTATTTTGCTTAAAATATTTTTTTTAATAACTTATCTTTCCTTGTGAAAACGTGTTTCTCCTATTCCTCTTATTTACTTGATAGTTACTTAAACCACTATAATTCCAACTTCCTTTTTCTTTCCTTAGTTCACCACAGCCCAGATAATGCCCATGCTATAGGTCACTTCATTAAAGGTGTTATAAAAATAAATGGCTTGTAACAGGTAGGGAAAACGTGAACCAAGAGGAATGGTCCAGAATCTTATTTCCCAGCAGTGCCACAGGAAGCCTTCATGTTCTTTGGGGTTTTATTTCTGTGTTCAGTTCAGGCCAAGTAAACCCCCCCGCCTGGGTGTCAAGGGCTAGTACTGAAAGCTACAAAAGGCAAGAGAGACCTTTTTCCCTGAAAGGGGTTTTGGAAGTGAGCTGGTTTATTTAATCCCCAGGCAAACCTGAAGTCAAGCTAATCAGAATGAGAGAAACAGCTTCCTACATGTGAGCTAGGACTGTGAGAAATTGTTTTTCAGGGTGGTTTATAGCCAAAACCCTTCAAGGGTATGGAAGAGCTTTCCAGCCAGGGGCACAAATATTCAAGGAGAGCTTGTTTGTTTTATGGTTATTTTTATCCCACAATAAACAGCTTAAATTTGCAGACTATACTTTTTGACTATAAAGTGGGTCATTTCTCAAGATGCCGGTGCTTTCCCACAACAGATGGAATAAATAGGAGAAAATGTTGAGAATACACCACTGAAATTCTGATTTATTCAATCATTAACAAAAAGAAGAACAATTTCAATGGTAATAGAATGAAAACCCAACTGTTTCTGCTTTCCTTCTGAAAACTTATTTTCTACAGAGAATGCTGCTCTTAGGCGAACACCTATTCAAACCTCAATGATGTATAATCCTAACTTCAGGCAGCATGGTTTTATGGGCTCAGTAACTTGTAATACCTATGCAACTAGGGATAAAATATTAACTTTCAATAGTATAAGCAGTATCTGTAGTACAAATACTGAAAAAGCACATTATCTTTCAAGAAAGATATGTATATAGATATATAGATACAGATATAGATACAGATATACACACACATATATATGTATATATATAGACACTCTGTACTTGGCTTTCAGTGCTTCTCAAGGCAGTTGCTTTGCAGCATATTAGAGGAAACACAGTCCATGAATAACCTTTGGGGACTAGGCACCAGGTAGACAACCAATCAGTTTAGTGTCTCTTTCTCAGAAGATAATTAGGAAAGAGGGAAACAAAAGCCATTTAAAGTGCAACAATGCTTAAAATAATCTTAGCGAGAGGCTACTTCCAGGTTGGAAGCCACACTAAATGCTTCCTGGGAAAATTGCTTGAAAACAATAAAAGTAAATAAAACATGGTAATAGGTTTATAAGAAAGACAGAAAACCAAAAATAAAAAGTCCGTGATACACACACATGAATGCACACTCAAAGGATATGTAAGAAGGTAGAACATTTCCATGTATTTTAATTGTATATCACAATAAGTCTGTGGGATATAAAGATTTCAATATGTGCTTGCTTACCACTTTCTAAGAAATTGAAGTTCTTCTGTGATCAGTCCTTGATCTGGGTAGATCTAACAGCATTTATTTAATGTAGAGCCAGAAACCCAAGGTTGGAGACTGGCTCTGTTATTATTCTGTGGTGGGACCTTGGTTAAATCATTCATTTTACCACTTGGGATCTCCTTTTTGAAATTTGGTAAATGGACTTCTAAATGATCTGTAAGTGTCCTCATTCTAAAATCTTACCATCTTAAGACTTTCTTTTTGTTTATTTGTTTTCAATTATTACCTTCCTTACTTTAAGCCTATTATTAATTTAAAAATCAACATAGAATTATGTTTATGTCATACAACCACCTATATTTTCTAAAGAGATATATGTTTGTGAAGGCAACTCTTCATTTTTGTCCTTTATTATCTTCAGTTTCTATAGATGAAAAGTTCTCCAGTAACAAGATGGTAGTTACAATCTATTCAGCTTAGAATAAAACTTCATTAAATCGTTTTAGAGGAGACCCATTTAATAGATTCACTTATCCCTTACTTATCCCTCTCTTTCCCCTTTTATGTCAGCCCTCGCTCAAGTCTTAAAATCTTATAGAGAATGGACCTTCCAGGGAGACTTCACAGGAGTTTTGAGAAAGCTATATAAACACAGTCTGGTTAAACATTTTAAATCTACATATTCTGAAAGTTGATGTAGCTTCTCCTGCCTTAACAATGTGAGCAGAACGCAACAATATTATTGCTTAAACCAGCAAGAAACGTGCTGCCTGTTTCCTTTTTCAATCCACCCAATAGATGCTGTTGTTTTTAAACCTCTTTCGTTCTCTGTGCGCACACAGTTTCATGACTATCTCCTGGGGCAGGTACGTGTTTCATGGGGGTTTGTTTACAATGGTGGGTTTGATTGTATTATGAATAAACCAATGCCTGAAATGGAGTGGAACCTTGATTTATTTGGGTAGGACTGTTTTCCAACTCCGTAAATCATATTTTAGTGTTCATTTACCTCTGCATTCTTTTTGAGCCACTGACACTGAGGCTGACGAATGGGAATCAAATGAGGTGTGCTAAGTGCTTCTGCTGGAGGGTTTCATCTCCCCACATGCTGGGGTGTGATTTATCCCTGCAATACATCATGCAACTTATTTTCCTTTACTTATTTTATTTAGTGTTGTCACAAATAATATCAATTGGTCATTGACTGTGAACCCTAAACAGTAGTAAATTAATTAAATAAGCTACATATACAGAACTCATCTGTCCCCAATTTGATTAGAGCCACTTTGGTTGCACCAAGCCATTTACTATAGATGAACCTCATTTATTAAACAAGCAGCTTCATGAGTTCTGTGTAAATTGTTATGCATAGTATTTGCAGTGGTTTTAATGAAACACTTAAAGCTGAGTTTTCTATTTCAATCACTAAGAGTGTTTTATGCTTGTGAAATAGGTATTTTCAGACATCCTGTGACTTCAGCCTAAATAGCTCTATCTGAAGTAGGTGCCCACTTATGGAAGGGGGTGGCTTTTCTTTTTGTTTTGGGGTAGACAATAGGAGCAGGGGTGGGGCACAGGGCTTTTTTAGGGGAAGGGCTTCTGGGAAAAGGTGTCCCAAGAGGAATGATTAAAGTTTTATCACAACACAGAGAAGACTATCACAGTTTCTGCCCCAGCATTCCAATATTCTTCTGCTGAGCTAGCATAAGAATTTCAGACCACAGGAATGCAGAATTCCAAGTGGTCAATTTACCTTGGAATTTGGAAAGGTAAGTTTCACAAAAGAATGTCTTTATAAAAAACAAGCTGAATAATTTAAATAGACAATGTCAATGTTCCTTTGTAGTGGCTTAAAAAATGTAGGGAGGCCAAACATATCCCAGAAAAAGCACTGAGAGGTAGGTAAAAGCTGTAAATCAAAAACAGGGGAAACATAAGTGAGTTCAGTATGAAACAAGGTGACAGCCTCTGGGCACCAAGGAAACTGCCACAAAAGCAGGAGAAGGGGTGAAAGGTATAACTGAGGGGGTCATATAACCAGAGCTGACTTGGAGTAGGAGGGATTGATTGTACAACTTCAGTGAAGGGCAGATGAACAAAGTAGAGAAACAAAAAAGTCATGGTGGATGAGATAAGAACATTCCTGAGAAGTATCTTTATGAGACTAAAGCAGAATAAAAATTGGAAACATTTGGTAGAGGTTGTCTTTTTCCAGAACATAAATGAAGGTGGGTGGTGGTGATGTAATGCAGAGTCATCCTACATGTCTTTGCTAAGGACATATGCCCTCCTCATGAATCCACATGATGAGATCTACTGCAGTCAATATCTGATTAAAGAGCTGCGAGACAATCATAGCAATGCTAAGTGTTAAAGTTAAAAGCATATTCAATATCCTTGTTTTACTGAAGAATTTGATGCATGCCAGCACCTCAAACCCTCAGATGTTTTCAAAGAAATTTAGAACCCTACAATTCTAGAACTTACAAACTGGAAATGAAGGAATTTAGATATCTCAGTCCCACAGATTTTGTGAATGGCATTTCCCAGCAGTGATTGTTTATATTTTTTCCATATATAGTTATTAATTGAAATCTAATTCACTAGTAAAAATTCATTAATTTAAATAAAAACTAGAAAGTCCACTGAAACAATCTCCTTTTTATAGAGAACATATCAGGGAAGGAAGGGAAAGGGAGGGAGAGGGAAGGAAGAAAGACAGTGGATTTATGTATAAATATTATTATTACTGAGTTATTTTTATAGTACATTGTACAACATATGAATACAATGCAACATTTAGTTTGAGGAAAAAGGAAATGGAAAATATTAGATAAAATATGTCTAGGGCAGTACGCCCCAAAGTGAGTGTCTGACAAAATGATTTCTTGGTCAAAAATGTTTGAGAAACAACTGCAATGATATATATTTCTTCAATAGTCACAGCGGATATAGTAGATGTTTTGAGGAGTGCTGCAGTATAAAACCCTGTCTGAGTTTGTTTCAACTCACATTTCAAAAATACATTTGTCTAGGATAACTTTGTTTCCTTTAATACCTGTTAACAGCCTATGGCACTAGTGTTCCGTATTTTGGGAAATGCTGTTCTCAGTACTTCTGCAGAACTCACCTACAAAGTCTAACTCTTTTAGAGATTATGCAAAGGAAATGTGTCCAAGGGTAGAATTACCTACAAGAAAAACAAAGTTTATAAAGGGAATTCTTAACTCTGAAATATTCACAAGTGACAGATGAGAGAATGAAAATCTCATTTGGGGAGTTCCCAACTCCAAATATGCTCTATTTTTCCCATAACTGAACTTGAAGTTACAAACTCAGCCTTTAGAATGCAGTAGCATCAAAACAAACAAACAAACAAACAAAGAAAAACCTTGCAGATAGTATACTCACACTTAACAACATTCTTTTTCCCATTTTTGAAGCTGTGGACATGACTGAAACCCACTTATGAAAACTGTAATTCCTGCTCAACAACTTTCTTTGTTATCTGAATTCCACATCCTCTATTACAATCACACTGCTTAAATCTCTCACTCTAAAATTAGCAATTACTCCCTTCTGATTATTTCTCAGACTCAACTCCCTCGGTGTCTCACAGGCATTTGATAGTGTTGTTCATTATCTTCTTGAATGCATTCTGCTCCAGGTCCTCTGTGCCACGTCATTCTTATTCTCCTCCCACCTCTCAGATTACTCTCTTGATCACTGTTTCTTGATCCAGTGATTTCACTGCTCCTCTCATGTCACAAAGCCCAAGTTCTAATCAGATATTTATTTTCCTTCATGTTCATTCCTTTAGAATCCACACCTAGTCTCCACTTACTAATGACCCTATTGCTCTATGTAGCAACATTATTTTTTTCATGTTTAAAATATAAGTGTTTCTAGTGCTTTGTATACATTTGCCTTCCACTTGTCATGACGTTTTACATATTAAGCATCAAGCACTTATTAATTTCTTAGAATATGCCACTACCCTGGCAGGCACTATAGATGCAATGTCGCTTGAACTTCAAGAAACTCATGATTTAATATGAGTTAAACATAAAATTTAAATAAGTTGTATACTACAAGTTCAAGATGTTCAAGTTGTTATGGAAGGAGAAAAGAAGTCCAGAGAAGCATGGGGCAATATTAGAAAAGGCTTAAAAGGAGAGGAAACATTTGAGATGGGTCTTGAAAGATAAGTTGAAGGTCATATGAGGCATAATAGAAAGAGAAATGTTATTCCAGGCCATAAATATTCTTAACTTATTTAAAGAAATGGCAAGAACTTTGGTGTGCCTGTGGGGTGGAGGGGAGGGTTTATGTAACTTGTTTGGGTTTGGAAGGGTTGTTAGGAGATGAGACTGGAAAGATATTGAGTATGGTTTACTATGGCTCTTGAATGACTTGATAAGGAGTTTGGACTTGACCTTGAAGGTGGGATAGATGATCAGAATTTGAGTAGCCAAGTGCATAATTAAGTCTACGTCCAAGAATGGTCATGCTGGTAAGAAAGAGGATGGAAAATAGAGGATGGGATGAAGGACATGAATATTGGTCATGCTGGTAAGAAAGAGGATGGAAAATAGAGGATGGGATGAAAGACATGAATATTGTCTCCCACCAAAGCTTTCCTTATTCTGATCTCTTTACTTAATTCCAGTCCTCCTGGGTGACGGTATGACATTTTACTACACACACACACACACACACACACACACAATTCAGCAGTAACTACTTCTTTCTTATGACATCAAAATTAAACTCTTCTGCCTGACTTTCAGTGTCTGCTATAGACTGAATGTTTGTGCCCCCCAAAATTCATATGTTGAAACCTAATCCCCAAGGTGATGATATTTGGAGGTTGTGTCTTTGGGAGGTGATTAGGTCATGAGGGTGGAGCCCTCATGAATGGGATTGGTGTCCTTATAAAAGAGACCCAGAGAGCTCCCTTACCTCTCCCACCATATGAGGACATAGCAAGAAGATGGCCATCTTTGAGCCAGGAAGAGTCCTCACCAGATACTGAATCTGCTGGCACCTTCATCTTGGACTTCTAGACTCCAGAATTGTGGGAAAATAAATTTCTGTTTATAAGGCACCCCGTCTGTGATATTGTTGCAGCAGCCTAAATGGGCTAAAACAGTATCCTTCATGTTTCCTCAAGGACATGTTATCCTGCATATGCAAGTATAGTCCTCTTCCAAATGCCCAACTTTTTTTTTTCATCAACACCACCCTCACCTTTATCTCATAGTCACTCCAGCTGAACTCTGTTCTTCTTTGCTGCTCCTCTCCCATTGAAAGATCTTCTTCATGGATTCAGATCAAGCCTATTCAATTACAAACTCAAACCCTCTCTTCTCCCACGAAGCCTTTCCTGGAGACTTTCTTGCATCTTGCCCTTGTTCTCACTGGTATTTTTCTTTTCCCAAATGCTTTGGTATATCCTGGATCTCACAATTCTTGCATTATCTTCATTACTTTTTCATTTAAGTCTAATTTCAAATAACATTTTTGTTTCTTGAGGATCAGGACTATGTACCTATTATACTCCTGAGTTTTTCACTTTTTAATGAACAAATTACAAATGATCAACATCCTAAAATAAATCTACAAGACTCCTGTTAGAATGTTGTTGTAATGTTGGTTTCAATGCAAAACTCTGCAATAAGTAAAACAATGTCTAAATTTATTGAGCATATATTATATACAAAACACTAGCATATATTATATGCTTGGTGTATTTATGTGTAATACTCATAATACAACTAGGTGTGTACTATTATTATTATTATTAATATAATAATCATAACCACCATATCCATATAAACTGAGAGATACTTTAAACAATTGCTCAAGGTCACTGATTCATCCATCCAAGCAATACATTTTTATTGAGTTTTTATAATGTCCCAGGCATGGTTCTTAGCACCTAGGAAGTAACAGTGGACAAAACAAAATTCTGTCCTAGAAGCAGGGCATTTTTCTTGGGGAAATAGATCAATAAAAATTTAAACATTTTAATAAAACAATTTAACAAAGGATCTTATAACAATGTTTGGTAGAGTGATACATGCTATAAAAATAAATCAGGGCAAGAGCATGCAATGCAATTGGTAGGAAATCATGAAGCCAGCATAGAAAGGCAGGTTGTCGGACTCTAGATTCTCTGTAATAAGTCCCCTATTATCGTTAGCCTCAGGTACAACTTCATTACTGGTATTTGAGCCCTGCAGTAATCTCTCCTCACACATATATTCTAATGAAACTCAGGTCTCATCAACATCAAATCTATGTTCTAATCAGACAAATATACTTATCTTCAAAAATGTACTCACCATGGCTCTTGTGTTTGGCTCACGCTATTCTTTTAGTGTATGCACACACTTACACACACATACATACGTGCACCCACACAGAGTCTTTTTTACTTGAACTCAGATTCAACTTATTCTGTAAAACCTTTTTTGTCTATTAAAAGAAGCGTTGCATCTTCAATTCTGTTGGCAATTTCCATTATATGTACTGTTATTCTAGGCAATTTATAAATAATGAAAAGAGAACAATATGTAATTTTTCAAACACTGAAGAAATATAACTTTGGATCTAGCTTTTTGTAGCATCTGCATTAACAGTGATTTTAAAACTTAGGGTATAAAATCTGAAAAATTCTTTGAAGTATTGAACCTTCCGATTAAGATAAAACATTGAGGACAAATACAAATTTGATCTGCATGGTGTTAATTTAACAGCATTAAATTCAAGATAACCCTTAGACCCTTGTGTATTATTATTTAAATTTTATATCCTCCAATTCCCCCAAAATGCAGAAATAAATTAGAATAGTTCTTTATGTCATTTCAACCATTAAATGTTTAAATACATTTAAAAATGATGACTCAGTCATAATGAGGAAAATGGTTTTTTCTAAAGAAAATGAAGTGGGTGTATTCATAGCTAAATGGAAAAAAACATGTTTGAGAGAAAGCAAAATGCTGAGAATTCATATAACATTTGCACCATCTCAAACTAGTATTCTAGTGACCTTGCCAAGAATATTTACTCTGAACAACCACACAGGGGAAGAACGGGCTTTTCAATATAAAATAGTATTCATTCTGCTTTTTTATACTTCTAACAATAATAAAGGGTCAGAAACAGGCCTTGGCTGAAATGCTGATTGCTATTCCCACTTTCCAACACTTTTCCAACTTTAAAATATTTAAAATACAATTTGTATATTTTTGTAAACAGCAGAGCTATTCTATACTGTACTCAGTAGCAACTAGTATGTGTTGTTAAATCTGGCATTTTTTTTTTTTTTTTGGACACCCAAATCTCTTTTATTGGGGGGGGCAGTTGGTGGGGGGTTCTCACTGCAGAGCTTGTTCATGAGCGCTGCTTCCTAAGTCCTGTGGCTTTATCACATCGAGCAGCTCCGGTGGGCTGGAGAAGGGCTCGATGTTAAGGGTCTCAAAGGCTTCATCTGCCCTGAAGGCTAGCCCCACAGTGGCTGGGGCCTGAGGTCGTGCTGTCTGGCTGGTGAAGCCACACTCTCCCAATGTCTTTCCGTGGTCCAGAAGCTGGTCGTCCTTGTACATCCGCTGCTTGTCTGGTGGCCGCTTGAGGATGCCCTCGATGATGCACTTCAGCTCGAACAAGGTGTTCGAGTCCTTGGCGTCCGTGAAGATGGTGGTCTTGTGGCGCCGGATCATGAGGAACACGTACATCACGGCGGCTGCCTCTCGCCCAAGTCCGGCAGATTTAACCAGAAAAAGAAACACAAATAACAGTTAGTAGTTAAAGATTTTAAGTTGCTGCTATTACAGATATAATACTAATTTGTTAGGGCTGCCTTAATAAAGTACTGCAAACTGAAATTTATTGACCGACAGTTCTGGTGACTAGACGTTCGAAATCAATGTGTTGGCAGAGTTGGTTCCTTCCGAGGTCTGTGAGGGAAGGCTCTGCTCCAGGCCTCTTGCCTTACCGTGTAGATCACCATCTTGTGTCCACATGGTGTCTTCCCTGTGTATATGTCTGTCTCCAAATTTCCCTTTATCTTTGATAAGAATCTGCCTTAATGGGCCTCATCTTAATTTGATTGCCTCTTTAAAGGCTCTCTCCCCAAATAAGATTACAATTGGACATATTGGGATTCAGGATTTCAAAATATAAATTTTGAGGGGACACAATTCACCACATAACAGGCACGTTCCTCATTTTTATTTGAAACATTATTTACTATTTTATTTATTTATTGCCTAAAATATATAGATTATAAAATATGTATTTGGAATGGTATGTGGATGGTTCTTCACAACTACACAGATTTATCCAAATTGGAAAGGAATAACTTAAATTGCCTCTGTTTTCAAATGGCATGATTTTTTATAGAGAAAGTCCTAAAGACTCCACCAAAAAAAAAAAAACCTGTTAGAAATAATAAATGAATTCGGTAATGTTGCAGAATACGAAATCAATATACAAAAATCAACTGCATTTTGATACACTAACAATAAACTCTCCAAAAAAAGAAATTAAGAAAACAATCACATTTACAATAACATCAAAAATTTATAGAAAGAGTTGAACAATGGTTGCCAGGGCCTGGGAGCTGAGAGAAATGGAGAGATGCTGGTCAAAGGATACAAACTTTCAGTTATAAGATAAATAGGTTCTGCCTCAACATAATAAAGGCCATATATGACAAACCCACAGCAAACATCATTCTCAATGGTGAAAAACTGAAAGCTTTTCCTCTAAGATCAGGAACAAGACAAGGATGTCCACTCTCACCACTATTATTCAACATGGTTTTGGAAGTCCTAGCCATGGCAATCAGGGAAGAAAAAGAAATAAAAGGAATACAAATTGGAAAACAAGTAAAACTGTCACTGTTTGCAGATGAGATGATACTACACATAGAGACTCCTAAAGATGCCACCAGAAAACTACTAGAGCTAATCAATGAACTTGGTAAAGTTGCAGGATACAAAATTAAGGCACAGAAATCTCTTGCATTCCTATACACTAATGATGAAAAATCTGAAAGAGAAGTTAAGGAAACACTCCCATTTACCACTGCACACAAAAAAGTAAAATACCCAGGGATAAATCTACCTAGGGAGACAAAAGACCTGTATGCAGAAAACTATAACACACTGATGAAAGAAATTAAAGGTGATATAAACAGATGGAGAGATAAACCATGTTCTTGGATTGGAAGAATCAGTATTGTGAAAATGACTATACTACCCAAAGCAATCTACAGATTCGATGCAATCCCTATCAAATTACCAATGGCATTTTTTACAGAACTAGAACAAAAAATCTTAAAATTTGTATGGAGACACAAAAGACCCCGAATAGCCAAAGCAGTCTTCGGGGGAAAAAAAGGAGCTGGAAGAATCAGACTCCCTGACTTCAGACTATTCTGCAAAGCTACAGTAATCAAGACAATATGGTACTGGCACAAAAACAGAAACATAGATCAATGGAACAGGATAGAAAGCCCAGAGATAAACCCAAGCACCTATGGTCAACTAATCTATGACAAAGGAGGCACGGATATACAATGGAGAAAAGACAGTCTCTTTAATAAGTGGTGCTGGGAAAACTGGACAGCTACATGTAAAAGAATGAAATTAGAACACTCCCTAACACCATACACAAAAATAAACTCAAAATGGATTAGAGACCTAAATGTAAGACCAGACACTATAAAACTCTTAGAGGAAACATAGGAAGAACACTCTTTGACATAAATCACAGCAAGATCTTTTTAGACCCACCTCCTACAGTAATGGAAATAAAAACAAAAATAAACAAATGGGACCTAATCGAACTTAAAAGCTTTTGCAAAGGAAAGGAAACTACAAACAAGATGAAAAGACAACCCTCAGAATGGGAGAAAATATTTGCAAATGAATCAACAGACAAAGGATTAACCTGTAAAATATATAAACAGCTCATGCAGCTCAATATTAAGAAAACAAAAAACCCAATCAAAAGATGGGCAGAAGACCTAAATAGACATTTCTCCAAAGAAGACATACAGATGGCCAAGAAGCATATGAAAAGCTGCTCAACATCAGTAATCATTAGAGAAATGTAAATCAAAACTACAATGAGGTATCACCTCACACCAGTTAGAATGGGCATCCTCAGAAAATCTACAAACAACAAATGCTGTAGAGGGTGTGGAGAAAAGGGAACCCTCTTGCACTGTTGGTGGGAATGTAAATTGATACAGCCACTATGGAGAACAGTATGGAGTTTCCTTAAAAAACTAAAAATAGAATTACCATATGACCCAGCAATCCCACTACTGAGCAAATACCCAGAGAAAACCATAATTAAAAAAGACACATGCACCCCAATGTTCATTGCAGCACTATTTACAATAGCCAGGTCATGGAAGCAACCTAAATGCCCATCGACAGATGAATGGATAAAGAAGAAGTGGTACATATATACAATGGAATATTACTCAGCCATAAAAAGGAACGAAATTGGGTCATTTGTAGAGACGTGGATGGATCTAGAGACTGTCATACAGAGTGAAGTAAGTCAGAAAGAGAAAAACAAATATTTTTATATTAACACATATATGTGGAACTTAGAAAAATGGTTCAGATGAACCAGTTTGCAGGGCAGAAATAGAGACACAGATGTAGAGAACAAACGTATGGACACCAAGGAGGAGGAGTGGCGGTTGGCGGGTGATGGTGTGATTAATTGGGAGATTGGGATTGACATATATACACTAATATGTTTAAAATGAGTAACTAATAAGAACCTGCTATATAAAAAAATAAATAAAATTCAAAAACAAAACAAAACAAAGATAAATAGGTTCTGGAGATCTAATGTACAGCATGATGACTAGAGTTAACAATTCTATATTGTATACTTGAAAGTTGCTAAGATAGTAAACCTTATGTGTTCTCACCACTCACACACACAAAAAGGTAACTACGTGAAGCAATTTATGTAACTAATCAGATTGTGGTAATCATTTCAGTGACATACACACATACTAAATTATTACATTGTACATCTTTAAAAAATAACATTGTACAACATAAATATATGCAATTTTCTTTGTCAATCATACCTCAATAAAACTGAAAAATAAGAAATAAATAAAAAGAAAAAATGTAAAAATCTGAATAAATATATAGATTTAAAATAATAAATGAAATACTTAAAGTTAGATTCTGTAGTTGTTTGTTTTAATTTTGAAACATTTAAAGTTCAAATGAACTAGAAACTGAAAAGTGACTAAACACTGTTATTCAGGTTCATAGGCTAAGTGGACACCTGCTTATGATGTGAGATGCATTTGAGCTGCTAGGAATTGCTCATACCTCCAATATATGTACACTGCCAGTGTCTGACTAATATCTGATGTTCCAACAAAAGACTGTTTCACACGGAAATGCACATATTTCAGAAAGTAGAGGCAGATCAAGCCAATCATCAATCACAAAAATTGTGTTGAAAATAACTTAAGATTTCTTCCAACCAATGGTTGTTCACCATCCAAAAGCACAAAGTGCTGTTGCTCTTCCCACCAGGCATCTCTATCATATGTCTAGGGTTCTCTACACTGTCAGCTTTAAGTCCAACATACTAACATTTTTGCCTGAACTGCTAAAATGGAGTCTTAACTGAATATATACCTTAATTCCCTTTTCCAGCAAATACATATGGGGCATCTACCATGTACCAAGCGCTGTCGTAGATGCTTGAGTACTTTTCTGAGGGGAAAGCATCCCTGTCTTTGTGGAGTTTATGTAGAGGAATTTGGAAATGTGTCTTTTCTTGTCTCCCTGAAATTTGTTATCCACACAACATCCAGAGTGATCATTTTAAAGAGAACTCTGAGCTTGTCACTACTTAAAACATTTTCATACTTTCCAGTTGCTCTTGATTAAACCTCAAAACCTTGATATAGCCTTCAAGGCCCTGTGTAATCTGGTTCCTATTGATTTTGCCATCTCATTCCACGTTGTTCTCCACCTCACCCACTCTGTCCCAGGCACATTGGCCCTCTAGCTAAAGGTGACAATAACCAAATCTCTCCCATCTCAGAGCATTCACACATTTGTTTCTTCTTTCAGGAGCTCTCTTGCTCCTCACATGTCCACTTAGAACGCTTCCTTTATGTCTCAGCAGACACACCACTTCCTCATGGGTATTTCCCTAACCCACCAAATTTAAGTCCAGTATCGCTGTAATACCTACTTAAAACTTCTCACTTATAACAATTGTAAATAATTATATGTATAATGTCTATCTCTCTAATCAGATTGAATTCAATTAGGACAAAGATCATGTAGGTTTACAATTGTCTTCCTATTCTTAGCACAGTACTGGATAGATGAAAAGTACTCAATAAATATTTATTGAGTGTAAGAGGAATGAGGTAGAAGAGAAAAGAAAAAGACTATCTTGACTGTTGGAAAGGCCTACATTACACTGGAATGAGCTTAAATTAGAATGGACACTAATTTAATGGTAGAGGTTTGGCTTCTGGGAAGAAAACTTCAGAGAAAACAACTTATTTTAGCCAACATTTTCCAAGTACATTCAATGGTGTACCATCCCCATAAAATGCTTCTCAAAAGCATGATAGCATGGTTAGAGAACTTTGCCCAATATTTTCTGCCTCTAGAGATTCACACTGTCTATCATGAGCTCCTATTAAGAGCTCCAAGAACTCTTCTAGTAAAGAAATCTGTTAAACAAATCCTTCTCTTCCTTTAGAATAACTAGTAACATGCAGGGGCACTTGCTGAAAAATACTGTTCTGAGATATAACACACTTCCTCCACTCCCTTATCGTTTCCCTTACAAGTAAAGGCATTTAGATGGAAAATCTCTTTCGCATTTTTCCTTGTCTCAAAAGAGAGTCTTGGATTTAGAAGTTTGGTTTTTACCAATTGATTGAAAACTAATGTATAACATCAGGAGTTTTAGCCCCCTCTTTACAGTACAGGATTTATGTAATTTTTGGATAATTGATGTATCAATACATATGGATTTATAGTATGATATAAGTAACCACATACTTTCCACCTAGAATTCTTTTAGCCTAATAGTATTATAGATTGGTAATTGTCAAATGTTTTTGCATGGAAATTCCCAGTATTTGTGTATTTATAATATTATAATATACCACTATATAATTAAATGTACCACTATACTTACATATAATTTATTTTATAAAACATACTCCAAAATAAAAGCTTTAAATGCTGACATAAAATAAATCTAATGAAAGTTCTTAATATTTTTTCTACTATTTCATGAATCATTTGGCATAATCCCTGGATTGCATGCATACACCTTATCTTAGATGTAACTTTTATAAACTATGACTGGTTTGGAGCTCACCAGGGGATGATGAGGCTTAGGATTGTTGTTCAAGAATAAGTGACAATGCATTTGAAGACTTACAGGCTTCATTTACCCTGTAAATGACTCAGCTGCTATTTACTGGCTGTGGCTTGTTTAGGTGGGTAGAAGGAACTAAATTTGGAGGCTTTGGAGAAGATATTGGGATGTAGACAAAGGATATATCTTTATAAAATTTGTTTCAGGATTGAGATGTCGCATAATTTACATCACAGGTACCAGACTGAGCCATGTCTTTACCTTGGTCTGGGATCCCAAGAGGGCACAGTTACAAAGGCACATGTTTCTCCAACATGACCAAACTACAAAGGCCATGTGATTACTTGGGCATGGATCTATCAGGGACTCAACGTGCAGAAAGTGGGAGTTATGAAAAATGGATTCTAGGCTTTTGCCTATTGACTTTTACTCAAGGAAAATCCCAAAGATTGTTTTTAACGTTAGTCAATATGGAGAACCCGAACAACACTAACAGCATATAATATGACAATACTTGTCATATTATATAATCAGATTAGTTTGATCCTCTCTTCTAGTAGAGACTACCTTTAAAGAAGCCCTTAGAGGGGATTTATCACATATTTATACAACGTTATGAGTTTGGAAGCTCCTTGAGGTCCACAGTTATTCATCTTTAGAGAAAAGCATTATGGTCACCTAAATGAGAAGTAATATTGCTGAATGATTAGGAATACTGACCTTGAAGGGAGATGGGTCTGGTACCATTTTCCACTTTAAACAACTTAAAGGCCATATCATCAGGGGCAAGATATTTGATCTCTCTGAACTACTATTAATTGTAAATGACTATAGCCCCACAAATCCTACCTTGAATTAAAACACTTAACAGAATGGTGCTATAATTAACACTCAATAAAAGGTAGTAATAGTTTTTCTTCTTCTTCTTCTTCTTCTTCTTCTTCTTCTTCTTCTTCTTCTTCTTCTTCTTCTTCTTCTTCTCCTTCTCCTTCTCCTTCTCCTTCTCCTTCTCCTTCTCCTTCTCCTTCTCCTTCTTCTTCTTCTTCTACTTTCATGAAAGAAGTAAGAATAAATCTGTGATCCAAAGTGTTTTCCAGGTATGTCACTGAATCCTAAATTTGCTCTTTACATTTCATATAGATGCACTTGACTACATTAAACCTAGTGACCATATGTCAGCTGACAACTTTGATTAAGGAATCTTCAATGTGAACTTGACTTAATCTTTAGTTCAAGTGGAAAATCTGGTAGTAAGGCTCTCTCTCCTCTGAGGTCCTGTCAAACACTGCGATCCATAGAGACAGAATGGGAAATTAAGCCAAAGAAACACACCATAAGTAAAAATTCTGTGGAATTGAACCCAGAAACAATCATGAAAGGACTGCAGAAAAATTAATAATCCACACTGCAAAGGCAAATGATTCCTGCATCCTGTACTGGACGAATCTGAGAGTAAAATAACCTCCACAAATTATCTCTTAAGGATAATGAGTTACAAATAACACACCCATCAATCTTGATTTTTGAATGATATTCTAGAACAACCTTTGAGTTCTAACACATTTGGAATGATTGTCAAAGTTCTCCACTAGAGACTGGGTTAAAAATTAATTGGCAATAAGTTTTATGGGCTTTATATGTTACATTAGTCTAATTAGCTACTAACCCTGCAGGGGTAAGGGCTGGAATTAGAGTTGTCAAATGAAATAAATTGAAAGTAGAAATGATCAATTCTTCCTTTTCCTCAAAGAAAACATAGATCTTTAAAAAGTAATTTTTTTTCTTTTACAAAAAGGGACCTGGGTCCATAATCTAATAGGTTAAAGTATACTCATTGATTGCTCTGTAAGGATCTGGAACAGTCCATGAAGCAGGCACAGAATGGAACAGGGATAGCTTTGGCAGAGAACTGATATTCCCATTCATGCTCTGTGGAATTACAAATGACTGGGCTTTCCATTGTGATACATTTCCTCCTACACATCTGCAAAGAATTGTGCAATATGTTTAGGAAAACACTGTGATTTTATTTTCAAGGTCTAGGAGATTTCAGCTTTCTTAACTCTTTACTATCCTGGAATAATCAAGACTAAGCAGGTTTCCTGAAGAAATTATTTTCATAAGTTACTTTCTTAGCATAAAAGTAATGCTAATGGAGAACATATGTAAAGCTTTAAACTTCTGCAAACCAACACGACTTCCCATGCACGTAGCAAAGATTGACCACCATCAGACACCTCTTTTTTTTGGACCAGTTAAAAAGTAGAGCATACTCACCTTGCAGCATTAGAACCTGGTCATTTTTATTAGGGTAAGCATTGGATTCATTAGCCTAACACCCTCAAGGCAAAATTCTAATGACCACTGGATCATAACAAGATGGATGTCACAGGAGAGCCATTTAACTTGATTCCAAACATAAAGTTATTTATATAAAAAAAGATACAATTGAATTGTTTTTTGCACAAATGCTATAAAATATTTTTATTAAAGTAAAAACAGTGATAGGAAAAACAGAAAAGGAGAGAAAATATCCAAAAACAGCCAACATATTTAACAGAGATGAAACCCATTCTATTTCCCTGGGGTGAAAATGTGTGGTTTAACATATGAGAAGGATATTTCACTTGGTGTATGTTACCCATCATAGCAGCACCAGCAGGGACAGCTACAGAAAACGGTCCATTAGTTTTTCCATAATAAACTCTTTTTTTCACTGGCACACTCTTGGGATTCTTTGACATTATTTCAGTGTAGTTATTGGTGGATGGCTTCAATAATTGGAACTCTGACAACCAGAAATTAACATTTTCCATGTCACTCTAGTATATGTTAAATATTGCAAAACTTGGTTTTAAGGGCATCCTCTCGAATATATGTGATTCCAAAAGACAAAGTTGTAAATGCAAAATGCTCTTTATATTTCTGCATTTTAGATTTGCACTTGTTTTTCAAATTAGCATGTCAAGGCACCCATTCAATATAACTTTATCATGCTCAAGGAAGGACAAATGAATGAGAGTTAACAGCTCCCAGTTGGAGTCTCCAATGTGTCTAACTTATACCTAAGGCAATAGCCTCCACACAAGGGAGTTCTCTGAAAATATGTGCCCTATAATGTACAGGCACAAATAAGAATTGGATGGAAGTCTTCACTGAGGTAAAAAAAAAAGAAGTCAACACCTAGTTGTGCCAAGTGCCAAGAAGAAGATATGGTCCTTATGCTAAAAAGAAATCACAATCTAATATAGAAGCTAGAATTTAGGCAGCATAGTGAAGTAAGTTCAATCAGAGAAATATACAACCATTTAAGGCAGAACACAGAAGAAATGTGATTTGTGCATGCCAAAACCCTCCTTGGAAATTTTTCTTACAGCTACAAAGGATATTAGACTTCATCTGACTTTATGTACTCTCTAAATGTTATGGATAAGACTAAAACCTAAAGAGATAACATGGTTCATGCAGGGACCCACAGCTCATTTACCTCACAGCTCCAAATTCCAAATCTAATGTTTTACTGACTACAGCAAACATATCTTTGAGAAATACATGGTAGTGTGTCCCTAATTCATAAGGCTAATTTGAACATTATTACTTTCTTCTCAAAGACTACAATAAACTGGGGAGGGTGTGGCCTGAGGGATGACAATTAACTTCTTACTTTATCCTTCAATTGTGCAATTTAATAAAGGAATTGTAACTGAGAGACCAGGAACTTAGAAACAAAGTTGAACTAAAGGTCTAAGAGAATAGGCAAAAAAGAAAAATAGTCAGTGTATTAGATCCATGGAATAAGAGATGATCATTTCAGCATTAAAAAAAAAGTATCTTAATAACTCTTACAGAATGGGTAAGATTTCTTGAGGACAAAGAAAGAAATAATAATCATGAAAATCCAGTCAGCTTAAAAGATGTCATTCAAGAAATATTTATTGAACATTTATTATATTCCATGCACAATATTGGACACTAGATGTTGCACAAGAGATGTCAAAGTTCCTGTTTTTAGAAAGGTATTGGTTTAGTTTAATTGAATAACCACATGAATAATTCAACACAAGTCAAGTACTCTGTGATAGGAACATGGTTCCATGAGGGGTTATGACAAAGGATTCTGACATAGCCTGGGAGGTCAAAGAAGTTTTCCTGTACAAATTGATACTTAAGTGAGATAAAGGTTAAACGAGAATTAACTAGGTTAAATCGATGAGGCAAAGGAAGTCATGTCTAGACAGGTAAGGGGAGAGAACTGTGAGATTGGTCTGTGATCCAGAGACCATATTAGTACATATGAAAGACTGAGGTCTTTGTAGTAGATTAATTACACTAACAGCCCCAATCTATCGCACCTCCCTAAATTCATGCCCTTCTACTGCCTCCCCACAATGACTCCAAGCTTGCCCTGTGGCTTGCTTTGGCCAACAGAACAGTAGCAAACTGGACCCAAGCAGAGACTTGAAATAGCACTTGCCCCTTGCTCCTTCCTGCCCCTCCACCATGAGAACATGTTTGCGCTAGCTTGCTGAATGCGGAAATGTGGAGCAGAGCTGAGTTGCCCAGTTGTCTCTGCTGAGGGCAACTCAGACCACCCAACCATCAGCCAGACACTTGGGAGAACCCAGCCAAGATAAGCAAAGCAGCCTGGCTGATTTGTAACTAGTGAATGAATCCTGCTAAGTCCTGCTTGTATCAGTAGAGCTCCTCGGGTGCACCCAAAAGGACTACCTAATCGATCCACAGATTTGTGAGCTAAATAAATATTTAATGTCTTAAGCCACTAGTATTTGTGATTGCTAGGTGGCATAAATATAGCTATAGTTAACTGATATAGTGGTAAATGTGGAAAATGGATAGGCAGTGGTATATAGTGTGCTTGAGAGTGGAATGATTTTTAGGCTATTGCAATAAGACATAAATGCAGCTTGGACTAAGTGATAGTGAGGATGAAAACAAGGCTACAGAATCAGGGCAATTTGGATTTAATTCTCTAGAAAATGGTGAACTATTAAAGGATTTTAAGCAGACAGATAGTGACATGAACAGAGTTCTACTAATTTAGGAAAATTAAATTGGCCGCGTTTTCATGAACAGATTACAGCAGAAGGAGAGTAGCAGCACAGAATACAAGATCAAAATATTGAACAACAACAACAACAAAAAAGATTAAATGCAAGGGGGGTATCTCTTCACAACCTGATATTTAATGAAGAGCCTCAGATAATGAAACCATTCTGAGGCCCATATTCAAGAATAGATTCTCAATCTTTCTAGATGTTAGTAGTTTAATTAGAGGTCTTTTTGACAGCTCAAACTCAGTTAGTTGGTGACTTGAAAGTGAAATGGAATCTATGGATTTAAACATGATAAAGTAGTTCCAAGACTGTTTTGCATTAAGTGGTCTAGTGGATAAGAAATTAATATAAAGATATAAACAGTTTAAAGGGCATGAGATTCATTTTAATGTCCATTTCCACATTGTTGGCAAAGGCTCTCTATAGATTAAAAACCTACTACGGACAACAGGTTAATCCTTTCTGACTTTTCAAATTTTTCTCAACTTCATCATCATTACCATAATAGGAATTCTTATTCTATAATACATAGAGACACATTATAGTCTCTCAGTGAATGTTTAGTCACTCCATAATATTCATGGTGTAATATGGAATAGAAAATGCTGAGGAGAGTAAGCAATAGATTTTAATCCTATCTCTGTTTGAAGCCAACTCCTCCCCTTTGCATAAATCCCATTTCTTCTTGCTTATTTAAGGACATCATTCCAGGAATTCCTTGAACAGCATCACTCTAGCAATTCTTCCTTCTTCCTCCTACATAGATATTTTTCTCTCTTTCTCCTGTATAGTTGAAATCAGTGTATATACATACAGTTAAAGAAATTCTCTTGTTTCATCTTCCCTGTCACTTTTCTATCCATCACTTTGTTGTATTTATTGAAAAACTCTGAGGGAGTTATCTATTCTTGTCATTTCTAATTCTCCCCTTCCATATTCCTTCAAACCCAAACAAGATGTTTTCCTCCATCACTCCATCAAAATGTTCTCATCATGTGTACCACTGATGTCCACATTGGTAAATCCAGTGGCCACTATCAGCAGCATACCCACTTCCTTGATACATTGTCCTCACTTGCATTTCATACCACCCACTCCCTTGATTTTTGTTCTTCTTCACTGGTTTCTTTTCTCAACCTTGTTTATTGAATTCTTTTCTACTCCCCAAACTCTTAATGTTGGAGCACTCCGCAGCTTTGTCCATGGAGTCTCTTCATTGTCTCCATTCACATCTTTGATGATCTCACCCAATCACATGGATTTTTTTTTTTTTTTTTTTTTTTTATGTAGGCAAAACAGCCTGCTGTTTGACAGTATTTTATAGCTACTTTATTTATTTATTTATTTATTTTTGGCTGTGTTGGGTCTTCGGTTCGTGCGAGGGCTTTCTCTAGTTACGGCAAGTGGGGGCCACTCTTCATCGCGGTGCAGGGACCGCTCTTCATCGCGGTGCGCGGGCCTTTCACTATCGCAGCCCCTCCCGTTGCGGGGCACAGGCTCCAGACGCGCAGGCTCAGTAGTTGTGGCTCACGGGCCCAGCCGCTCCGTGGCATGTGGGATCTTCCCAGACCAGGGCTCGAACCCGTGTCCCCTGCATTAGCAGGCAGATTCTCAACCACTGCGCCACCAGGGAAGCCCCACATGGATTTTAATGTAACCCATATGGCAACTGCTCACAAATTTATATCTCTAGCCCAGACATCTATCCCAAATAGCACATTTATATCTCTGTCTACTTAACTATCCACTTGAATATCTAATGGACATCTCAAAATTAGACTTTGCCTTAAAATAAACACTAGACTACACCGCCTGCAACCTTTCACATATCAATTGGTGGAAACTTCATCCATCTAATTGCTCAGGAAAAAAAAAATATATATATATATATATATGTGTGTGTGTGTGTGTGTGTGTGTGTATCCTTGACTCTTTTCTTTTTTCATACTTTGCATCCATCTTATCAGTAAATTCTGATATATAGCCAGAATCTCATCACTTCTCTTCATCCACACTTACACCATCCTGGTGTGGGCTACCATGTTCTATTACTTGAATTACTGTGATGCCCTCCTAATTGGTTTCCACTTTCTTCTTCTGACAGTCTATTCTTTTTTTTTTTTTTTTTTTTAAATTTTTATTTATTTATTTATTTGTTTCTTTTATTTTTATTTTTTGCCTGTGTTGGGTCTTCGCCTCTGTGCGAGGGCTTCCCCTAGCTGTGGCAAGTGGGGGCCACTCTTCATCGCGGTGCGCGGGCCTCACTATCGTGGCCTTTCGTTGCGGAGCACAGGCTCCAGACACGCAGGCTCAGTAGTTGTGGCTCACGGGCCTAGTTGCTCTGCGGCATGCGGGATCTTCCCAGACCAGGGCTCGAACCCGTGTCCCCTGCATTGGCAGGCAGACTCTCAACCACTGCACCACCAGGGAAGCCCTGACAGTCTATTCTTAACATGGCAACCAGAGTAATGCTTTTAACGTTAAGACAAATCATATCATTCCTCTATTCAAAACTGTGCAATATCTTCATATTCATGCAGACTAAGAGACAAAATTCTTTGAACATTAAATGGCTCCTACCTCTGTACCTGAATGAAGTTATCCCACTAAATTCATCTCCTAATATTCTCCCCCACCCAGTACAGCTATGACATCTCCTTACTTTTTCTTAAACATGATGAAAACATTCTCACCTTAAAGGATTTGCTCTAACTGGGTTCTCTGCTTATAACACTCTCCCTTCAGATATATGCATCTCTAATTCTCTACCTTTCTTTAAGTTTCTGCTCAAATGTCACCTTCTCAATGATGCTACCCTAACCTCAGTATTTAATATGGCAGTCTAACTCCCTTCACCAAACCCTGGTACTCTTGATTTCCTTTGTCCTATTCTATTTTTCCCCATAACACTTATTACCTAAGAACACATTAAATAATTTACTTATTTATTGTATTAATTGTTTATTTTCTGTCTCTCTCTTCTTGGACATAAGAACTGTGAGCTCAGAAATCCTTGTTCCATTCAATAAAATATTCCGAAGAATAAATAGAGGCTAACACACACACACACACACACACAACACACATGCACACAAACACTAAATAATTATGTATTGAATGAATGGATGAACAAAATGATATTCTGATTTATACGAAATGACATACCCCATCCTGCAACTAAACCCTATGTTTGTATTATGAATTGTGTCTGTGACTACAATTAATGCCTTTTCTGTTGGCTTATATATCAGAATAAGTTTTTAATGTGAATTAAGGCATCCTTGTCTCACTATTCTCCCTTTTATAACTTAATCATCTACCATTACTGCTACTTTGCATGCAATGTGGAGGCCCTGACCTCACCGAATATAAAATACAGGAATAACTGACAGTACCAAGTGACTTGTTGGATGTGGGGAGTGTGCAATGACAAATAGGAGTCAAAACCCTATGAGACAGAAAGGACAGAAATCTAGTTGAGTGATTTACTCAGAATTACACAGTAAATTAGCAACAGAAATGGAAGAATATGGGATTTCTACTTTCTGGTGAAGGTTATATCCACTAGAACTTACCCCTTAAGAGTCTAGCTCAAAGTTTCATACATTAATGGCTTGCTTCCATCAGGATGAGACAACTGATGCTACAAGTTCTAGATGATATGTTCTTCTCATCCCAGGTCCATGTTGGATAGTCCCCATAGTTTGAGCCTCACCATCCCCTTTCTCTCTCTCATTATATTCAAACTGAAGAAGCATAGTGTTTGAGTCCATGTATTTTCTGGCATAGCATTATGGGAATTATCTTGGTGTTTGAGTATGTGCATGTATATGTACATGTAATGGAGAAAATTCAAAAAAATCAGAGATGGTGAGGGATTGTCTATGGTAAAAAATGAACAATTTCATGTTGACACTAGCAAAAAGCACACTTCAAGTCTGCTGTTCTACCATTCTTCTTATATCTATCACATATGAGTGCAAATCCTTATATGTTATTTACATTCTCCCTACATTTTGTTCAAGAGTTTTTCTGTGCTTAGATAGTGAAATCTCACAGAGCCTAACCAGCTAGATTGCAGAATATGTCATCTTTCCATGCTCTGACTCCTGTTTCACATCTAGACATAGTATTGATTGTTGTCGATACAAAATTGATGAGAAGAGAAATTTAGAATAAAGGCAAATAAGTGAATGAATAAACAAGCACGATTAAGAACTGGGAAATTCTCTTAATTAAACAATACAAAATAAATTGTAGCTAATGCAATATATCCAAATGGTGGAAAGAAGTTTCCCTTCCTTACAGTAGCGTATTTTCAATATTTTAGTACAGGTTTCCCCCACTATCCAAAAGTAGAGCCTTCCTTTGAAATCTTTTGTAAACCAAAATGGCCATAAAGCAAAGAAGCAATTACCTTTTTCTTCATAAAAGTGAAAATCCTCTTAGGATTTCTTTCTGTTTGTGAAAATAGGTAGGTCTTTAGTAAAGTTGAAGTGGTGTAAAGCAAACTTTTGAAAAGCAGAGGATACCTGTATTGAACATTTTGATGACTTTTAAACTCTGATCTACTCTCATGTTCAATGAAGTTAACTGCCCAGGTATACGTATTTTATGTAGAATATTGGATTCTGTTGAGGTTTAGCTAACTATTTACTTCAAAGGATGATTTTTGTAGGAACAATATTTGAAACTCCTTCACTTCAATGATTCTAAATTTCCCACCACATATATCCAAAGGATGTGGTTCCTTATGTTCACAACTTCTCAAGGACCATGTTATTTATTTTCTTTATCCATTTTCTAGTAAATTATCTATGATTTTGTAGAGTAATATCACTCTTGATCCAAATAAATACAAAACATTCTGATAGTGATAATGGTCATTATATTAGATTCTCAAATTCACTTTGATAGTATTGCCCTAACCAACCACATATTAGCTCTGAAGAGTTCTATAGCATAGGAATATTGAAATTGAAATTTTTTGATGAAGTCTGCACCAGCAGATTAGTAAGAGGCTACCTCTCTCCTCCTGAAATGTGTTTTCTTGCTAGAAAACCTGAGTGGGTGGACTTGAGAGAACTTAAATAGAAAGTGAGTTTATTCCTCACTTTTTCATTGACTAAGCCTGTGATTAAAGTGAGGCCTCAGTGTTATTTCTCTTTTTCTTCCATTTGTCTATCTTTAAAGTGGTTATAGTGGTATTTTTCAGTAACTGTTTGTGGTCAGAGACCAAGTAAATAAATAATAATAAGCTTTTAAAAATACAACGCCATAAAAGTAGAGTACTTAAAAATTTCATTTTTCTTCCCAAATTGGAAGCTTATTTAAGTAATGTTCTATATGGAAAGAATTCTGCTAAAAACAATCCATTTACCTGAATGCTCTCTCCAACATTAACACCATTCCAGGTGTGGTTTTGTTTATTCTTTTTGGTCAAGCAAGCCAAAGAGATGTTCTTAATTTTTTTTAAGTGTAGGTTTCTAGGCACAGATAACATATCTGGCACTTTGACAATTTGCTTAGCTCTAAAATGCATACTTTTATTTTTTTTATTTTTTTGATATATGCCCTTTACTCCATGTCATTATTTCAAATATTCACTCAAGGAAACATCCCAGTCACAGGTTGAATGCTTTTGAGAGTGTTTATGACTGCTCAGAGTTCAACTCAAAGACCTTAACATTGGAATTGGGTTCTCAATATGCCTTTACTACAGTTACATCATCTGTCCTTTCTTTCCCAGATTGGAAATAAACTAGTGTTCACCTGTACATATATATTCAGGGAGTAAGGCTTGGATATGGCCATAATTAAACCCTATATAGACCAACCAATCATATTCAATTGAGAGATATTTATGTCCACAAATCCTTAAGTGGGTAGAAGATCACAGAACGTTTGGAATGTATTTCTGATCCAATTGAAGATTGCAGTCCATCAAAGTGTAGAGGATGAAGGAGATGAAAACAATAGCCTATACTGTGTGCCAGATACAGTTCTAAGCTTTATAAAATTTACATATTTAATCTCCACAATCACTTCTGAGGGTATCCCCATTTTATGGTGAAGGAAACTGAGGTGCACAGATATTAAATAAATTACCCAAGTTCACACAGCTAATAAGCGACAGATCTGGGATTTGAACCTAGGCAGACTGACTTCCAAGCTGTGCTCATAACATTAAGCTACACTGTAGCAAAGATCAGTAGCAGAAGAGTGGTCAGAAGATGACCATACGTTTAAACCAAGGAAAATATTTCAGTGAAGGAGAAATAAAGATAAAAAGCATGGCTATCTGACGACAGGTTCCATGAGTGGGTTAGGGAATGTGTGTGTAGGCACAGTGGAGGACGTAAATCACTATAAAGGGCAAAACTGAGGATGTAAGAGTGATTTTGGAGCAAGCCTTACTGCATGCAATGGGACAGAATCTAGATGAAATTTAAGGAGAGAATTAGAAGAGGCCCTGACTCCCACTCAAAAACATTTCTAGGTAAAGTGAAGGAAAATTTAGGGGTTCTGCATTAAATAAATTTCCTATGAAAAAGGAAGAGGTGAAATAATCTGCTGTGAGTGAAAGGATAAAGATGTTGGGAAGCATGCTATTTGGATGCTACCACAGAAGAAAATGGTGATCAACTGGCAAATATGAAGCAGAATAACCTACCTCTATAATAAGATCATTTTTTAAATATGCCCAGAATACATTGTTTTTTAGACTTTGTATTCCCTATTATTATTAATATTTAGCTACTTAATTAATATTTAGATATTCCATTAATATTGTCCTTCAATATTTAGAAATTTTGGGGGAATCTGGCATGCCAAGTAACTGGGATTGTTTGAGTTTCAGTGCCCACCACCCTATGTAGGCCACATGTCAGGAGTATGGCGCCCAGTGCCAGATGTCTCTCTATCAACAAAAAAAGCATCCACAGAGAGCTAGCAGGACATTGAGGGCACTGTCCAGGCCATTTGAGAAATAATTTAGGAAGATAAAGCTCTTCTTCTAGAGAATCAAAGAAATGGAAGGACTGCTAAAGGTCTTCTGGTCCAAGCGCTTGATGTGAGAGCTTTCAGATTCTCCAGCAGATGTGACAGAGAAGTTTGGACTGTCTTTGCTGAGACTAACTCTTCCAATGGAATTCTTTTCCTTCTCTCTTCAGGAAGAAAGGCTCTGTAGTTGAGACAGCTAGATAGGGAAATATAATTCCTTCTTTCTTTCTCTAAAACCATGATTTTGAAACTCAGCTATACAACAAGTATCTCTCTGTTCTTCAGAATACAAAGCGTCTTTTGCCGAGTTTTCAAGACCCTAAAGTTTTGCCCCACACTATATATCCTAATTTTATTTTTCTCCATTGTACAGTCAGGCTAATCTTACTCCATTCTACATAATAAATAGGCAGATTGTTATTCTGTCCTAGTGGCTATTTTGGGTTTCTATTGCTGTATAACAAATCCTTCCAAAACTTAGTGGCTTTAAAACAACACTATTATTTTTTATTCACAAGATTCTGTGGATAGGAATTCAGGAAGGATTCAGTTCGAATGTTTTTGGCTTCACCTGGTTTCATTAGAGGTCACTCATTTAATAGTCATCTTTCAATATTATAAAGAATACAGTGTTTATAATGGCTTTATTGCATTATTTTTATAAAGGTATAATTCTATTTAACTAGTTCCCTATTGATGGGTATTTAGCTTGTCTCTAATTTTTTTACCATTGCCAACATTGCCATAATTAATGTTCTTTGTGGCCTTAAATGGGTGGGTCTCTTTGGACAAAGTTCTACAAGAATTGCTGAATAAATTCATATAAATTTTAGTACAAAATAAACAAACCAACAAATAAAAGGTAATTCAGTCAGGACCAGATTAGGAGAATGGCCGCTTTTCCATTTCTTCTCCACTTCCATTCTGATAGTGAACTGTATCATTGTTATTTTCATTTGCATTTCCTTGAGTATTAGTGAGGTTGAGCACTTTTTTTTATGTTTAATGATCATTTGTAGTTTTTTCTTCTGAATTTTCTCTTCATACTATTTTCCCATTTTTATTGGGATTTTATATTTTACATCTGTAAGCAGTGGAGGTAACATAGATATTATGTCTGATGACTCTAGTGATTTTCCCCAAAGAAATTCTCTTTTAACTTTATTTGTAATGTATGTTTCCCATAACGAAAATGTTTTAAAATGTTTGAGATAAAATTTGTTTTTTCTTTTCTTTTACTACTTCTGGTTTTTGTTTCATGTGCCTCAATATTATCAAAATATTTACTTATATTGTGTTTCAGTGGTTTTGTTGCTTTATGCTTTATATAAATATTCCATCTATCTGGATTTGTGTGTGTGTGTGTGTGTATGCTGTCTGAACTCTATTCTGTAATGCAATTATTTGTCTCTTCCTCCACAAATGTAAACTAAATAAATAAACTAAATATAACCTGCTTTAATTTCTCTAGCTATATGTATGTTTTGTTTTGTTTTATTTTAATATCTGTGACACAAGTTTTTTGTATTATTGTCAAAATTTCTGGCTATTCTTGCAAATACATTCTTCTAAATGACATTTAGAAAAAGATGTTTACAGTTCTGTCAAACAGTATCATGTAACTTTTTATTGAGTTAAAGTCAAAAATTAAGGGAAAATTAAAAAACATTATAACATTGAATCCCCTCACTAAAATGCATATTATGATTGTTTTATTTTACATTTATATAAATATTCTGTTATAGTCCTAAGTTTCATGGAGTTATTTTATATAGTTATTTTCTTTTTACACTGCAATAAAATTTTTTCCTATTATATTTTCCTGTTATCTTTTCTTTCTTGCTTGCTATTAGTAGTATATAAGAAAGCTATCAATTTTTTACAATACCAAAATTTTTCTACAATATCAAATTTTTACATAAAGCAAATATTGGATCATTTAAATGACTTAAGTAACTGTTTCTTTCAGCTTGTCATTTGATTGACAAATTTTCTAGGTAAATATTTACATTATGTTCAAATAATGATCTTTCAGACTCTGCCTTTAAATTAAGGATATATTCACTAGTTATTGCTTCAGTGTTTATTACATTGGTTAGATCCTCTTAAATAATGTTAAATAACTTTTAAGTAATTTGAAACTTATAAAAATGTATTTCTTAAAAACACTTAAAGCTGAGCACCTGCAACTAACACAACATTGTAAATCAACTATACTCCAATAAAAAATTTATAAAAACAGTTAAATTCCCTTGATGTCATTGAGTTTATGATGTGGTACCAGGCACTGTAATAATTACTATTATGTGGAATAAAAGTTAAGAAAAGCTGGTCACTTCTTATGTAAAGTTTGTACTTCCAATGTGTAATGTACCTGGTAGTATTTCAGGAAATTATAAGACTGAGGAAAAGATCATTGACTTTGATCATTGAAAAATAAATGGTTCCATCTGAGATAGGGGTTTACAATTTTTTTGTTTTGATTTTGATTATTTTGTGTTTGTCTTTCTTGGATGAAAAGAAGTGTTTTAAAGAAAAATAGAGGAAAGATGGAATAGTAGGCAAGGCAAAAGCTGAGATTGATGAAGAAGCCACAGATAGAACCTGAATGGATGTGTGATGACCAAATAATAAGTAAAAGTGTAGAAAAAAAACATGTGCAACTTGAAGGAATGGGCCATGTCTCTCTTATTTTACTATATAATTCTAGCAGTTGGTAGTATGACCAGCACATAGAAGTGCTTAATAAATTTGTTAAATGAATGAATGAGGAATCGGTGCAAATCTGTGGACTACCTGCCCATCTTTAACCTAAATGGCAGGTTTGTCCACCTCCAGATAATTCCCACAGGTGCATTAATGTCTGGCTTTAACATCCTCACTCCCAATACCAGTGAATACATCAGTCAGCAGCCTCATCTCCATAACTAAGAGCTCTAACTCACTTTTTAGGGCCACCTCTGGTAGGAGGAGAGAGATCTTGGACAAGACAAGAAAGATAAGTATTCAGGTAAACTGAATACGTTCTCGGTGTTCCAGGCTGTCCTTCTCCTACTGAGTCCTTTCAAAGAAAATGGAAAAGTAAGGAAGTATGTTATTTGATGATGAGGGAGATTTCAGATTATCTACTGTTGGTTCAAAGTTGCTTTGTGATCCATAATAATATGATACTGTAAATAAATAGAAACAAAAATGAATCTATCATCCAGTACCTTTTCTCTGAAACAAGACTGCAGAACTATTCACATGAGAAATCTGAGTAAAGAAAGTTACTATCTATATTACACCATAGGAGAAAGTTTTTAGTCAAGACCTAAAGAAATTTGAGCATCTTAGCTCTGCATTGAAAAGCACATTTCTAAGCCTCAGTAACTTGGTAATGCCTAAATACAGACTTTTTGACCAGGAAGGTTTGTAGTCAGAAATGCACTGATGATTCAACCAAACTTTACGGTACTCGTTTCAAATGTCACAGTATTATACTTCCACATAAGAAGAGATGCAACATCAAAAAATATTAATTACTACAAAAGGTTCTGAAAAACTAAAACAAAATCCTGTGGCAACAAAAACTGTACAAAGAGACTTCACATGCTCTGATTTACTCATAGCTGTGGGCTTCCTTAATGTTTTTCATATGGTGCCTTAGTTCAAATATCACAGATTACTGAAATGCATATTACTGATTTAAGTAAACTTCTGTATAAACCTTTTTGGGGGGGGCTAACTTTTGTGCTGAATTTTGTCATATATTGGAAAGAATGTGGAGATGGGAAAACTAGGTTCTACACTTGGCCCTGATTAGCTCAATGTCTGTTGAATGTGTTATTCATGTAGCCTAATTTCTCTAGGACTTAAATATGAAATGAACCAGTTTATCTCTAAAGCTGATCCTAACAGACCTTTCTCAGCTAGGTAAGGCCAAGTGGGAGTGGGCTTTAATGTGGCTGAGTTTTGAAGACTGAACTTAGCAGAAGGTAATTGAACTCATCGTGCTAAATCCAATAAATGTAAGCAATTTAACCAGAAAATTCAAATTAAAGGGAAGAATGCAGTAGGGCATAGACTGAGGTAGAAATTTGGTCAGGAAAAAACATAAGACATTCTTCTTGGGCCAGGAAAGCTTGTGGTTTAATGTCACAGGACTTAGCATGTCAATCCTGGACATTCTGAGTGACTTCATTTGGGCATGTGCTTGAGGATTGAGTGGGAGAGAACTGCAGATAAAAATGCTATATCAATCCTAAAAAATCTGATATCACCCTCTACCAGAACTATGATGCCTGGCTGTCAAACCCGCAATTCTCAGTAAAATCTGGAAAGATTCCATATCACAGGTTGTATTAGCTGGGTTTGGCTGGGCCAAATAAGCTTACCACCTGCTCTATGGTGGACTGTATATAGTGATGTAATTGCAACAGGCTAGGAAGAGACCTTGTGTAATGGATACCCACTGGTTTTATCTATATGACCAGGTGACAACAAAACATCCCTAAAATGGACTCTACCCAGCTGATTTGGTTTTCTTGGCCATATCCATTGTCTGTTTGAATAATGGATACAATCTGTTTGAAACTCTGCTACAGGATAATTCCTGGGAAGTTCTGAATCAGCTACGCTAGGGTGATCTGGTTGTGTTCTGTCAATGTGGTCACCATCCTCACTTCAAATTCTGTGGCAAAACTATTGAATGTGGAAAACTCAAGTATGGGGGAAAGACTATTGGCATGTGATCTAGATTGGGCTGTTTATTATGCCTGGAGGTTTCTGGGAGACCAGAAGATTAAATGCTCACTTAGAATCTCCACGAAAGATATCCCAGTCACCGTGGAGAAAGGTCTGTACTTCACTTTCACACTTACACACTTGGGAGAGAGTAAAGGGGAGATGGAGGAAACAAAGCCAGAAATGAAAGGGCAAGGGTTCAATATATGTAAATGTTTCTACATAAGTTGATAAAAAACACATGACTCTGAATGACTTCCAAAATGCTTGAATCCTATAAGACACTCAAAAAAAAATGAATGATCTGAACACCATCTGTTTGTCCTTTTGGTGCATGTGGTAATGGTCACTTATCTGACTACCTGTGGATATGGAAATGGATTTGAAATAATGAAGGACCCTCTGCTCTATTATAATGACAACTACCAGTGACATTTGTAACCTTAGCAGCAGGTTAGAAACTATTTATGTCCACTCCCATTAAGAATTTTACCTTTTTTGACACATCCATTTGATTCTGTTTGAAAGAGAAAATCATTAGCCTGACCTAAAACCACAAACGAAGACCAACTTCTCTCAAGTAATTTGCATATGCTTAACTATTCATGAGTTCCCTGCTGAGCATCAACGGTGGTTATCAATCTACCTACACCCCAAACTTCTATAGAACACTCATTTTCTGTTAAAGCATGCTCAATTCCCTATGAAATAAAACTTGAGATAAGAAGCATACTAGGCAGTACTTACTTTTCCTTGTGGAGCATTTTGGCATTTTTTGCAATGAATACAGTTTATCCATTCATTCAACAGATATTTATTAAGTAGCTACAATCTGCCGAATACCTAGTCTAATTTTGTAACATGTTTAGATCTTCGATAGAGTAGTGTATTAAAATCAGTCTTATTTACCATTATCTATTCTTTCACCAGCATTCACAATCACTCACTCCTCCTACCATAATTCAATTTGTCATTTGTTGATAGATGGGATAGATGACAAAATTTGGCAAAATACAAAACATGGAATATCCTTTATTTGAAGCATGTGTACTAGTAGAATGTTGGGTCTATAGCCTACACTAACAGCACTTGAATATGTACTTATCTTTTCAATTTTTATATTTATTTCAAGTTTTCATGGTTTTGAGTTTTCATCTGATCAAAACAAAAGCAGCAGTTAATACTGCTTATTTAATATCATTTCAGTGCCTACAGCGGTGAGGCAGTAATCTTGAGGAAATTACTGTTGTTGCAAGTAAATAAGTTATTGTTTTGTTGAAGGAGTTACACTTTCAACACACAGTGCCTTATGCTTTGTTTATTTTACATTTTTTGATGCAAATGACTTGCCATCTTAATGGGAGTACATCAGAAACAGTGTTAGAAACTTTGTCCAAGCTACCAACGCTCAGCATTTTTTCTGAAATTAGATGGGTCAAATAGCATGAAGATTGTTTAGAAAGTACAGAATAGCATCAGAAAGATTTTGGAAAAGATAATGTTACTTCTGACCACTAATAACTTCTGAAATCTTTAGTTCACAGCAAGAAAAATACCTTAGAAACAAAACAAAAATATGTTTACTGATGCCTCTTTCAATTAATCTTTGCTTTTTAGTATAAAATATAAAGTGTATTTGGTTTTTATTTCAAAAATGCCTAAAACCTATTGAATTCCAGCTGATACTGCTGAAGGCAATTTTTAAGATTTTCCATTGTATGATGAAAATTGTATTTACCTTACTTTGCATCTTATTTCTGTGCTGTATAATTATCAAATAAACTATTTAGGAGTTCTATGGAGAAAGAGAAGGGGGAAAAACCCTAAACCGCCTTCCTGGGGTTTTGTTTGTTTTTCTTTCTCTCCTTTTTCTTAAAGAGTTTATAAAATGGGCAAGTGTAGGGAAACTTTCTAATCTGTGGATGGTGGTTCCAAGCTGTGCCTATACAGTTTTATGACTGCTTAGTTCCAAAATGTATAAACACATTACCCTTCTACATAGCAAAATGCCCAGGAGAAGGCAATGTAAAAGAAATGAAGCAGAAGAAAATATATTGCACCATTTTCTTTTTTTGCATTTAATTTAAAATTGATATAAAGTGATTTCAGCTTTGAGGAGCTAGTGAATGCTTTCCACTTTCTGCTTTGTCACTTTATCTCAGCTGCCCTTGGCCAACAAACCAACCCTATGCAACTTCTGAGGAAGTCCTCTCAAGCAGGTATTGAAGGAAGATATAGTCTTTCCTCTGAGAGTCAGCAGCTGAAGTTCTTATTATTTATTTTGAAGCTAAATGATTTTTGGTTTGAAGTGTGTGTGTGTATGTGCGCGTGTGTGTGTGCGTGTGTGTGAGTGATTCTTCATAGCTTATCTTTGCTATGCAAACCAACTTTTCAACAGGACCTGCAAAGTTCAGCCCTCTGCCTACAAGATGCTTGCTGCATCAGCTTCGGAACAAAATGTCTGGAGGTCAAATTGTCTTAACGTATCCCACATTTTAGTATGTTGTATGCATAAGCAGTTGTATGCAACTGAAAGAAAATCCTATATTTGAGAGATTTGGTGGGGGCTAAAAAGCACAATTTTAGGGTGGAATTTCACTATTCTGTGTTGATTAATATAAAATACATGAGGAAAAACTCAGGAATGCTTTTGACACATAGTACGGTTCAACTAACGTAAGTTAGATTTGAATCTGAATGTTATAAGGCCTCAATGTATTCCATGCTTTTGAGAAAAATAGCAAAGTATACTCCTCCTGTGTAGAGGAAAGGCGTGTACATCTTGTCCAAACCAGAGAGGTTAGCCTAACAAAAATTTTACTTTGGCACCAACTCTCCTGGGAATGTGGCCATAAGAAGAACAGCAAACAATCCAGACTTTGTTCGTGAATATGACAGGGGCTCAGAGACATGTGGTGATTGCCCTTCTTCCTCTGCACAGCACAAACTAAATTCTAGAAAGGGTAGTTGGCTGTCCCATTTTCTACCATTTACTCTTTAAGTCAATCTGCTCACAGAGTGGCTTTTTCCCTTCACTCCCCGTGGAAATTGTTCATTCCAAAATCAACCTGGAAGTCAGTGACCATTGAAAAGATCAGCTTTCATGACTCATTTTTTAAGATCAATTTGATACATCATCTTCTCTTTGAAACAGACCTTAAACTCTGTAGCTGATTCAGTTCCTTTCTCCTTTATGTTCTCATAACAAATTGTTTATAACTCTGTTATTATGGTCACTCTGATATGTTGTAATATATCTGTATACAAAGTGGCTGCTCTAACCAGACTTTAAACTCCTTAAAAGAAGAAATATTACTTATTCATTTCTGTAACACTAACATATAGAAAATATACTGACCATATTGTAAAGGCACAATAAATACTTATTGAATGAGTGAATAATGGAGAGACCTCTGACTAGTCTGAGAATAGCCTTGTTGTGTTCTAATATAATATAGTATGCTCTATTATTTATATCAGGAAAAGGAATCAAAAGACAATGATTTTTAGGCATGGCTTTCTCTTACTAGCATACAGCCTTCCTGGAATACCATTTTTTGCTGTTTTAAACCTCTGCTCAATTACGCATGTAACTAACATTAAGCATCTGTGAACAGGAGTCTTTAATGACTCCTTTTAGTCTATACAATCAAGTCAAAACTTCTTGCAATTGTCTAGCATTTTTAACATGCTTTATTTTCCCAGTACGTTCAACCAAAACTCATTTATTATATAGAAGACAGTGGTCTCTGACATCTTTGAAGTATCATTAGTTTACTGAATGATTCAAAGGTGGTGAAAGGAAGGAAGAAAGCAAGGAAGGGAGGGAGGCAGGAAGGAAGGAAGGAAGGAAGGAAGGAAGGAAACATTTCTAAATGTATTTCTATTTCTTTATCAGAATAGGGGAAGTATTTCAAAATTTAAATTCAGATTGATTTGATATTTAATGGCATTTATGTTTAAATTGTTTGTCAAAAGCACCAAAATATACATTAAAAGCAGAATGTCAAGCTGGAAAATAATTATAACAATAATTCAGGTAAAAGGTTATTTCCTTAAGGGAAAAAAACCTCACTTCGAATTAAATTTTTAAATCTGCAAATACCATACACACACATACACACACAGAAATTTGAATGGCTAGAAATCAATTTAACTGATAACATGATATTGCTTTATCTATAACATGATGTTATTTTTCACATAAAAACATGGATAAATTTGGTTTTAATCGTTAATTTTTTTTGTTTTGTTTTAGTTTTAACTTATAATAATCAGGGTGGGCTTGCATAAGTTGAAACAAGCCTTCTCACAAACTGATAGGGAGTTTAGTTAGTACAAATTTTCAAATCTGAAAATAAATCTTCAAACTATTTTACTCAGAAACTCAAATTCTCTACATTATGCCACTGAAATTAATCAAATAACAAACAAAGACAGTAAATTTTCAGGTCACATTTTTGAAACAACAATGCAATAAAATAAGCAATTTTCAAAACTATAAATCTTATACACACACTCACACAAGCATGATGCATATGCACACACACAACCACCATTTTGAGAATCTTGAAAAAAGATTACCAAGAAAATATTTCCTTAAATTACTTCTGGGTTAAACAGGACGTCAAAATGACAAAAGTTAGAGAGAATGCTTAGACAATAATGACAAGTAACGCTACATATTAAACTTATTTGTAGAGTTCTGATTCAGGAGGAAGCTTCCACTTTAAGATGGCAGACTGACCATGTATATTATTTTCTTCCCTCCAAAGCTTCCTTTGAAATGATAATAAACAAATAACACAATTTAAATCAAAGTGACCAGAGAAATTGGGGGTGGGGTGCGAAGGGGATAATCAATAAGGCTCAAGAGAGTTTATCAAATTTCTGGAATGTAGAAAGCAAGTGCAGGAGGAGTAAACAAGGAACAGGCCAGAGAAAACTTCCATCAAGAGTGTGAAGATGAGCAGCCATTTTCTGCTCATAACCAAGGATAGACTTAGACATTGGACATAACAGATACAAAGGAAGGTGAGGATGAGCCATGGGGTTCCATCAAACTACAAGTTATGGCTGCTACCAGGACACGTTGGACTTCTTTGTATCCAGAGACTCACAGCTAAGAAAAGGAGTCACTGCTAAGACAGGAATAACTGACGTCATTTCCACAGTGGGTGCAGGAAGGATGTCTCCTGTGCCCCCTTGCACCACTGAAACTGCGATGCGCATGTGCAGCCCCACCACAGTCTGAGGGGTACGATTGTCAAATTCTATGGACTGAATGTGTGTGCTCCCCCAAAATTCATACATGCAACCTAATTCCCAATATGATGGTCTTTAAAGGTGGGTCCTTTGGGAGCTAATTACATCCCTCATGAATGAGATTAGTGACCTTATAAGAAGAGACCAGAGAACTAGCTTTCTTTCCACCACGTGAATATACAAGGAGAAGTCAGCTGTCTGCAACTTGGAAGAAGGCTCTCATCAGACAGAACCTGACCGCGCTAAAACCCTGATCTCTGGTTTCCCTGGTGGCGCAGTGGTTGAGAATCTGCCTGCCAATGCAGGCGACACGGGTTCGAGCCCTGGTCTGGGAAGATCCCACATGCCGCGGAGCAACTGGGCCCGTGAGCCACAACTACTGAGCCTGCGCATCTGGAGCCTATACTCCGCAACAGGGGAGGCCGCGATAGTGAGAGGCCCGCGCACCGCGATGAAGAGTGGCCCCCGCTTGCCACAACTAGAGAAAGCCCTCGCACAGAAACGAAGACCCAACACAGCCAAAAATAAATATAAATAAATAAATAATTTTTTTAAAAAAGCGAAAAAAAAAAACCCCCTGATCTCTGACTTCCAGCCTCTAGAGCTGTGAGAAATAAGTATTATTGTCTAAGCCACTCAGTCAATGGCAATTTGTTATAGTAGTACAAACTAACACAGCAGTCTACGGCTCAGACCCCACAGGACTGAAGGTTTGGGTCACGCCATGAAGTAAGCCCCTAGGGCCTCCAGAGGTGATAGATGAGAATGAGGATTCCACAATTTGGAATGGATAGTGAAAGAGGAAGAGGATCAATGGCAGTGGTAGTCTTGAGACTAACTGCACAACGGAGACCAAGTTCATCTCACTAGCCTTCATCATTTTTTTTTTTTGCTCCTCAGGAGGAAAGGCCCACGGGATCCATGGACGACCTGCTCCCCACCCAGCAGATCTGTGAGACACATGAGAAGGACCATGGTGACAAGGAAAAGGCACGGCTCCCATCTCCTGCCGCAGGAAGCATAACTGATTGATTTCCTCAGCTGCTGCACTTGTGGATCCACCATTGTGTTTGTATTAGTGCCACAGTATCCACAGGCTGCTCTCCTCCTGGTGAGTGAGCACAGCGGGGGTTTCAATACAAACCCAATCTATAAGATGCAAGACTTCTTTAAGGTGTATCTTTTGTTCGAGAACATTTCAGTGGCATGGCCAAAGCTTTCTCAAAACTGCACAGCCATCTGAGACTGCTTCCCCTGCCCTCTTTCCTTCTCCTTCATTGCAGGCTTCAGATCTGTCTTACTGTCTGAAGACCCCCCTACTTTGTGCAGCTCCCTTTCACTTTTTCCTTCAGAAGTGTTCCCCTAGATAATCTCTTGTATGTCTATTTCTGCCCTGGCATCTGCTTCTCAGAGGACTCAAGCCAAAATTGTTCCAAATTCAATGAAAAAAAAGTTACAGAATGATAAGAAGATATTAACATTAAAATATTTTTAGGAAAAAAATAAGTTGATTTTTTTAAAAAATCGTAATTTAATGCTGAAAAATATGACAGAAAAGATGGTAAACATAGAGGATTGATCCAAAAGGACCAATATCAGACAAAGAAGAATCTAGAAAATGAACAGAGCAGAGAAAAAAAATGGAAAAGTATTTCTGAGCATTGATAAGAAACCCACAATTAAACTGAAAAATGTCTTGCTACCTTAATGAAAAGTGACCCATGTATAGTCAGGTACTTTGAAGTTTTAGAACAATAAATATAAATATGAGATTCTAAAGCTTTCACATGACAGAACATGTCTACAGTGTGAACATGAATCAAATGGTAATGGAATTCTTAACAGCAGTAGTAGATCCTTAAAAAACAAGAAGGAATGAATTCAGAATTCTGACAGATAATAATATTCAGCCTGAAATTCTAAGCCTAGCCAACTTATTAATCAGGTGTGAAGATACTAATAGATAGCATTTATTGTGGCAGGAAGTATATGAATGGCTCATTTAATCTTTAACAATTCTGTGAATAGATACTATTAACATACCCACTTTGCAGATCAAGAAACTGAAGCAAAGAAAGGTTCACATACTTGCTCAAAGACACAGACCTAGTAAGTAGCAGAGTCATAATTCAAATGAAAATAATTGAAACTGACATCAATACTTGGAACTATATTGCATCTTGGTACAAACAAACTGTGTGGATTATAGGCTATACTATATATATTTTTAGATGTGCACAGTCAGAAAATGTATGGTCTAGGCACATTTAAGAAGAGTCTTTCAAGATATCCAGAAAAAATGTAGGTAAACCTAAGACAAAACAGAACTGTGGTAGACAGAACAATCTCTACCACATCACTCCAAACATGTCCATGCCTTAATTCCAGGAAACTCTAAATATGTTACCTTATATGGACTGGCAAAAGGAATTCTGTAGACATAGTTAAGTTAAGGATTTCGTGAAAGGGAGACTATCCAGGTGAGTCCAATGTAATTACAAGCTTGCAGCAGGCAGTCAGGAGAGAGGAAGAGTTTGGGAGATGCTATGCTGCTGGATTTGGAGATGGAAGAGGAGGCCATGAGCCAAGGACTGTAAGTGGCCACTAAAAGCTGGAAAAGACAAGGAAACAGATTCTCCCTTAGAGGCTCCAGAAGAAATTAAGTCCTGCTGCTGATCCATTTTAGAATTCTAACCTCCAGAAATATAAGATAATAAATTGTGTTACTTTAAGCCTCCAAATGTTTTGGTAATTTATTACAGTAGCAGTAGGAATCTAATAATAACAAGACCAAGACTGACAGAAATATGAGGTCCGAGGAGGAAGAAGATTCATCTCAGAAAGTAGTTAAACCTTGAAGCCCAAGATGATAGCTTTGCAGAAAGCCTAGAAGAAACCATTTTGGGTAGGAAGAATTAGACACAGGGATTTGTACGGAGGACGTGATTTGGAGGAAAAAAAAAAAAAAAAGATATTGTGGTCTTATTGGAAAAAATATCTGAGAATTAATGTAAGAAAGAAATAGCATGAATAAATAAAAATGATTAGAAAGTCCTGGAAAAAATATCAAGTAAAGGAAATGCAGTCATATATACAGCTTGCCTTGACATAGAGCAATACCCACATCATCAAAATCTAAATACCCTTCATTGATTTAACTAAAAATCGTAATATAATTACACTGGAAAGGTGAGGGAAGATACCCTTCATTGATTTAACTAAAAATAGTAATATAATTACACTGGAAAGGTGAGGGAATGAGACGTAAGGTTTTACTCAAATGATAAATCAACATCTGCCATTAGATAGTTAATAGACAATATCTAAAATTAATAAATCAATAAAGAACAGCACACATATTCAGAGACATAGGAGTAATCACTGGATAACAAAGAGCTAAAAGAATGCTGTTGGGCCTGGGAAGTGGGGTGGGAATGGAGGAGAGGATATAAATTTTTTGTTACTAAATTGGTATTATTTTATATTGCATTGGTATTATTTTTAACTACATAGAAAATTAATATACTACAACTCTTTAATTTATAAAAAAGAAAAATAAGTAAAAATATAAAATTAAAAGATATATAAGTGATATATAACTGTGATTTTAAGCACAGAAGCAAAGAAACCACAAAAATGAGATCAACAATGTGATTCTTTAAAATTTTTGCATTTTTTGAAAAGACCAAAAAATAAAGTTAGAAAGAAATGGCAACAGAGAAAATATATTTGCAACAAATATGACAAAGAATGTATATCCTTTATGTATAAAGAATACTCTGCAGATCAATAAGACAAGTTCAAATATTCCTATGAAAACAATGGCAAAGAACTTGAACAAGTCACAGAAGAATTAGGAAGGATTTATAAACATAAAAATAGGTTTAATGTCTGTAATAGTCAAATATATGTTTATTAAAGCAAAAAGTAGGTACTTTTTTCACTTATAATACTTATAATGATAAAATTCATTGACAGCAGAAATTTAGTGATGTGAGAATTCTTATGAATGACATGAGAAGAATTAATACAGCTTTTCTGAAAGCAATTTAGCAATATATATACGATCTTGAAAGTGTTCTACCCTTTGAACTAGTAATTCCACTTCTAGAAATCTGTTCTGAGAGAATAATAGGCAATAAGAGTCAGAGAGTTATGTACTTAAACACAGTTGTTTATAACGATGAAAACTGTAAATAATTTAAGTGTTCAACATTAGGAGACTATTTTAAGAAATTATGACACACATATTATATATATATATTAAAATTCTTGTTTATGAGGATTATTTGGCATGAAAAAAATTATGAGATACACTGTTCCGTTAAAAAATCTTAAATAGACATACATGCTATTTTACATTCCAAATGTATTCAGATACATAAAAAAGAATGAAAATATTCCAGCTATTAATTCTGTTGTGTATGATGTTAGTATTTTAAACTTTATCTGCATGCTTTTCCTTATTTTTCTACAATGAATTTTCTTGTACATATGCATGAATATGTATAAATATGTATCAATCAATGAGAAACCGGTAAATGAACAGAAGTATAATATAAAGAGTATTTGTTTTATTTCCCGGGACTTATGATTTTTGTGTTGGAATTCTTAGAGGACGGTAATTTCTCTACCAAAGTAACTGGTGACCTAAAGAAAAGAAATAGCCTCTTAGCCAAGCACAAACTTCAGAAGAGTATACTTCTTCAGTACTTGATTTTTTCCTGTGATTCCATTACCTACCAGCTTCTGCCTTCACTCACTTCCCTATCTAAGCTGTTCCCTACTGTCGCTAATTTCAAATTTCTTACTAATGACTTCAATTTACTCTTCGTCCTTCTACCATACTCACCAAGGCACTCTCCAAACATAGATGTATAAAACTATCTACTCTACCTCTTTCCTTCTCTTGGGACACTGAAAATATTCAGAGAAACGTATGAAAAATGACTAAGTACTTTTCAAATTTACATTTAACCCGTCTTCTCAAGTGAAAAGATACCACTCTTCCTTTCCTTGACTTGCTCTCTTTCTCTTTCTCTCCCATATCCCCACCCGTCCTGTCCCAAATCTTCTCTCTTTCCTTTCCAGCTGCAAGGAGAATGTCTTGCCCAGGCCACGTCCTATGAGGTCTCAGCTGTGAAGGCTGCAGAACTAAGGTGAGAGGCAAGGGTTCAGGAATGGCAAGGCTGGGCATAGGACCTGCTAACAAGGCTGCAAACTGCTCCTCGGGGAGAAATCTGGTGGTTTACTTACCAGTGTGCAAACAGACAGAGCCGCTAATATTTCACCAAGAGGCAGTGTACCAGCATGAACTAACTCAGGAGGAAGATTCTCTAGGTTTAAATCAAGGCTCTGCCACTTATTAGCCCTGTGACTCTGTCATACTTACTTAACCCTAGGGCCTCCGTTTCCTCCAGTGTAAAACGGGGCTTGTGTGACTCATATCGCTATTAACACAGGAAATCTGTATGGGGATCAAAAGTACAATTCAAATAATTTATTATAATGCCTCACACAGTAAATACTCAATAAAATTAGTAGCTATCATTAATTCTGTTCTTATCATTATCTGTCTGATCTGGTGGAGCTTCTATAACCAGATTCATATGGTCACACAGAAGGTAATTACATAGTCCTTATGTTTTCCCTCTGATTTGAAGCCAGAATTCAATGAAACAGCCAGGGTACAGCAGAGGTAAATATAGCTCTTGGAGTCCTAATGTACTTCTAGCTTGACTGAGATAAATCTAGGTGAGCCTGCTAATTTAGGAGAGATTGTGAGAGTTTGTAATGAGGCAACTAGCACAGAGTGGACCATCACGGAAAGCTTTCCTGAGGAAGAAACATTTAAGCTTTGAGTGGGAGCTGGCAGATGAAAATGGAGAAAGGAAGAAGAAATGGCAGTTGCAAAGGCACTGTGTGGAAAGGAGTCCAGCACAAACAGAGAAATCAAAGCCTGTGGAGTTAGTGTATGGTGAGCATAGGAATAAGCAGCTCAGGATGAGACTGAAGAGAATGACAAAAACCAAATCATTCAGACCCTGTAAAGGGAGTCATAGCAAGACCTGGAGAGCATGAAAGGGAAGGGGAAACACAATTCTTCTAAGATGACTTCTGAATCCCCTTTTACTTCAAATTCCTATTGATTCTCATAAACAGCCATCCCTTGTGGCCAAGCCAACCCTGACCAGTATTGGAAATGAAGCTGATACACACGCACACACACATACACACACACACACACACACCCCACATATGCGAAAAAAGTACAGATCTTCAGAGGAGATTTGGAACAGGCAAATTAGAAGAAATGAACAGCTTCCTTGTCATCCCTTGTTGACAGTTATCCCCCCATGGTACTCAGTGGCACAGAAATTAAGACATATAAGCTCTTGCTTATAATACCTGAGGAGTTGAGGAGTGTGACTGAAGCCCAGAGGAGCTGCCAGTTTAATGGGACATAAAGATGTAAAAGAGGTCAGGAAATGTGGAGTTGCAGAGATGCATTTTATGGCTCCAGGAAATCTACATGAGTAAATTAAGTAAATTTACTTCCCCAGTTGCTTCAGACAAAAGCAAGATAAAATGTAGCCACAGTTACCATATGACCCTTTCACAGGAAGCATGCATACCCTAAGCATCCTGAGAAATGGGCTATTGATGAGAGACTTACCTGTTGGATTAGAGACTTATGAGAAGACTCAGTAGAACCTGAATTTAGGGACATTACACACGTCAAACATTTTGAATCACTTCCCATCATCCTACACCCAAACCTAGCTTGATGACCAGGCTTAATATGAAGGTACATACGTAGTAGGGTCTAAATCTGATTTAGGTTTAAGATTGTGACAAATGCAAAGTGACTAATAGCGGTGGTACTAAAAGGAACAAGGATGGCTCAAAGAATTGCTGTTGCATTGGTCATATTAATTTACTTAATAAATATTTATTGAGTATTCCCTATGTGTCAGACTCTATTCTAAAGCACTGGGTAAAAGAGCAGTGAATAAAACAAAAATCTTTATTGACATGTCTTCTAGTTGGAAATGGTAATGCTGCTTCATGGTGAGGTTTTGATGTTCAATTATGGCTGTTATAATAAGCAGCCAAGTAAGTTTCTGTTTAATAATTTGTGTGGTCAGAGGGACCTCAAGGCCTTTATTTCAGCCTGTGTCATCTGCATGCCATCACACACATACAGTGAGATGAACTCTGCTCTGACAAATGCATTAGCTGGCCTGATCAATCAGCAGACAGTTCAGTCTACACTGTGTATCTCACCCGCCAGAATAAACCTCACTGTGTGACCGTATTCATGGAAAGAAATTTCTCCACATTTTTAGAGTATATGAAAATAGCAAGTTGTGAGAATCAAACAATAACTGAGTTTTGATTTGCACTTGCTTTAAAATAGGTGTAATGAAGCCTCTAAATTTCTCTATTTTTCCAACTATTGAGTATATAATTGGCATAGATAGGCTTGGTAACTCAAAGAATTACCATATAACCCTAGAGATTATTTCCTATTATATTTGGACAAAGCAAGTGAAAATTATTGGAACTTTCCCACCTACTGATTTTTTTTTAAAAGAAAGATTGGTGTAATAACTTGGAATGAGTTTCTGTGTTCATTAAGACTTTGTTAGAGATCAGTGGGTTTTTGTTAAATTACACAGTTTGACAAGTTGAAAAGATAAGGTGAGACATAGATAATGACTGTTAATTAATAAGTAGTTAATAAATCATGGAATAGCTTCCTATTTATACTACTTAGTCAGCAAACTTTCGTTGACAGCCTACTGTGTTTCAGGCTCTTGCCCTCATAGAATTTATAACCTAGACTAGGATTAAAAAATAATTACAAAAATATAAATACATTTATAAATTATATTAAATATTGTGAATCAAAGTTTAGGGTAATTAAATATATATATAAAAGGGATAAGAAGTGCCACTTATTGGGATGTAGAAGTCTAGAAAATTGGTAGATTTGAGAAGGTCATGAATTCAGTTTTAGACATATTAAGAAGAAGATGCCTATGAGACTTCCAACAACAGAGATGTCACATTGAAATTTGCAGATATAATTTACAAGCTCTGTGGGGTTTTTTTTCCCCAAAGAGAAAATTGATATATCACAGTAACTAGAAAACAATTAATCTAGTAAAAGGATCTTTAAAATAACGGGGAAACAATGTTAAATGTGTGCTAGTTTGGCCTGGAAGTAGTGGAATAGAAACAATAAAAGCCATGACTCTGCTCCATGCATTCCAAGTTGGCAAAATGCCTTAAAAAGGAACTGTTTCTTCGAAGTTGTTCTGGTTCTACAGATCAACATAGTGTGTTTGGCAAACAAAATTTATTTACACTTTTTCAGGCAAAAAACACAAAGATAAATATAGAAGGATATTTATTTGACACTGCTTGATCACCACCACTCTGCTCTCCTACAAACATAGTATTACCCTCAAGGCCATAGATTTCTCTGAGAAATTGCCCACATGTCTTGGCACAAAAAGATCAACTTTTGAAAGTGGGGATGGGGTGGGAGTACACCTAGCACGTCGTCCTGGGAAAATCAACAATAAGCACTCTGATCGAGTCAGAGTTAAGTGGCCCGAACTAAGGGTGGAGGCTGAGAAGTGAAAAGCAAAACATATCAGCAAAAAGACAGAAATCAGAGTGTTTTCTGAATTTCCACCAATTTGGTCAAAAGCCAACTTCTAAAATAAGAGCTCTTCAGTGAGCAGGTTTTGTACCAGCTCTGTAATGGAAAGCTTAAAAGGTCAATTACTAATCTGAATTTCTCTGGGGAATAGGGCAAATGCTTCCTAGACCATGAAAAATTTTAAGGTAACTGCTCACACTTTCAACTGTGATGAGGTCGTGAAAACCGACGTCAAAACCTCAGCGCTGAGGTTGTGGAAGAAGTTTGACAGCCCTGGAGTTCAAAGACTGATGTGTTTTCTTCCACTGGCTATATATATTGAAACTAAGTAAAAATCTTAAAAGTGAAATATCCTGAGAATAGAATCATTCAACATATAAACGTATTGTGATTTTTTTGAGAAAGACAAGGGAGAAAAAAGAAAAAGGGAGGAAAAAAATTCAACGATTACTTTTTTCTGTTGATGTTGAAGGCAAGTATATTACTTTTTGGTATAATTTAATTTCAAACTATTAAATTCGTTTAAAATATGAAGTAAAGAAAAAGAAAAAAGAAAGGAAAGAATGGAGGGACAGAAGGAAAAAAGGGAGAGGGAAAAAAAAAGTCTTAAGATAAAATCATTAAAATCCTAAAACTGCAAGGAGCCTGAGAAGTGTTCTAAGCCAATCTGGTCACGGGTTTGGTAATCTCTTCTTTGCCTCTAACTACTGTTTGCCCATCTTCTTGATCAATCACAGTGAAAGGAAACCTGGTCCATTCTCTTCTTAGATACACCTAATTTATTCTTCAGTTTTTCCTTATGTTGGATTTTAATCTGCATTCTAATAACTTTTACTCATGGGTTCTTGTTCTATCCTCTAGATTTACCAAGCTATGCCCACTTCCTTTTTCTCATGAAAGACCTACAGTACACGGAGCCCTACAGTCTCAGACACCCAGGACTCTGATCCATGAGGATGCCAGTCTTAGCAGAAGCTCAGCAAGCAGAAACAGACCATTCTTCAAAGCAAATGCAGCTTCGGGAGCAGGCTATGACATCACTGTGATTAGAGAAAATGTTGTAGCTGGTCCCCTGTGTTGCTGAGCATTTGTTAAACATTAAACAGTGAAGCCCATCTCCACAGGGAAACTAGAAAAACTGCAAATGGGGTCAGACTTGCCCAAGGGAGCCTGAGGCAGAAGTATTCTGACATGAACAGAAAGGACTGATGTCTCTGATGTAGTTAGTAAGGCAGTTCTTACATTGCAGTTTGGTTCAGTAACACTGGAATGATTTGATTCTACTGAAGCTAAAGCAGAAAGTCTGTTCACAAAGGCATTGTTTTGTACCATGCAGGGAGACCACAGGGAACTAAAGAATTCAGGAAGGAGAATAGAAGATGGTGAACACAGTGGAGCACCCAGCTCTGGGAAGACTAACAGGAAGTCCCACAGTGGCTCAAATGCAGGGACCCTCAACATGATAGATGAGCCCTGCGTAAGGAGAGGGATCACAGTAAACTGAGTGAACTCAAAGCTCAGTCAGGAAAGAAACCAAGACTGAAGAGAGTGTGCTCCTTATAGAAAAGGGATCAGATTTTTTTTCTTCAAAATTGCAATTACAGATTTTCTGCAGACACAACTGAAGTTGTGACACAGGAAACAGGACACAAAAAGCAAAGATTTGAAATGTGGTAACTAACAGATTTAGAATAAAATTTCTTTGTTTCCATAGCGAAATTCTCCACATTCAAACCCACTGGATAAAGGAGAGGGAACAAAATACCTGAGAAATTAACCTGAGATAAAAAAGCAAAAACTACCAGAGAACAAGTCAAATAGGACTAAACACACTAGAGGCAAGCTACATCTAATGGAAATAAGTCAGTGAGTTGTAGGTCCTCTGACCATTACGACAATCCTGATGGACTTGTCCATAACCTTAGTGAAAGGAATGGAGAGGAATTGTTTGGACCCAAACCTCAGATCTGAAATAGCCTCACTAATGTTGGGATAGCACTAATAGTAGGAAAAGCTATAATATTTTCTATAACTGTATGATTACAAATGAAATGTTAGAATCAGGAGAGAGAAATTTGCAAGTGATTCCAAACAAGAAAAAAAATCTTTGCATTCATAATACTGTCTTAGAGAAAAAGATAGTAGGTGGTTTTTATGTTACTAAATCAGGCAACATTATTCTTAGAAATTACATCTTTTGGGTGGTTTCTCAACTCACAGTGAACTCTCTTAATGACCCATTTACCTTCTGAAAAAAGCTCTTGATTATTTATATTTGTCCCCAAGTTAGAACAATCGTATTTTCCATAGCAGTTATGCAGAATGAATTCTAGCTCAGTCTGGGCCTGTGTTTTGAATAGGGTGATATAATCTCAGGCATCTGCAATGTGGTCTGAAAAGCAGAAGAAAAGCCTGCAGTGGAAGAAGTCTGCAATGGAAATGCAAAGAGGCAAATATGAGGTGCACACAATCCTTTCTAGTTTATGGTTCCAATCTTGCTTCACAGTTTCAAATTTCTTCAGGATTGAGGGCTAACATACACCTTCCAGTATTTTTCATGAGGTACCTCTATATACATCTCTCTTTTGCTTTAACTAATTTAGTTATTTTTATTTGTTTGTTGTTGTTGATAACCAGAGTCCTACATACTATAGGATAGAATGGCGTTCCTGTTTTGAGCAAGATTTTCTACATACTTAAGTTCAGACATAAAATCATGTTTTTCACCAATGCTTCCTGCAGTCAATCTGAACAGCCTAGCATAAGCCCAGGTAGGGCAAGCCCCTCAGAAAAGGCTTCTGGCAGAACTGAACATGTTGATTCAATTCACTTTAGCAAACATACCCATACATGAGGCACCTGCCATGTATTTGAACACTGATCTGGGTGCTGGGGTTTCATTGGGGGACAAGATGCAGTCCTAACTCACAAGGAAACTATAAAGTCTATGGAGAAGGCTAAAGAGGAAATTTTAGTGCAATTTTGTAAGTCCTAAAATAGGAGTAAACCTGGATGATATGAGAGCAGAGAGAAGGGACATCTATGCCAGTCTTTAGGGACCCAGAAAGGGTTTCCAAGTAGCAAGAGGCATAAGGCAATATCCAAAAGATAAGCCAGAGTAAAAAGATAGGGTAAGGGGAGCAGATTCCTAGGTCAAAAGTCAAGCATGTTACAGGACTTATAGGCAAGAGTTAGCATGAGAACTCCCCTTCACTATGGCTGGCACCAAAATTTAGAGTAGGAACTGGTGAGAAATAAAGTGAAAAAAGAGTAATGTCCAGATCCAAAGTGAGGACCTTGGATTTGATGCTAAAGGAAATGGAAAATATTTGATGGATTCTATGCAGGGGAGTTACATGATCAAAAGTGTTTTAGGAAGATCATACTCTCCTAAACAGTTTGGAGGATGGCAAGCCTGGCTTCAAAGAGACCTGGAGAAGTAAATCATTTCAGTAATCCATGCCAAACATAACACCCAAGATTAACAGAGTAAGTGTAAGTACTGAGAAAATGAAAAAAATATAGTGAGCTAGTGACCAAAGCGTTCAACTGGGAGAGAGTATCCCAAAAATCTGAGCTAAAAAGGTTCAGGTCACTTCTTACCACCATCCTAAAACAAAATGCATTGATAACAAATATAACCACATCAAAATATTTCAAGAATTGCTTTATGTTCCAGAAGAAAACTTGAAGTTTTGGTAATTTTTATAGTTATCCTGGCCTCAAAGGGCTCCAAGACTGATTTGAAAACTTTACTTAACCACTTTACTGCCACATAAGTTACAAAGCCTGGGGCCGGCCATAAAGATGTTAATTTAATGAATATTCATAATCAATAAATATTCATTAAACAACATTTCCGTTCCAGGCATGCTGTTGCTCCTGGCAGGTCCCGCCTGCATGGCAGAGTGCACTTGTTAAATGAGTGTTGCTCATTGCAGAAACACGTTATGGGATTTCATGAAAGAAGCTGCATTCATCTACAATACATACGGATGTGTAGAGACAAGTTTGAACAAATTCTGTACAAAAGAAAAAAAAGAAGCTTTTCCTCTTTGGTACAATGCTTGTGTTTCACGTGTCAAATGTGTGGCCAAATATGGGAAATTCTATGGGGAAAACCAGGTAGACTACAAAGGGTTTTATTTCTATCTCTATATGCTAAGTAAGTGCAAAGGCAGTGGTCCCTAACCAGCTGGATGGCTGCCTGATAGGTGATAGTTTTTAAATGCAAATGGAGAGTTATGAGCATAAACACTCAAAAAAAGTTTTTTCATTGGATGATGGCTTCTGAGAAAATAATCCATTCAATGTTAGATAAAGTTGCTATGATGCTGTATACATTTCAATTGGAGGATGTGTGTTCTGTTAAGATAAACTATTTTTCTGAAAAATGGAAACTGCTACTCACAAGTGTTTCTTATTAAGAAACCAGAAGAGTTCTGCATGACCACCACCCAAAGAATCTTCACATGTTCTTACACACTGATAATAATTTACAAAACTTACTGAATATTGACAGTAAACAGATAAATACTACTACACAGTGTTAACTGGTTCAGAATCTGTGTAAAGAATCAAATATTCAACACTTTTCTACATATTTAAGATGCTGCAACACCCTTGTTTTCTGTTGCTTCCATAGATTGCCTCAGGGAAACAATTCTGCTCTGTTGTGTTCCAAAGTATGATAAGCTTCTAATTAGTACACAGTAAAATTATTCTTCTTTCAGATACCTCACATTTTTCCAAGCTTGGATAACCACAGGTATTACCCTAATTGGTGGGCAGTTAAGCAAATAGGAAAACTCCAGTTGTTCTGCCACCATGCAACTAATTCAATGAAAAAGAAGGTTCACCTGGCAAAGAGCATCTTAAGTATAGAGCTTCAGTCTCTTTGAAAGAGTAAGACAAGCTAAGAAGCTATGGAAGACTCAGAGCTTTATGGGAAATTCAATGAGTTTTGTTTGTTGTTGTTCTTGCCTTTCTTGTTCATGTTGACTTTCATCATTGTGTAGTTTCTCTCATTAAAATCCCCTTCACATATTCTCAGCAACCTTCATTCCAAGAAAAATGTTTGCCTGTAGAGGTAGGTTTGTCCAGTTCTCACAATTTGATCTTTCTTTTTTTTTTCATCATATCGTGGAACTTTGACTAATACTCGCACATTTTGGATAAAGTACAAAGGTTCATGATTCCATAAAGATGGCATATACTGCCATCTGCCTTGACAGTCTTTGAATAGAAAATGTGAGAGGTGAAAGGTTGGTGGGAAGGGCTTATTGCCTCAAGCATACAGATGGAATAAGATGCCTCAGCAAGAGCACATTCTCAAAGGAAAAATGATATCCTTGTTATTTTTCAATCTTTGATTTCTGAGTGAACCTTCCCTTAAGAGCCCTTATATCACATGATTTTCCTTTTAAAAAGGATGATACAGAAACCAAAGGACTCTCATAACCAAAGTAACTGCCTGTCAAAACCAGGTAAATAATTAACCAAATTAAATTTTTCATATACTCAACATCCACTCTCTCTGCTGGGCACTTGCTATTTCTCCAAAGGAGGCTATAATGGTCATCCTATCAACTAAGCGATTTTAATTGCATCTTGTGGCATGCCATTAGTTTTATCAGTGAGTTGATTAAGCTTGCTTATGAATAATAATTGTAAAATACAATAAATTTTTAAATACAAATTATAAGAAAAGTTAAATCAAATACTTTTCTAGGAGACCAATTTTAACCCAAGTTGAGCTTTGTCTATAAATTTAATTTTCTTTAGTCTGAGAATGAAATGCTACAATGGAAAATTTTCACCTAAACTGGCTCTTTGTGACACCATGACTTACAAAATTGTATTTTAGGGAAGTGTAATGAATTATTTGAACACTATATATTGCTATTAATGTCTTTGTTACTATGATGGCTTTGTCTAATTACAAAGGTCCTTTTATCCTAGATCTTGATGATTTAGCAAAATACAGAGAATTTCTTTCTGCTCATTTGCAGAAAGATAACATCTCCAAGGGCATTTCAAGAAAAAAATAAGTTAAAAAATAAATATGTGACTATCAGTCCTGTCTTGCAGTAGAACTTGCTAGTCACTATATAACACTGCATTCCATGTAACAAGGCCATTTCTTTGAAACACTGCATGAATACTGTCTTCTGGAGCAATGCAACAGGGTGGAAAGGATGAAGGTATTGTGTTTTCATATTCAAATCCTGTGCAGCTTACCTCAAACTTTACCCAATTTGAAATGGTAGTAGAAAATTAAATATGATAATATTTTCATTAAGGTAGATATTCTTTCAGTTGATTAAACATTCTAAGAAACTCTTTTGCAAATATGCTTCCTAAACTGATCTAAAGAAAAACTCCTCTCCACCATTACTGCTCTTCCCCAGTCTTTCTTCTCAAATAAAACAGACATTCTTGCCACCTTGACTTTATTCCAGATGTGTCTCTTCCCACGGTTTGCTCTCCATTTATCTAAGCCAGGAGTTACAAACTCAAAAGTGTGAAATGGCAGCTTGTAAAACCCTAAGGTGTCAATAAGGCTGGGGAAAGGGCGTCAGATTTTTTGAGCATTTGGGCTCACAGCTCAGAACAAAACCAAGTAAAATAACAACAGCAACAAACCTTACCAACACCATGTGTCTTTTAGCTTATTTTATCCCATGAGGAGCCAGCCAGTTACCCCTGGTCTAAATCCTACTGTTCAAAGCATGTTAACTCTTGAGGTGCTGCAGTAGATGAAACCAAAGAGCTGAAGCAAGACTCAAAAATAAAAAAGATATGTTCAGCTCTCCTGATTCTGATATATGTGGCTTGGAGAACCAAGGACATGGAATAGAATGATGTCAGAGTTTGTATCCTGAGGGACATTGTCTCTTATTAACATCTTTCAACAGATCATATCTCCTAGGTGGGCTTGTTTGGAAACATCACCTTCAAAGCCAAATAACTTTTAATTGCTATCGTTACCAGGTTACTGATAAAACATATGACAGCTATCACCAAATCATGTTTATCATATATTTAATGGGAAGGCTTATCAGCCACAGAGGAAACTTAATTAATTAGGTAGTCTCCATTGTAAAATAATACACAAACATTCAGATCATGCTTATAAGAAATAAGCAGCATGAGTCATAGTACAGTAATATACTGGTTATGTGACTGGAGAAACTGAGACTAAGCAATTAAAAATGACTCATTCGAGGACACAGAAATAATCAAGGACAGAACTCGAAGAGAATTTGGATTTTCCTGCCCCTTGTGCTGGTTTTCAGAAAACTCTTCCATTACCACTGAGGGGCAACAATAACAACCAAAGGCCCTTTGGAAATGTAAGTGCTTTGCATACAGATTTAAATTCACAGAAATGGAATTTAAAAGCAGCTGTTAGTCAAGTAGAGATAGCGGACTGCTAATTGTAAACCAATAACCTAGTTCGTTTTCTAATCTCCATTCTCTATGTTCCTCTAACTAAAAGAATAGTGGCATCCATAAGCACCATCAAGCCTGGCAATTTGCTTTTTTAGCCAGATATATTTTGGAAAAATGAAGTGTGTATGTCACTTTGCAAAACAGCATGACTCTGTTAGCCTTTGCTCGCTTTATCCTGAGCCAAAAAAAATGCAGATCTGATAGCATCTGTTTCCACTACCCATGCTATCCCAATCATCAAAAAGGCATAAGCGTTGGGAAGGAAGTTCTGAAAGCTTTCACATGCCTGTTTCTTACCAAGAAAACCACTTCTTCCATGCATTCATTCTGCTTCCCTTCCTTGTGTCTGACTCACTTGTTCAACTGGGAGATAACTTAGGAGGAAGTCAAGGGGAAAAGATCAAGGGTTAAGAGTTCTATTAAGTTCCATGATTACAAAAAAAAAAAAAAAATGTCAAGTGTTTTCAAATGGAAGCTAAACAGAATGATCTTTAAAAATAGAGAGGTTGTTCCCTGGTGTCCTAGTGGTTAGGACTCCATGCTTTCACTGCCATGGCCGGGATTCAATCCCTGGTCAGGAACTGAGATCCCACAACCCTCGCAGCGGGACCAAAAAAAAAAATGTTTTTAAATAAAAGTACCTGAAAAAAAGAGAGAGAGAAAGAAAAAGAAACAATCAACCTCAGATCCTGTGAAAATTGTATTAGCACATATTAGACTAGGCAAAAGAAGTTTAACTTTACTGGAATGTTCAGGCGGCAGATCAAAATGTCTTAAAATACAGAATAATGGGGAAAAAAGGGAAAATAAAACATTTACTACCTCAATTTCCTTTTTGGAAAAAGGAAATGGAAAACTTAGGATTTCTAAAAGCAAATGCATACAGTGGCATTCTCTTCCTTGCTGTTACTTTTTATTTTATTTTTCTTTAAGTAAGTGCAAGAATAACTCACCAATAAAGACTGGGAAAATGTGAATTAATTTAGAGAAAAGAAAAGATTTGGGTAACATTGGTAAACTGATGTGTTCAGCCTTATACCATAAATAACTCAATATATGTGGCAAGAAGATGGACAGAAGATCAATCTTCTTGTGTGTGACCCTGAAGGATCTCGACATTCTTAACCCATTAGCAACATTAAAGGATATAAAGAAATATTTTGAGCATTGGATTATCATAGACAGTGCCTTGCAAAGCTTGTTAGTAGGAAAATAATCACAGTGATATGAAGATGTTTTGTGACATATTTTATTTATATTTCAGAAAGAAATATACAGAAATGAATATGCATTGATATAATTTCAACTGTTTATTATTCTATTTATAAATATCAATAAATTCATATAAAGACCACATTAAACTTAAAAATGTATTTATATCACTATTCCTATTAATAAGCTTGGAAAACACTTTCCATGATAATTCAATGTTCAAAACGTTCCTCTATATCACTTAACATGGGCAGTGGGTTAAGGTCGGTGGATTTCTCAAGGTTATGCACACTGAGTACTTGTGTCTCACTTGCTTTATAAACTAGGATTAGAATTATTCATACATATTCAGATCTGATTCCCCAAGGCTTACACACCTTTCACTTAAAACGTTCAGTGCCACATTTTTAATATTGGAGAATAGCCTGATCTAATATACATGATTTTGCTTCATATTTATTATTCACAGCTCTTTCTCTTTTCATCTGAAATTTAGTAATAAAAATCTAGTTATATGAGCCAATAACTATGTGGCATTAAGCCATCTGTCTAGCCTTATATGTTTTGACTCAATAACAGGCAATCAATGACTTCCCAGAACAATTAACAGAGGTTTTCACAAGGGATCAAAGGTAACTGTGCTATTATAGTCTTTGGAGAAGTTAACACACAATAACCTCCCAAATAATACACATTCGTATTACTAAGCTCTCACAAACTGTACATACATCTATCACTATCTTCTGTTTACATGGTCATAAATCCTAAGTATTTACCCAAAGATTTTAAGTGCATTCATTATCAAACTAAAGAGTAAGTATGTAGAAAGTTTTGGGGGGTAACCTATCTAAAGTATATATTCATGCATGGCATTGAGCACATTGTGTTGTGGTTTTTAGAATATTTGCTAAAATTTAATAAAATAAATATGTTTCATAAATGTGACAGTTTACCAAGTCACTGTTTACTTAATTGCTTACTGAGATAAGAGTAAGTTTAATCATAGAGTAGCCTACACATAAATGGAACATTGAGCTTGGATATATGTATCCCTATGTGCCAGCCCATAAGAACACCTTCCAAAGATAGACTAATGCAATTGGGAAAAAGAGAGCCTTATTACACTATCTTGCCCAGGTGCTCAAAGAAACCAGACTGGTTCTGACTATTCATTTGCACTTATGCATTAGGAACACAGATCACTTAAACACATCGTAGTATAAATGTGCAAGCTAAACTACTCTTCATTAAGAAGTTTCAAAGCTATTTTTTTAAGTGGAATTTTGTTGTCTATGTTAGCAAAGTAATGCAGAGGCAATCATTTAAACAATTCATGCCAAAAGAACATATCATTATTTCATTTTTTACCTAAATTATTAGAATCATTATTTCAGTTCATTCCATAAGTATAAAAGAGATGGAAAAGTTGCTTCAGGATGTGACCAAAGCATAATTTCTGGATATCTGTGAGTCACTTAATGTTTCCTGAAAGATTAACATTTGGGAAATAAATAGATTTAGTTATAATTATTTAACTAGTTTTTAAAAGTATTTGTTAGTTGCTTAGACAGATATTTATAAAGTAAAATTTTTATTGTTTTTTCAAAGCATGAACTTTTAAAAAGAGAACAAAGAAACAGAGAAACAAACTTTGGGCAGAATTGTATTCTTTTTAAAAATGGCTCAAAAGAGAAAAGACATTGGGATTTCTTGTACTTGATTCTGATTCCAACTAGGTATCTTACTTGGCTGTATGATGTTAGCAAATCTATTAACCTCTCTGGGTCCGTTTTAGTGAGCAAGATTATTATGAAGAATTGGAATAGTTTTTGTGACAGGACTAGTACAATATCTCTCATCAAATAGAAACCCAAAAAGAAGTAATTATCTTTTTAATATTTTATTATTATTTATTTAATTTGCATAAGCTTTAACTTAAGTTGAACTACCGCTTGAGTTGTTGACTAAGGTTTTGAATATAAAATCGAAATAATTAGTGGTTTGTTAGGGTCACACATGGACATGAACAAAAAAAAAATGTAAATACATGGAGTGCTATTTTTGTGCTTCACATCATTTTCAGATCCAGAGTTTTAATTGTCTACCTGTAGTCGCAGGGTGCTTATATCCTGTGGGTATGACCTAGAGAATCTCAACTTTCTCATTTCCTGACTTCCCTATATCTGCATCTGTAATCAAGTGACATAAAGAGTTTACAATTACAATTTAAAGAAGATAGCTTATGCAAGCCAATGTTCCACTGTTAGAGATTATGTGTTCCAGTTTTACTGCGTGTCCCACCAAAATGTCATCTCAAACTTGGTGTCCCTTGAGCCCTGGTGAAGTAATTAAAGGGGTCCTTGGGTCCTATTATGTTGACTTGGTTGACCTCACTTCTACTTCATGTCAGAAATTTTATTGTTTGAGTGGTGGCAGCAAAATTTTTGAAAAAATACAAGACCACGTAGAAATTATACTAAGATTTAGCATGAGCCATTATCATGATCACTATAGTTTTTAAGTTAATGATGTAGAGAATTAAAGAAAACACTATTAGAATGAAAAGGGTGTAGGTGGAATAGAATCAGGGATGTTTTAGCTGATCGGAGTACAATTTATAAGTACTTAATTTTGCCATTTCATTGTTGTGATTTTATAAGATTTTTCTCCTAAAAATATCAGAACTTTTAAAACAAATTAAGAAATTATTATTAAAATGTTAGACAAATAAAAAGTTCCTTTATTGTTTTCAAAGAATTTTACCAGCTTTTCTAATGAAGAATTCCATATAGTACAGAAGTAAAGAGCTTGTGCTTTGGGGTCAGAGTAACATGAGTAGAAGACCCAGGTCTGCCACTTACTAGGTATAAAATCTTGGGGAAATGATTTAACCTTGGGAATCTCAGTTTCATCATCCAGAATATAACATAACAATATTATCAGCTTCATTAAATCAGTTGAAGATTAAATTAGATAATGAATAAAGTACTCGCACAGTGTTGGCATATAGAAAACACTCTATAAATATTGATTATCATTATTAATAGAATTTTCCACTACTAGCTATAAATATGTTTCATTTGACCAAGATAAATTTTATAGACAACACATTTTACTTTACTTTTTTTTAGGTAAAGATATATCTTATCAGTGGGACTTGGAGACAATTGTTGCAAAATGAGGATTAAACAGAAGATATGATGTGTGTGTCTAAATTCTCTATTGAAGAATGAAAACACATATGTTCAACAGCACATTATGGCTCAGTGAGATGCCCCTGCCATGACAGGAAATGAACTTCTCAATGTAAAAACAAATAGATGTGATACAGCCATAACTGCCAGATCATAATTCTTTCTCTGTTAAATTGCTTAGATGTCTGCTTCTCCCTCTAACACACAGTGAAATATACATTGCCAACATTCCCTTTATCACTTGAAAATTAAGGAAAAAAATAAGGTCCATGCAAAATCAAGTAGTTCTAAAGCAAAACAGTAAAGGGGGAGGGGCCTAACTAACACATACTCATTATTTTTCTTTAAACTTTACTAAAATGACAGACTTTGAAATTACTTAAGGATGTGAGTGTCTTTCTGTGTGTCTAGTACAATGATGTAGTAGTCTCAAAGACAGCATGCAATGTGGCAGTTGCTATGGTAACAAGATGTTTTTCATTGAAGAGCAGTAAAAAATTTGTGGCATATAAATAACATATGTACAGTATATTGTCTTTGAGTGAATGACCTTTGCTCCTGGACCTTAAGAACATGTTTTCTTCTTTTCTGAAATTCTTGTCTATTTTTGATGTGCATATGTATCCAATAGACTGGTGATCAAACTGCCCTCTTTGAAGCTACACAGGATACAGATCTGTGGTGAGGAAAGAAAAGGTGGCTCAATATTGTATACGTGGTTAAAAGGAGTTGATGGGTTGAAAATTAAAGCACTTGAATTAGGTGCTGTGCTGAAAATATTTCATACTTTCCAAGCCCACTTTGCAATTAAAACTTGTAGTAGACTTATATTTTCTTATAATTTGATAGGAGAACTACTATATATAGCAATTAATTATTTATACCCCCCAAAATAGTATAGCTGTAGGCAGAGTTAGAAATCTCTATGTTCAGAGTAAGTACTGTTGAAGAGAGAAGGATGCTGCATTTTAAAGCACCAAGACAGGTGGCCTAGATTTATCCCTGTCCTGCTCCTTGGGCAAGTCATTTGACTGTCTTATCTGTATGTTGGAGATAGGGCTAACCTAACAGTCGCAAAGAATAGGCAAGGGATCAAAGTAACAAGTGCAGATGAGACTGCTATGCAAATGTAAAGCATTGTTCTTATCAAGGATTATGAAAAGAAATACTTGGTAATTCAAATTTTGGAAATAGTTTGTCTCACTTGGCTTTAAAATGACAGACAAGGGCTAAAGGCAATTCAACTATTTTTTTAATTTTATGGTCAACTAGTCAAGGTTACTCAGCTCATAACAACTGACCTTTCAGATTATAATATATGAATGTGCTAGTTTTATAAATGAGTTGACTTATGTATTCAATAGTATGGCAGATATTCTGAATGTTTCAGAGATAATCATAATTGGAGATTAAAATTATATGTGTTTATGTATATATATGTATATATGTGTGTATATAATCTATTCAGCTGCATGTATAATAGATATATATGAATTATGTACAATGCATATGTGTAAGTATGATGTATTCATATGCATATATACATATATATAAAGAGTGAGAGATGGTACATATATTAGACATCTAGATATTTTACATGTAAGATACAGAGATATAATGGGTATCTATATATAGATACTATATATGTGTACACACACACATGCATACATACATGCATATATGTATTTAATTACTGATTGGACACATGAAGAAAGATTTAAAGAAACCAAGAACAGTGTAAGAGCAGAACATTTAGAAGAGCACTTGTTTGGCCATTGAGTTTCTGCCAAATTCTAGAAAGCTTGCGATTCTGTATCAACACTTGCATGGAGAACAGAGAAGAAGAGGAAATAAATCTCAGAGTGAAAAGTCTAGTAGGAAATCCACTATTAGATAGATCCATGAAACACTACAGACTTAGTGTATAAGTGAACAAGAAATAAAGTCAAACTTTAATGTATGAGTACACAATAAGAGACTATAAAGGATGACACAGTAGATTTGAAACTGAGCCAAGGACATTCTAAAATTAAAAGAAAATCAATAATAATGCTATGACTTTTATTCATCCCTTAATTGGAAGTCCTAGAATGCACAATAAGATATTAAGAAAGAGATAAAATATAAATACTATAAAGGAAAACCAAAACACTCACAGTTAATATGATAGTCAACATAGAAATTCCAGAAGAATCTACATATCAATTATTAAAATTAATGAGTGTTCAGCAAGGCTGCTCAATACAAAATCAATGTATAAATATTGATATATTAAATTGTAGTCAACAGCAAAAATATAATAGGCAATATGTTTCAAATATAGAATATTCCATTTAAATAACATAAAACAGTTTAATTGCCTAGAAATACATTCAACAAAAAAGTGCAAGATTTTGATGTAAATAAGTATATATCGTACTGAAATACATGTTTTAAATTTAATTCAATTGAATTATATCCAACGTTTATGATTGGAAGACCCAATATGATAAAAAATATAAACTTTCCCTAAGTTCAAAAGCAATTTCAGCCAAAATAGTAAAACAAATTTTTTATGGAATTTAGTGAGGTGAATTTAAAATTTGCATAGAAGACTAAATGACCAAGATTAGTTTAGATAATTCCAAGAAAGAACAACAAGGTAGATAGAATGAAGATAGAAAGAAGAAACATAGATATTAAGATTTATTGTAAAGCTAAGATATTAAGATGGCAGAGTGACAAACTGCTAAACAAATACTCAAATGGAACAGACTAGAGAACTCAGAACAAGCCTGTGCATATATGGAAACTTGATTTATAACAATGCAGACATTATAGATCACAGTGGAAAGAATATGGTTTTTTAATTTATTTTTTAATGAATTATCCTGAGATAATTGGTTACCCATAAAAAAAGAAATTGGACCCATAACTCATATATGCACAAAAATTAGTACTAGATAGATTAGAGATTTAAATGTGAATAGCAAACTATAAAAATGTTAAAAGACAAGCTGAGGAAACATTTATTATACATATAATGTACAGAGAATTAATATCTACAAGTCATTAAGAAAAAGAGAAACAATGCAGTAGAAAATTGGGCAAAAGAATGAACAGGCATTTCACAGAAGGAAAACACAACAGATTCTCAATCATATGAAAATATGTTCTACCTGGTTAGTAATCAGGGAAATTGAAATGAAAATCATCTTGATATCTTTTCACAGGTATGATACTGGGAAAAAAATTGAAATTTAGACAATGTTGATATTGGCTAGAGTGTGGGTTAACAGAAATTTGTATCTATCTGTGGGATATGTGTAATTGTACAACAATGTGGCATCACCTACTCAAGCTGGACATTTGCATATTCTCTTCATCAGCATATTTTCTGTTATGTACCTAGAGAAACATTTATTTCTCAAAATTCATGGGGATTCTTTTTTATGCTTATAGTGGCATTGCTTAACGTAACAAAAATCTTAGAATTAGTCAAAATGTCCTGCAAGAATAAAATAAATATATACATTTAGAATAGTCATAAAATGGAATATTGTATACCAGTAAAAAATTAGATTTCAGCTACATACATCAACATAGATTAAAGAAAAAAATGAGCCAAACACGTTGCAGAAAAATATACACAATGTGCTTCCTTTTATATACATTTCAACCTAAACAAAACTAAACCCTATATTATCTAGTGTTCAATACATCTGTAATTTAAAAAAAAAAAAAAAAAAAAAGAGGATGATTAAGATCATATTCAGAACATAGAATAAATTTGCAGGACAAAGAAGAATTATACTGAGGGATTCTAAATGGCTACTTACATTCCATTTCTTTTACTATAAAGTGGCTAAATGAACATTCATCTTATTATTCTCTTAACTGTAAAACACACATGTTTTATGTCTTTCATATATATATATATTTCATAATAAAGAATAACAACATGTCATTCATTAATTAGTTTACTCCTACATAGTCAGTGAATGCCTATAATCTGCCATTGTACAGATGTTAAATTGAATAGATAAGTTCTGTCTCTTCAAAGAGCTAAATACTTAGTATGGGTTATAGATAAGCACACTAGAAATAACAATACAGTATTATCACATTGTTCCATGCTAGATTTGTGCACAGAGAAAAGAAAGGTAAATTGGTCTGGGGTTTGGGGCTTGGTGGGTTCAGAGAAGACATCTTATAGATGTGACTGCTCAGTTGAGAGTTGAAACATTCATGAGAAGGTGTTAGCCAAGAGAACAGTCCCAAAAGTGCATTCCAGGAAAAGCCAAAAGTATGTGAGGAGGCAGACATTCTGAAGAGAGCAGGCTTTTTAAAGAACTGAATAAAGCTGATAATTTGATGGCAATTACTATCTGATTGCCTTAGCCCTTTGGAAGGGAAAAAATATTAGATTCTCAGGGGGGTTGGGGTGTGAAAAATAGAGACTTAGAAAACTTTCAGAATCTAGCCCTCATCAGGAGTGGTGTACTCCTGTTGATCTAACACTTGAACAGAAAGCTACCAAAGGGAATCAAAAGTTCTATACATTTTTTTACCTTGATGTCATACCAAGGGAGTGTTTCTGGCCACTGGAAAGTTGATTAAGTAGGAAACATTTTTTAAATTAAAACTGGTTAAACTCCTTGAAGAGATGAAAGGCCATACAAAATTCTCTTCTACTTCTATCTTTTCAGAGAAGAAGAAGAATTACCCAATAAAAGAGGAAGTTATATGAAAGAAAAACAGCAGTTTGAAGGTTCAGAGAAGGCCAATATGAATAGAAGTAGGTTCGTGAGGAAGGCAAGATAAAGATACTAGCCCTTTAGGCATCACATTTTAAGAAAGACCAACAAACCCTAAAACATCCAATTCAAAGGGTGGTGATTAGAATATTGAACATTCTAAAATGAGAGGGGGAAGCTTACAAAAACTCAAGTGGTAAGGTCTCTATTACTTAGTAGGAACTAGACAGCTAATAGGCAGAAGTGGTGATGTCAGACCCAGTAAATATTACAATCTCTTTCAAACCAGAGATATTTTTGAGCATTGTTTTTCATGTTTCTTTCCATAGTTTTATGGTATCCATTCATAACAGAGTATATGCATAATAAAGAATTTTATATAATTTAATTATTGAAATAAATAAATTGTTATTTATAGAATTTTGTAGAAATAGGTAGAAATCAAGCAAGTGAACACAGGTTATCTCTTATCTCACATGATGTTTACAACTTGAATAATAAAATATAATAAGACATAAAAAACCTTTTGAGAAATTCTAATAACAATTTGTTTCAAAATTAAATTGCTATAAAGGCCATAGAGTAATTTGAGTCCTTGCTACTGGAACTAGAAAGATAGTCCAGATCACTGCTGCCCTTCTTCCTTAGACCTAGCAGTAACTTTTCCAAACTGTAAAAATGTTGTACAAGGACACGCAAAGCCTGTTGCTCGGGATTCCAGGAAATTGCAGAAAAAAAAAAAAAAAGCAAAAATATAAAGTCTCCGTGCAATTTATTTGTGATTATTACTGGAAACACCATGTTCACATGCATCAGCTGACAAGACCCTACAAATGATACTTGTGATGTAAAGGCCTTAACAACAACAAATTGCATTAAAAAACCTCAATTCCTCTGGGACTCTAGAAGACTTCAGATAGTTCAAAAATCAGTTTCTGAAAGATTGTGCAAATTTAGCACATCACAGTACAAAGATCATGACCTACAAACCCAGCTGCCCTGAAGCCAAATATGTTTTTGCTTTCATCTACAGGAACCAAGAATCATTCAACTCATTCATGTCCTGAATGAATTCAAGCTATAAAATGAAAATTTATTAGTGATTTACAAGCCCAGATGGTGTATTTCCTACTTCTTTCTTTGCCTTCAGATTAAGCTGTGTTGATTTATGTTTTCTCTAAATTTTTATGTAAATTTGCTTTATTAAAGGGTCTTCTCCTAAAATTTGTTTTTGAAAACCATTGGACAAGATGATCTTTATGATCCTATACAGCTCTAAATTCAGTGAGAGCATATACCATGCCTGTCTTTCTCATCTCCTATTCCCAAGTCTCAGCAGTGTCTAGCAGTGCTTAAGAAATATTGCTGTATAGGGGCTTCCCTGGTGGCGCAGTGGTTGCGAATCTGCCTGCCAATGCAGGGGACACGGGTTCGAGCCCTGGCCTGGGAAGATCCCACATGCCGCGGAGCAACTGGGCCCATGAGCCACAACTACTGAGCCTGCGCGTCTGGAGCCTGTGCTCCGCAACAAGAGAGGCCACCATAGTGAGAGGCCCGTGCACTGCGATGAAGGGTGGCCCCCGCTTGCCACAACTAGAGAAAGCCCTGGCACAGAAACGAAGACCCAACACAGCAGCAAAAAAAAAAAAAATTTTCTTACTAATGGTTTACAATACATCAGTCCCTTAGCAAAAAAAATCATAACATTCATATCATAAGAAAAAATTATTTTTAAAAAAGAAATATTGCTGTATAGATGAATGAATAAATAAAATGCAGATGAATACAATTCATAGTGCGATGGTTAAATCCAGCAAGGGATATAAGGAGCATTACCAACAGTATCTTTTAAATGTGTGTTGGTTTTTTTTACAAGCATTTGTTCATTCATTTACCAAATGAGTATTGAGCACCAATTGTTTTCAGGTATCATTTTACACAGTTGGAATTCATCAGTGAACAAAAAAGAAAAGGACAGATGATAAAGACCAGACATAAATAAATACAAAGCTTGATAGAAGGTGATGACTGCTCTAGAAATAGAAGGGTAAAGTGTGGGACTGGGTAAAAGGGTTCAGGAGGACCCAGGTTGTGGAGGTGGCAAGTTGTAATAATAGGTAGGGTGGTCTTGGATGACCTCACGAAGAAAGAAACTTATGACCAAAGAATAGAAGATGGTGATCAAATTAACGATGCAGAACACCTAGTGGAAATACATTCTAGGAAGAAGAAATAATTAGTTCAAAGTCTCTAAGACAGAAAAGCACACATTATGCTCAAGGAACAGGAGAGAGACCCATGTTTCTAGATGGAAGTGAGGAATTAGAGGATAGTGGAAGATGAGATTGTCCTAGTTGGCTCAGGCTGCCATAACAAAATAACATAGACTGAGTTGCTTATATGTATTTTCTCACAGTCGAGGCTGGAAGTCCAAGATTACAGTCCAGGAGAGGTGGTTTCTGGTGAGAGTTCTCTTCCCGGCTTATAGATGGTTGCGTTCTCACATGGTCTTTCCTCAGTGTATGCATGCATAGCAAAAGAAAGAGAGATCTCTCTTCCTCTTCTTATAAGGCCACCAATCCTAAGACCTCACCCTTATAAACTCATTTTGCCTGACATATCTCCTAAAGCCATATCTCTATCTCCAAATACAGTCACATTGAGGATTAGTGTTTCAATATATGAATTTGGAGGGGACGTAATTCAGTCCATAGTAGAGATCAACAAGGTAAAATTGGGAGCAGATCACATAGGGCCTGATAGACCATTGTAAAGACTTGGACTGGTAATCTCTGAAATTCTCCACGCAAGGGAGTTTTAAGATTCTATGTCCTATCAGCCAATAGAATTGTTTTCTTCCCATTATTTTTGTCTTTTTATTCAGGGCTGAAATGGCAAGAGACAAAAGCTAAGAAGATACTCAACTTGAGTCTCAAATATCTGCTTTGAATACTGGTTTTGAATATAATTGGAATACTTTGCTTGAGCTTATTAATTGAATTCTATATCACAAATCTTGGAATTAAAGTCTCTTTAATTTAACATGCAAATCTATGCAGAAACATGCAAAACAGGATTCACAAAGCAGCTGAAACATTTCTTCAGCCTTTACTATAGGGGTCAAAGAATGGAGACAGAAGGCAGGGAACATGAATTGTTTAAGAAGAATTTTGGTATGACCTAGTATGTCAAATTCTATTTTGGATGTATACTGGTAAACTAACTACTAAAGCCAAAAGTGGGGTGAGACACTATTTAATGTAATTATAGAAATTCCTAGTGCATGTTTATAAAGTATACTAATGGTCTAATAGATAATGTATAAAGATGTCTAATCGACACTAAGGATCAACTGTTCAGCACATGTGTGCCAGGACTTTTTGGCAGAGTATCCTTCCATTTAACCAGAAAGTAGCCTATCCAGTAAAATAATATAATTTGAACTTTGTTCAATGTCACTAAAAAAAAAATGCAGTTACGGGAAGTAAAGTTATGCATTAGAATTATCATCAAAGCTGAGCTAATTGTAAAAATTTTATAAGCTTGTATTATTTTCAATCTTAATAATAATAATAATAATAATTGTTATTATTACCATCATTACCACTATTAACAGTGACTCACATTGTTTTATTCCAAAACCAAGTTTCTTTATGTGACAGAGTATAGAACATTCTACCCAATTCAAACCTATGAGAAGGAGAAAAGGAAGAAATTGCATTTATTTGTATATTAGTTCAAGCAGGACCTAAAACATCAGTTGTCTAAATCTTCTCATTTTACAAATGAGGAAAGAGACTCAGAGAGGTTAAATAGTGAAATGTGAAATTAAGATGATTTGCTTTCACACAGATTTAATGGCTTTATCCCTAGCTACCCATTTAGCTTCAAATCTAGTCAAACAAATAAATGAATAATAATTTTGTTAAATGATTTCTGAATCATAGGGCTGACTAAAATGTATTCTCTGATGTAAGCTCTACCAATCAAGTGGAGATTTCAACCCTAGCTAAGAGAAATAACATTTTCTCAAGATGGTGAGACTACAAAATTTCTATCGTTTTGTGTGTTAGGACTGCCAACTATTTTATCGGTGTGTGTTTTTTATTTAACTCATCCAGGAAAAGCCAAACATCTTTCTGTCCTGTTTCAGACACATCCCCCAAATCAGTTTTTAAATCTTCAAGGGAGAAAGACACCCAAATAACAAATTAGTATCTATGCATAGATTTCTCTAAATGAAGAATTTCACACAAGGTAGATCTGTGTTCTTTATCTACATCAAACCATATTACCAAAAGAATACCTCAAGAACAAAAAAAGAAGGGCATAAAAGACCTTTGTTATGACCCCATGTACCCAAGGATCATTGCTCTATTGCAATCTGTCTTGTGGTTATACTCATAAGATGATGACTTCTATAACACTGTCATGAGTTATAACCCTGAAAGTAATATGAAGCAGAGAAACCAGCAAAGCTGACCCAACCAAGATAGATATAAAATTAGTAGCGGACTAGAGATAACTTTATGCCAGTTGCTAAGGGCAATGTACAACTGATGGATAATGTAATAACACACATTAAGCCACAGTTATACTAAATAAGTTCACAACATCATTAATATTCGTAGCAGCGGGAGCACCAAGATGACTGAGGTAAGCAAAGGTGTTGATGATGACTATACCTTAGGGAAAGGCCTAACCACTTAATGACCTGATAGGATTTTTAACAGGAGCAGGAAAAAGACACTGCCATTTCTACTTCATTTGTCCTTGCTTTTAACTTAAATCACCCCTGGAACTCTCTTTCTTTCCACTGCTGCCACATTTTGCATGTCCCTCTTATTGAAGGTAAGGAATGTATATCTATTTTTTATAATCTTATGGACATAGCTTCTCATGTCAGCAAGTCTCCTAATTTTTACTGTGTCCCAAATGCTCTTCCCCACTTATGGACTGCTCCTTTGGCTTAGCTATTCTTTTCACTTTTATTTCTTTTTCATTTCATTTCCTTCTCAGAAATGTTGACAACTAACTTCTATTAACCAAACTCCTGCCTGCCATTCCAATATAGAATGGTGGGGGGGAGGAGAAGAAAAGAAAAGAGAGGGTTGAGGAGGTTGTGCATATATGAAGGCTATCTCTAGACAAAATCATGAAGGCAAAAATAGTCTGGCAACTGCCATTCTTTTAAAGTCTTTGTTCCCAGGTTACCAGCGATGTATTTACCACGGCATGCCAAATCTGGACCTTTCTTTGTCCCTCTTCCTCATGAATGCCCTCACCATTATCCTTTTAGGAGCCAGTTGTCTTAATAATTTGATAACTGCTGCTAATCAATTTATATCCTTCTGACAGAAAATACCTTGACTAGAAGGAGTGAATGAACCAGAGCAAAGGTAGGCCTCATGTCAGATCCTGGAATATGGAGCAGAGATAGTTTGAACACAGGATATCATAGTTTCCTTAAATAATACTCTCTAGCAGTCAGCAGCTCTGTGTCCTACAGAGTGGACTCAACTTATATGAAATTACAGGTCCAAAGAATGTTAGAATTCTCAAGAACCTTAGTTAGAGATTATCTAGTCAACCACTCTTGCTTTGCATTTGAGAATTTAGTTAGCTTGTCCAAAGTCAGACCATAGCGATTATAACTACAGTGATCCTGGAGTGTTCTCAATGAGTAATAACCTTTGAGACCTGTCCGTGAAAAACATGGACTCTGGACTCAGGTTGTCTGTGGTTCAGTCCTGGTTCCAGCACTTACTAAGGCTCTCTGACTTTGGGCAAGTTATTAACCTCCCCATACCTCTTTCCTCATCTGCAAAATTGTATTAATAAAATTATCTACTTCATTGGGCCAATAGGATGACTATAAGGATTTAATAAAGTAATAAATGTAAAGCACTTATAATAGCCTGGAACATCATAAGGCCTCAATTAATTATACCATTATTAAATGAGTGGCAGAAAATCAACAGGGATGGTCAATACTTCCAAAGCACTCTCTTCTTATCTCTTTTTATCTTTCCCCTAAAATTTCTCCACTCCCTCTTTCTCTCCAAATTCATTACTCTCTTCCAAGAACACTTCATCAAGGCCATAATTTTGTTCACTGTAGCAAATCCAATTCCTAAAGCACTGCCAGACACATAGTAGGTACTATAAATACTTACAGAATAAATGTATACTAGATATGAAACCTGCACTATCTCCAATAAGAGAGGTTTCTGTGGTTTCGAAAATTTTCAGAAAGGGCAATGCGTGTATCTTTTTTAAAACTGTGTTTTAACTGTATATTCCTAAGATATTTTTGGAATTCTGCCTTTCCTTCTATCATCCCCAATGGCTGTGGCTAAGTCAGCTTTACACTTCCCAAGAAACTGGGACCTAAACTTCTCTGTGGCTATGGTATACTGGAAGGCATGGTGGTGCTCCTTGATCACAGCACAAAGCACTGTGCTTTGTCATCTGCAGAAACTAATATTTTTGATGAATTGAGTTAAAAATCATTGAAAGTTTAAAGATTAAGATTGGAATCTCAAGTTTACTATTAATCACCTGTGTGACCTTGGACAACTCATAGACTCTCTGGGGCTCAAGTTAAATCTCTATAAAAATGAAAAGATAGATTTAGGTGATTTATTTCTAAGGTCACTTTCAGTTCTAAAGACCCTTGGCTCTATAACTAGGAAATACTACTGCTTTTGTAGCTAACAAACAACACACTTGAATCCCACTTTAACAGTATTTACTCTGAAATCTACAGAACATCATGCTTTTTCCGTAATAATTTTGGAGGGACCACATTGCTGTATCCTAAGAGACCATGGCTTCCAATTCATTTTCACCTTAGTCTTCCATTTAAACTAATTGGCAGTCCTAAAAATGCACCCCACATTAACAAGGCTTGAGAAGTGAGGAGGAACATTGCAAAGAAGGTATTTCTGACATGAGTTCATACTCAGGAACACTGTGGTTTTGTGGTTTATATCCATTTAACACATCTTATTGAATATTAAGGACATGAGTTTGTTTATTGGGAATGCTATGCATGAGGTAAGGGCCTACCTAGCCAATTCCTTCATTCTTCTTTATTACTTCCCTGTTTCACTCTGTTCCAGTTAAATACTTAGTGTGATTTAGAGGAAACTCACTGCATAGTCTCTCTAAATCTCAGTTTCTTCATCTATAAATGATTAAACAATAATGACATCTTTTTTATTGATTTGTTGTCGAGAGAAAATATAACTGCAAATTTACTGTGTAAAAGCTATTCTATAAAATTGTAAGTATATTATGAATTTGAGTACTTCATTATTCTCTCAATGTTTCTTTTGTGTTAATCAATGCTCCTCCAACCAAAATCCAGGATTTTTGAAAAAGGGATCATGTTATTTAATGTAGCAAATCAAGCATTGAAAGAAGTGGTAGAAAACCTAGTATCAATCTGAATTGACCAGTTGTCACCCTAATGTGTAGTCCATAACCTTAAATTAGTCATTAGTTTTCTGAGACTTGTTTTTTTTTTTTTTTTTTTTCTTTTTCAACCCATAAATCAGAGTATAGTGCTCTCTGGTATGATGGTCACAGTGATGACATAGGGAAAATATTTTTAGTTGTGAATTTATTTTCTAATGAAGTACTTCTTATTCTGTAGACCTCATTACCTAGTTTGAGGTACATGTTAAGCACTAAATAAGAGCTTGGAAATATAGACTATTAGAAGGGGAAAGGACCTTGGGGATTGACTATTCTTATTTCCATATTCTTTCAGGTGAAGATACTTCTTGATAGAACAATTTAAAGTTTCCAGAATCTAACTGAAACATACATGTTATTATATTGACTAATAGTGTACTTTGTTCTCCCAGGGATGTCCAGGATTCTGGATTCATTCGTGATGATACAGGAGTGGATGGAGTGATTCACTTGTGTTCCCTAAGCCACAACAAAAATAAAACATTATTGCACTGACCTACAACAATTTCTGTATATAAAATAAGAAATCTCTATTTAATAAATGATGAAAGACATAATGGAACTAATACAACTCATGGGAGGAAAATAAATGAGCAACACAAAAATTTTGTCATATAATAGAAATCTCTATGATCTACAGTAGATCATAATGAAACAATCTATCAAATCAGTTTGGCCACTGATTGTCTGATCGTTAATATGAGCCTCACTGTAAATTAATTTCATTCATATTTTATAAATTTCAGTCTTAGTACTGTTCAAACCACTGAACCTGACTTTGTCTAAAATAACTGCCCCTCCAGTACGAATAATGTCTCTAATCAGTCTGTTAATGGAGGTTCCTCAGACTTTCAGTTTCAGCCAATTACTTATAGGGAAGTTGGTGCACTGCCTTGCCTAAGACAGCATAACAGGACTGGGACAGATAATTTAAATCTATATCTTTTTAAACCAGCTGCTTCATTAAGAGGTAACCCAGTAACTGATATTTTTAATTTAACATTCTTTTCTGGAGATCTTCATTCAACTGGGATGTGTGTCAGAGTAATATTCTCATAAGGAAGAAGTAAAACAAGCTTGAAACAGTTTAGTGAGGAAATAAAAGAAATTGATCTAGGCTTATTTTTCACAATCTAAATGATTCACTTGGTAGTCACCTAATACTAAATCTAAATTCACAGGCTTTGAAAGAGGAGTGATTAAAAGATTGTAAAAGGAGATGTGAGGGCTATGGAAATTCAAGTCAGAAGCAAAAAGGGGTGGGGAATTGCCAAAAACAGGACACTTTCTGAATGTTAGAAAGATAATGAGAAATCAGAAAATATTTCTGTATGTGAGTTTATCATCTGTTTTTTAGATGACTCATATATTAAAAGTACTTTGGGATCACATTATGCTATGAGTACAGCATAGTGCTAGACTCCACAACTGATCCAGATGGAGATAAAACTGAGGAAGAAGAAACAGTTAATACAAGATGCGATGCACTAATGTGCTCAGATACACATAAGCAGAATAAGTACAATCACAGTTCAGAAGAAAAAATAAAGCACAGTGTGGGTAGGACTTCAAAATGTTTTTGCTTACATATTGGCTAAATAATTTTTCATCAAGTTTAACTGGTTGCATAGAATACAATTTTTGGTATACTGTAAGAATTAATATTTATTAAATAAAACAACAGTATCATTTTGTAAAAAGTATCTAAAAAAACCTAAGCATCATAGCAATCTGATACCAAACAAATCCATCTTAAAATTTATGTAAGCAATGTTTCCTGTAAATCAGAAATTTTATATTATTTTTTCACCTCTTGGATTCATATTTCTATTTCAATTACATACAAAATCATACCTTAATGTAACATTTTTATGCTTGTCTTTTCTGTCACAGAAATATAAATTGAATTTGAAATTTTAATTTTTATGAAATTTCCTCTGACTCTAACTTTGACTTAATATTACACAATCTCTTTGACTTAATATTATACATTGCTAAAAACAATATTTTGATAGCTATTTATTAAGTATAAAAAGCAAACTTTATTACAAATAATTTCTTAATAAAGTGAGTGATAGTCATTTTTAATTAGTTCATGTGTTATAAAAGAATACAACTTTTTAGTAAAATGTTAATGGAATCATTAACAATTCTATTCCTATTTTTTGTTTGCTTTAAAAATGTATTTGTTGAGAATTTTTTTTTTTCTCTATATAAGGAAATATGAATAGAAGTCTAGTAGTGGAAACACTATACAATTCTTTGAACATTTTCTAAAGTACATATCAAAATTCACATTGTGGTCTATCATAATTTTTAATGATCTATCAACTGACAACTCAATTAGGTCTTTGTTCCCTTTTGTTGAATGCCACAAATGATTCAATAAATGCATGTTATCCAGTCATTAGAATCTTTTACATTCTCTGTTTCAGGAAAGGGTTTACTATTCCATATTCCTAGAATTGTCTTTATTTGATGAAAAAAGCAACTTGGAAAGACCGTCTTTCAAACTTTAGTTCCTATCTAAGTCAGCTGATTTTGTAGAACAATCCGTTTTTCACTAGAAACAGAGGACAGGTGGGTTTTTCATTTTCAGTGAAAGACTGAAGAATGTACATTTTCACTATTCCACATTAAAATAAATTTGAATTAAGACATCTAAACACATTCCAAAATATTCCAATTCTAATTCTACATTTTTTTCATTAATAGAAATATATATATATGACAGAAACAAGACATAATGTTCCAATTCTCTACATATAATTTCACAAATATTTTCATAGCATAGATCATTGATATTCATGTTCACAAAGGGAGATAATAATAGGAGAGTGCCAAAATGGCAGATTGACTAAATATATCCAACTTTGGAATATATGACTTAATCATTAAAATGACTACACTACTAATACTCTACATTTACAGAATGCTCACAGTCTTTAAAGTGTTTTTCCATCAGTATTAGTCCAGATCCAGTCAGGAAACAGAAACTACTCTTAATCTTTCCAGTAAGGGAATTCAGTACAGTGAATTGGGTATATAGCTAACAGGAGAACTGAGAAGTCATATAAGCGATGGTAAGGCAACTAAGATGTGCAAAAGCTGGAAGTTGCTACCCCTAAGTCTAGAAGGACAACAGGAGGAGGCGGTAATATGAGAGCTCAGAAGAAGAACCATATGGCAAGAATGCAAACCCAATGGGAACTGTCCTGCCAGAATTTGGACCATGGAGCAAATGGCTGGCTTGTGCAGGTTGGAACTAAGAAGGAGCCCCAGCTAGACATGCTACCTAAAGAAGAGGGAATGGAGGAGCAATACCCAGGAAAGCCTGGGTAACTCACGTCATTGAATTTTCTAAAACTGCTTCCCATTGGCTGAAACTATGCAAATGTCAGAAAGCAAGAGAGCATGGAATTGGCCATTTCCTGCAATACAGAACAGCAAGTAAAGAGCAGAGAGTCGATGGAGAGCAAACAGGTAATTGGCGAGCACAGTATCCATCATTTGATTCTCACAACCACTTTAAGAGATAGACAAAACATAGTACAAGCGTTCTTTTCTTTCTTTCTTTCTTTCTTTCTTTCTCTTTATTTCTTTCTTTTAAAGATAAGGCCACTGGCTTTTAGAAAGTTCAAGCTGCCAAGAAGAGTTGAATCTGATCCATAAACCTAGGCCTTTTATTCTAGGAATCTTTCAGAATTTGATGCACCATTTTAATATTTCAGATCTAGGCTTATGGGGGGAAATATGCCTTGTGAACATTTGGGTTTGAAATAAGGAAAGGTGACTGCATGAATGAGCCTAGTGGTTGTCAGTTTACCGTATTGAGATTATTTGTGCTGCTTACAAACCAATAACCTAATTATAAAATTAGTAATTAAGTGTTAAAGAACCTCTGTCCAGACTATTGTTTGTCTTATGTAAAAAAAATAAATAAATAAAAATAATAGACAGAAACCTTTTAAGTAGAGTCAGGAGACCAGAAAGAGGAGCTCCCATGAGAAAATAGCAGAGCCCACTAGGAAGAAGAAAGACTCCTCTTTTTTCCTGGCATGAACTCAGCCAATGAAAAGCCACGAAATTTTTGTTTACCATAGCCCTCTCAACTTTCTTTTTCCCTTCTATAAAAGAGTTATCCTTCCCTTGCCATGCAAGACTTTCATGTGGTTCGCCATGGCTGCAGACCTGGAATTGCAATTGTCTGTTATATGAATAAACCCATCTTTTCTGAAGAAATATCTGGCAGTCTATTTGTTTTAGGTCAATATTTTGGTGACCCATACAGGAACCAGAGAAGATCCTGGAAGGCTATAGGGCTGGTGAGCAAACAGGTGTAGTACCCATTGTCACTCACTGTTGCTCTTGCCAATCCTGGAGTTAGAACGTATGTCTTTCTCCTGGATCCAAGCCCTCTTGGCCTTTGAAACTCTCCAGGACCTATTTAAAGGTTTTGTCTTTCAGGTTAAGGCCTTATTTTGTATGCAAGTACTCATTTGGCACTTTGGTCTCATTTTGAAATCAGACTATCTCAATTGAAGCTGACCAGCCTTCTGCCAATTTCTTCAAGAGCAAGGGCTCCTTCACTAAAACTGGGCCAGTTCAGGTGATGACCCATTCCTTTGTATTAGGGACTATCCTCTGGAAACTGGTGAAAAAGCCTTTGGTCTGGCTCCTCCAGGACGAAGCTGTTTCCTTAGAATTGGCTGGTATTTGCTTGCAAGCTATTTGAGTTGAGCTGTTTGAGCTGTATAAGTTGTTTGAGCTCTTTGAAAATCGTTCTTTTACTCTGGAGGAAAACCTCTGAGAAATGGGATTCCAGGTATCTAAATATTTTGAGGACTCCTCTCCTACAGAGACTCCAGCCAATTTTATGTTTAAAAAACAGCGTCTCTCCTTATGCACGTTTCTAACTAAATGAATCAACCTGACCAAAGGCAATTTGGAATAGTAATGGCCATTATGAGAAAATTTTGAAATACCCAAACTTAATTTTCTTAAAACCAAATTGGATTACAATAGCTCAAAAATGTCCAGAACTGAGTGATATGCCTATTTTGATTGGTATTTTGAGGCTTTTAAACATTATCAGTTGCCTAAAATTGTGACTTTGCAAATAAGACTTAAAGATTAACTGAAGCAAACAAGCAATTAAAGAAAGATAAGGTAGCTTCCAAAGCCTCAGGGTCTTCTTCCTTGGCTTCTTTGTTTCAGGCTCTGCCTCTGGTGCCATCTTGGCTCTTTGTGGTCAAATTCTGCCTTTTTTTTTTTTTTTTTTTTTGACACCATCTTTCTTCTTCACTTCTATGCTGCGTATGTCTCCTCTATACCTTCAATTCCCCCATACTAATTTTCTCTTGCCTAACTTCCCCTTTTCTCTGAAATTCTGCACAGTTCATTTCTCTGAACTTGTCAGAACCTGTCCCTTTAAAATTAAGCCTTCTTAATGGATCCAGAGACTAAATCCTTAATTTCTAATATTCCCTAGACTAAACCTGAACTGCAAGCTATAGTCAAAGATTTTCCCAAAGTAAGTAAAGATTCTCACAGATTTCCTGAGGAATTTAATATAGTCATTCAAACTTATCAACCTAGTTTTCTTGACTTATATCAGCTAGTTCACTTGCTAGTTAGTGAAGGCCAGGCCCAGCATTGGATGAAAACCACTAATTGGAAAAGTCCTGAAATGTTTCTAGAGTTATAACCAGGAGACCAGCCCACTAACTTATATGAGCAGGCTTGAACAATCGCTAAGCAACTTCACTGAGCAAATCTTAGGGCTTTTCCAAAGTCTATTAATTGAAGCAAAATTCAGGTTTGCACAAAAAAAATCTGATGAACCTTGTTCATGACTATCACAATTGACCTTAGATTATTTTTTCTAATTCTGGTCTTCCTTCAAATATTGATTCACCCAGGTAGCTTTTAAATCTATGTTTATTAATGAGCTAAACTGGAACATTTTCCCACTATAAAAAGGACCAGGATGGAATGGGAAATTATGTCCACTCCAGATTCAATTAATCTGGCAAACCAGCTCTCTCACCCCTAGATGAGTGTCCTCAAAGGGAGACCACCAAAATTCTAAATTTTCAACTGCAGCAAATGAAGGCGCCTAAACAAAACTCAAACCTCCTAGTTTCTGCTACTATTGCAAAGAGCCAGGACATTGGAAAAGAGATTATTACAAATTGAAGTGCTTTAGGCACCTTTAGCTCTCTAACCAGCCTTTCCAACATCCTGCCAATTCTCAGTGATTGAGCTGAGGAGCTACAGGGCTCCTCCCAATCCATTCTCTTACTTGGCTTGGAGAAACATTTTTCCAAATTGGGAATGAATCTCTTCCAATACTAACTGACATCAGAGACACACTCTGAGTGCTCAACCTCGCTACTATAAAATTGCCTTGGAGTAGTAAAACAGCTCAAATAGTGGGGATCTCTAATAAACCTCAAGAAGTTCCTGTCTCTAACCCATTCCCTTTTGTTTAGACACTTTGAGAGATACATACCCTTTTCTCTTTAATTTCTCTGCTCCTTACCCATTTATTAGACCAAGAGTTTTTAGAGAATTATCATGCCAGAATTTCTTTCTCTTAAAAGGGGGAAATCATTCTAGAATTTGACAGTAGTCATCAAAGTAACAAACCAGGTGAATTAAATGACACTTTGACCTCTCTTATTTGTTCTGTCTCTGACAGTACTAGAGCTGATTCTGGAAATACTAATCATTTGTCCCTGTTGAATCAGCCACCACATTTCTTGTGAGCAAAATCTCCAATTGATATTGTTAAATTTCACAGTGTACCTCCTATGAAGATTCAAATAGATCCCTCAAAACATCTTCTCAGAATTAGACAATACCCTATAAGTAAAGAAGCACTTCAAGGGGTATAAAGCTCATAATAGAAGATTGCAAAGCTCAAGGCCTCATTATCCCTTGTATTAGTCTCTCTAGCCCTCCAAATTTACCAGTGAGAACACCTAACAGCTGAGGGTGGAGGTTTGTCCAGAACCGCAGAGCAATAAACAAAATTGTTATTCCTCAACACTCTGTTGTTCCTAATCCTAATACATTACTAACATCCATCCTCACTAGAAGCAAATTTTTCATTGTAATTTATTTATGCAGTGCATTTTTTAATATTTCAGTTGATGACAGTAGCCAGTGTCTTTGGTTTCACATGGGAACAAAAACAATTCACCTGGACAGTAATACGGTAGGGTTTTACTAAGAGTCTTTCTTATTTCTTACAAATCCTGGAGGTAGATCTGGATAATATGTATTTACTAAAGGTTCTACTTTGTTGCAATATGTGAATGATATGCTTCTTTGCTTTCTTTCTCATGCCTCCCATAGGAAGATGGCATTCACTTGCTGAATGTTTTAGTCTTAAAAGGATATAAGGTCACCAAAGAAAAATTGCAGTTTGCCCAAACCCAGGTTTGATATTTATGGCATCTGATATCAGAACAAGGACTATACCTGAATCCAGATAGACTTCATGGTGTCCTCAGTTTCCCCAAATCCAAAACTAAACACCAACAGTGAGGTTTTCTCAGGCTAGTTTGTTGCCAAAATTGGATCCAAATTCCTCTATGTCCAAAAAACTCCAACCCAGTTTTATGGTAAGAACTGGACAACATAGCTTTCAAGGCCTTAAAGGAGAGTTTGATGAACCTACCTGCCCTTTGACATCCCAACTATCAGATTCCCTTTTTTTTTTGTATATGAAAAGGAATAAAATGCCCTTAGACCACAATTGACCCATATGATATTATAGCCAGCAACTGGACCCTGTAGCATGGGAATGTCCCCCTTGCCTTAAAGCCATTATGGCCACTGTCCTTTTGGTTAAGACCACTGAGAAAATCATTGTGGGATCCCCTTTAACTATTTTTCCATCTCATATGGTAAAAGCTCTCCTGAATTCTTATCACACTCAACTCTTCTCAACATTTTGTCTCACCACTTACGAAGTCTTTGTTAAATGCTCCTCACATAACTCTTTTATGTTGTAATAATCTTAACCCTGCTACTCTTCTCTCCTTGATCACTGACATAGTCCCTCACACCTGCTTAATGCTTATGGACCACCTCCTGACCCTTATTGACAATCTGCAGGAAATTCCTTTGAATAATGGTGACTGCTGACTTCTCATGTTTCAGTAAAGGTTCTTATTTAAAAGGTAATGATGGCAAATATTGTGCTGGACATTCTTTTGAAATTCCTTTTGATATTGTTGAGCAGCATCTTTGTTGATGGCTGCTTGAGCCCAACAGGCTGAATTATACACTCTTACATGGGCTTGTACTTTAGCCAAGGAAAAACTGCCAATATTTTTACTGATAGTAGATGTGCTTTGGGGGTAGTTCATGATTTATTGAGCAATAATTAAGATTCTGGGGCATTCTAAACTTGACTTGAAGCTAAGGGAAATCACTATGCTGATATTTCCACAAGGAATGCTACCTTTAAAGGGACCGACAGCAGGCAAGCCTCTGTCATGATCCAAAGGAATATTCCCCCAAATGATAACTTAGAAAAACTGGATCGAGAAGCCCAACAGTTGGCCTCAGAAAAGGAAAAACAAGATTGGAAATTCAAGAATTGTTCATTTGATAAGAAGAGAAAGCTTTGGTTTGGACCAAATAACAACCCAATTCTAACAGAGACTCCAAAATTCCCACTCCTCACCACTGTGCATGCATTAAATCATTGGTGTACTGACAAAACAATAGCATTCATGAATCAACATTGGTGGGGAAACATTAACAAGACCACAAAAAGTGCCTCCTTCACTTGTCCCACATGCCCAATGTACAATCCAGGGAAGCCTGTTCATACTGTTCCCAGACCTTTTAAACTGCCTAATGGGCTATTCCAGGTTTGACAAATGGATTTCATACAACTTCCTCTATCTCATGGATATAAATATGTTTTAGTCATGGTCTGGAAGTTTTCACACTGGACTGAAGCCTTCTTTTCTGGACAGGCTATTGTCTCTTCTGTGCCTAAGTCCTTTTGGAAATGATTATCTCTACTCAGGAGAACTCCTCTCAAACTTCATACTGATCAAGGAACACATTTTACTAACCAGGTATTTCAAGAAGTCTGTGCTGTTTGGTCAGCTTTACAACACTTCCACTGCATTACCATTCTCAATCTTCTGGTTTAAAAGAATGCACCGAGGACATTATTAAGACTCAGTTGACAAAATTTGTAGAGACTTTCCAAATAGCTTGGCCAAAAGCATTGCTGTTTGTCAAAATCTCAGAACCACCTCTTTTGGAATTCATAAACTTTTACCTTTTCAGATAGTCACAAGATGCCCAAGGCACTTGGCTCCTGCTTCTTTTGACCCACAACAGAGAAAAGGAGAGATACTCCAATATTATAAGGACTTAATTGTTTCTGTTAAAGGTAACCATGTTTTGGTAGAGCAATCTTTTCACAGGGCACTCTCAGAGATGATGACTTTAAGCATCATACCTTGCAATGTGGAGATATTGTCTATTGGAAAAGACACCTCCAGAAGAATTCTCTTCAACCTCTCTGGAGAGTCCACTATTAGGTACCACTAATCAACCTCTGTGCTGCAAAACTCCAACAAATAGACTCTTGGATAAATGTGACACACCTAAAGGGAGCACTGAACCCTGAATAGACCTGCACATCTTCTGGTGACCTGAAAGTAAAGCTTTCCCAAAACTGAAGCAGATGACATCTGATGAGATAGCTTTCCCAAGATATTCAGACCAGGCCTATTGAAAATTTATCACCAAACCTTTGATGATGGCATAATGCTTCAGATGATGTCCATTGTCTATGATATTGAGAACATAAAATGTCTGAGAATTTTCCTTTTTACCCCTTCTTGTTACTTTAATGTGACCTCAGTAGGTTTCCAATCTGTGAACACTTTCTCTGACATGAGACGCTACACTCAGGAAAGATCCTTCCTTACACTGAGGAACAAAAAGCCACTGAATCTAGAAAATCTGACTTTTGAATAGTGATGCTTTTAGAGAAAATCTTGATCAAAAGGGGGAAATGTAAAAGACTTAATGAACAAAAGGCTCAATTAAATAGTTAGGAGACCAAAAGGGGGAGCTCTCATGCCCTCTGACAGTAGCAGATCCCCAAAAGAAGAAAGATTGCTCTTTTTTCCTGGCAAGGACTCAGCCAATGAAAAGCCTTGGACCCTGTTAACCACAGTCCTCTCAACTTCCTTTTCCCCTCTATAAAAGTATTCTCCTTCCCTTGCCCTGCAGGGACTATCATGTGACTCACCCTGAATTGCAATTCTCTGCTTTTCCCAAATAAACCCATCTTTCCTGGAGAAATACCTGGAAGTTTGTTTGTTTTAGGTCAAGAATTCTCAGCAGAGAAAGAAAAAGCCAGATTCACTAATGACAATACTTAATACTTATACCCTTGTAACTAAGCTATAGCCACAAAACCATATTCTCATGGGTATTCTCTGAAATAATATAAAGATGGTTTACCATGGAGATAGATTAGGAATTGTTTCTTTTATAGCCTCTGCTGTACCTCTTCTCTCTGCAGGATAATATGGCAGTCTAGAAAAGAAAAAATAATATCAACTGTAAGAATTCTTCAACAGAACTTATGTGTCCCTGAAATTGAGTGCATGTCTGTGTGTATTATGGTTGTGTTTTAATTGTTGATCTGAAATAACTATTGCATTATTAGGAGGCACAGCAAAGATTCTACATTGGATGACCTTTTGTCTTTATCAAACATTTTACTCTGACCTGAACTTGCAAATTATAAATCCTCCTCCAGAGAAGAAAAAGAAAGAAGAAAGAAAGAAAGAAAGAAAGAAAGAAAGAAAGAAAGAAAGAAAGAAAGAAAGGAAGGAAGGAAGGAAGGAAGGAAGGGAAAGAAAGAAAGAAAGAAAGAAAGAAAGAAAGAAAGAAAGAAAGAAAGAAAGAAAGAAAGAAAGAAAGAAAGAAAGAAAGAAAGAAAAAGAAAGAAAGAAAGAAAGAAAGAAAGAAAGAAAGGAAGGAAAAGAAAGAAAGAAAGATAGAAAAAGAAAGAATGAAAGGAAGGAAGGAAGGGAAAGAAAGAAAGAAAGAAAAAAGAAAGAAAGAAAGAAAGAAAGAAAGAAAGAAAAAGAAAGAAAAGAAAGAAAGAAAGAAAGCGAGCACACACTTGCTAGCCATTCCCTCCAAAACTGGCTCCCCATGCTACAGATCCCTGTGAATTTTATACTACAAAAAACGATTCTCAGCTCTGGACTCCCAAGAGTTGTTTAAGGCAGATATCCATATGATTTAACATCTTGCCAAGCAGAACCCTCTCAACCAGGGGAAGCAGGAAGAAATATCTCCGATATTCAGAATATTTGTCTGAAACACATTCAATGCTATCTACCGTCGACACTCAGGAGGTGACACTCAGAGAATGGTGAGGTTGTGGAGAGGGTAACACAAACATTGCCACAATTAATTATAATCCCTTGCCCAAGGCTTTGAGAATAGAATCCATTGTTGGGAGAGTCTGACTCCCAGAGAAGGCAATTAATACAACATTTTTCCTATGGTATATTGGACAATGCAGTTTTTGCAGTCTAGGGAAAGTTTATGAGACTGAAAACTCTTATGAGTCTAAAACCTGTGAACAGAGAAGAGAATTCTGAGATATGCCTAGCCAATTTCTTGCAAAGTCATCCAAGAATGATTGGTAGTGTCACTGTCAAGGATAACAGCGTCTACCCAAAGAACAGAAGGGTGCAAAATTATGAAACTTTTGTTTTCCTTTTTAATTAGCAGTGTTACTCGGGGCTCCATATTTTTATTCATTTGCCATGAATGATGCTATGTTTTGTGACTATTATAAGTCTGCAGCCAGATATCATTAAATGAGAAGAGTGACTATTCTCAGTTAAATTTATTTTGCATAGATCAAGCCAAATTTCTTTTGTTATTAGTTTTCTTGCTGCTAACAAATTACTATAAACTTTAATGGCTCAAAACAACATGAATTTATTGTTTCATAGTTTCTGTGGGTCAGGAGTCCAGGCATGGGTTAGCTGGGTCCTATGCTGAGGGTCCCACAGTTTGAATTCAAGTTATCAATCAGGCTGTGATCTCATCTGAGAATTGGGGTCCTCTTCCAAACTCACAGGTTATTGATGGAATTCATTTTCCTGTGACTGTGTGGCTGAGGCCCTCCCTGCTTTCCCTGCTAGTTGTCTGTTGAGGACCACTCTGAGTTCCTAGAGGCTGCCCTTGGGTTCTTGCCTCCTGACGTCCTCCTTCACAACATGGCTGTTTGTTTTCTTTTGGGTCAGCAGGAGAGACTCTCTCTGACACTTCACTTTTTGTTAAAGGGCTCATCTGATTTGGTCAAGCCCACCCAAGATAATATGCTTAATTAACTCCAAATCAACTGATAAATAGCCTAATATTGTGAGTGGTATCTCATCATATTCACTGAAAGTGGTCCTGCTCATCCTCAAGGGGAGAAAATTATAGGAGGTGTTACGTCAGGGAGCATCTATCTTAGAGTCTATCTGAGAATTCTACCTAACACAATTTTCTTGAATTCATTTTGCAAATTGTATACCTCAGTATTGGTAAGAATAATTGTAAATAACTCAGAAGAACAGATATTCTAAGTAAAGTTTTTTGCCAGATAATGTATCATAGTTACCATAAATTATGAATTTACCTAGATAAAGCTTGAGATTATTAAAAACAATCATAACAACATCTGAATATATTGATGCAGAAATATAATTGACAAATATATAATGCATATTCTGGATTAAACCAAACTTATGCAAGATATTAGCCACATATTTCCATTTTTTCTATGATTTGAGAGATCCTGTATTACTCATGATCACTTTTAAATATAAAATCTTAAACATAAGTATCAGCTGTATCACTATGAATATATAAGCAGTCACTACATGGTATTATTTAGTTTTAAGTATGCTTATCTAGGACAAATGGTAAATGTGTACATAGTTTTAAGTTCAAAGAGTAAGGACAAAATAAGAAGTTTGACTCAGAGGGTCAAGTCCTTAGTCAAAGTGTGGTGCATACTGCCTTAACACAGGCTCTGATTTCGTTTGAATGCATAAGCCTTTGTTCTCTTATTTGCAAATGCTTGCAACTGACAAAAAGAGCTAAAATGATAATTTTTAGATCATACCAGGATCTAAAAGAAAAGTTTTGCATTTCAGTGTCTTTTATGTTACTATTCAAATTACACTTATCAAAATGAGCAATATTTTAAACTAATAAGCCTTATGGAATAAAATGGAATAATGCCCTTCCTACAACTTGGAGATGTTGTCAGTCTAGCTCATTGTGGTAGAGCAATGTATAAAATATAGGCTTTACTATTTCATAGGCATCTTCTTAGGAAAAGCAAGAAGGAAGAAGTGATTATTAACTAAGTCTGTTCTTCAAAAAAAGAAAATGTAGCCAGTTTGCTCTTTTCAAACAAGCAAGGGCAATCAATTAACATTTTTTCAATAGGCTAGTAGTGGACTTGGGAATTCAGGTATGTGAAAATTGTCCTGAACTGCCAAGTAATTGCTTTCGGTAGTGTGGAATGGTGGGTGCTTCTGTGTGTATCTATACTTTATGGAAGAATTAAAAACTCTACTCTGGTTTAATGGGCTGTGCCTACTCATGGAGACTGATGAAAGAAGTTTTATGTAAAACTTTGTTACTGTGGTTGTTGCTAAAATGCTACATGGTTGCTCTAAATTAATGATATTTAAACATTTCCCTCAGTAATTTGACTTAAAAATTGGAAAGAAGATACATTTTTGGAGTGTACTTTTTTATTCCTTTAAACTAAATGCTCCTTATAATACAAAACAGCACTCAGTGATCCATGCAGGGTTCCATTTATAATATTAATAGAAGACATGTTCCATGCTAATCCATCTCATTAATATTAAAGAAAGGACTCCAAGACTGGTGAGCACTTAATCATTTGCAATTAGCACCTAACTGTTAATTCTATAGAGGGCTCTTAGGGAGAGAAGCAGAAGAAGTAGCTCCCTTTTGCTACATGTTAGCTGATTTAACTTAGAGTATTTAATTCTGGAAAAACTCAGTAATTCGAACAATTCATGTAGCTAGACAAGTCTAATTGATCAGTTAAAAATAAAAAAGTCCCCAATTGAGAACAACCACAAGATATACATTTTGGAAATGTCCATGACAGAGCCATTTTGTTAATTTATTTTATTAGGTTCTATGTACTTCTAGGCCAATGGATTTGGCATCTGAACAGAGGTGAATAAACTTCTAGCTCAGGCTACCTCAACACAGATCCCCCGATCCAATTAACAAAATGGACAGGTTGTCTGGTTTGGCTCCAACTAGAGCAGCTTGCTTCCTCGATGTCAACTCAACCTGAAAAAAAGAATGCCTGTGAGGTTCCTACTTTAAGAATAAAAAGAGTGTCAAGACACAGAATAAGAGCTCCATGCCAATGACTCAGAGCAAAACCAAGTTTCCCACTGTGGTGCGGCCTCTCTGCTTTCCTTCTACATTTATCCTGCCATTTAATGGGCTCTCTCTCCTAGCTCTGAAATCTGCCTCTTTTATAGGGACAGATCCTATTATCAATCATTTGTTGAAAACTTCTTGGAAGAATCAAAGGCTTTGGGAGAACCTATTACAGAGCACCGAAGGGGACTTGACCACAGGGTAGCCATGCTTTAAGAAAAAGAATCTGTTTGCATCATCTTATTGACCCAATTCTTCTTAAAGCTACTTCTAGCATCTTTTTTTTTTTTTCTTAATCAAAGAAAATCTGAAGTTGACAGGATCCTTTAAAGGGCAATGGGATTCTATGAAATGAGCAGAGACTGGCTTGTCCATCTCTTCCTTTAGTATCATTTACTCTATTAGTAATGATGGAGCACCCCCAGGACATACCACACCAAATGTTATCTGTGGCAACCTTTAGCACCAGTTCCACTGCCAAGTCTAGCAAATTAACCACATTTAACTAAGCACAATTCCAACAGTTTCTAATTACTGTGACAATCAAGGCATTTTTAATCTATCTCTTTATGTAACATTTTCCAAAATTCTCATCCTGCTATCTCACATCTTCCCTATACAGTTTTCTTATTTTGCAATGTGTTATGTCAGCTACTCTTCTTCCTTTCTATGCATTTTGTTGTCATTATGGCTGTCCTCTTCCTAGTCTTAAACTTGACTCTGCCCCTATTCAGTTTGATAACAAGGCCATCTGCTACCTTTGCCAAACGTTAGGCTCTTATTTTACAGCATCTTTCCAGATGTGTGTGGGCACTACAGCTGCATAGCCATTACAGATGGCATGGAGAAATCTGTTTTCAGCCTTCTGCCTTACAATATACCCTAATCTTCACCAGCTGTATTGAAGTGCCTTAGCCTTTAAGGATTCGGATGAAAGAACATGGGTAAAGCAACAAAAGTTATCACCATCAGATGCATACCTGACATAAGGCTCCCTCATGGCACAGGATAAACTAGAATCAGCACTCCAAATGAGTCCTGTTGAGAATTAAGTGCAGACACAGAAGAGTAGTGTGTAGATGGTATATAAAAACAGACTTCATATATGGTAAAAAGCAGGAACCGGTTTTTGAGGCTCCAGGCTTACCTGCAGACACCCTGAGAAAGCTCACTCATTCCAAGGGTGGATTTGGAGAGTCCTTGTGAGATTTCATGATTAAAAACGATATATACTGGGGGGTAAGAAGCACAGTCTAACAGATCATGACTTTGATTTTGTCTCTGCTACTTACTTGCCAGTTTTCTTGTGCAAGATGCTAAATTTATCCGAGGGCATGTCCTCATATATAAGATTAGGATAATAATAATGTTTACATCACAGTGTTCTATGAGGATTATCTAACGCCCTGCACTTAGCACTGTGCCTGGAAGATGATAAGTGTTCATAAGTAACAAATATCAAAATTACTATTATTTTGGGTAAACATTTAGATAGGTGGCTTCTGGCATTTCTTTCCTTGACATATAGCAAGTCCAGAACTTTTCCCTCAAATATCCTTTGAAAAATAAAGACAGGGAAGAGTTGTGTTTCAAAAGGTGCTACTGTTGGCTGCATGCAAAATAAAAGGAAAAAAAGATGTCAACTAAGTAAATAAGTAAGGAAAGATGCCATTAAGCTGGAAAGTAAGACTTGTCTTGGATTGGCCAGTGTTGTGAACTCCAGGACGAAACCTCGACAGGTGAATAATTGCATAGGTTTTGATGTTTGTATGCTTACTGTCCCTCAAAAATTTCACTAGTCCATGATTAAGGTGTGTAGGTAGCAAAATGAATAAAATTAGGATGCCGTTTTTCTCTCTAATGCTTTATACTTAACAAAGTTAGGCAATGAGAAAAGGCCATAGAAGCTGAGGTTTAATTCCAGTTTAACTGTTATTTGCTGTGGGATATGAAGCAAATTATGAAACTTTTCTAGACCTTACTTTCTGCATCTGCAAAATGGGGGAAATAATGCCTATTTTGCAATAGTTACTGAAAAGATAAATAATTCTTTTAAAATGCCTAGCTAGTTTTCTGGCACACAATAGCACTTACTAAAGGATAACTATTATTACCACAATCAATCTTTGTAGTAACTCTATTAGATTTCTATTGCTGTGTAACAAATTACCACAAACTTACCAGCTTAAAATAACACCCATTTATTAGCTCACAATTCTGTAGTTCAGAAGTCCAGGCATGGAGTAGCTGGGTTTTCTGCTCAGAGTCTTACAAAACTAAAATAAAGGTGTCAGACGGGCTGTATTCTCATCTGGAGTGAAAGTTCTCTTCCCAGCTCATGTGACTGAAGCAGAGTTCATTGCTACCGGACTAAGGTCTCTATTTTCTTGCTGGCCGTCAACCTGGAGCCACTTCTATCTCTTTCCTAATTTTCTTTGACACCTGCTCCCCTTCAACTTCAAAGCCAGCAATGGAGAGTCTCTGGTGCATTGAATCCCACTCACACTTGAAATGAATCTCTTTTAAATGCTCACCTGATTAGATCAGGCCCAGGGAGCACAATTTCTTTCTTGGTCAACTGATTTGGACCTTAATTACATCTGGAAAGTCCTTTAACATCAGCACATAGATTAGCTTTTGTCTGACTATCTGGAAGAAGGTGTGTGTATAGTAGGGGGCAAGAATCCCGAAGGATATCTTAAAATTTTACCTACCACAGTAATTTGGAGAGTAAAATATTATCCATGTTATTACTTTCGAGGAAACTAAGATTCTAAAGGTTTAGTCGACTTGCCCAAGGACATCCAACTGAGAAATATTTCTTAGTAGAATGTCTCTAGGGGATATTTGGCAACGTTTGGAGACATTTTTGATTGTCACAATTGGGGAGAAGCTGAAAAACTTTTAGCTGGCCCAGGTTAAAATTCTACTAATATACAAGAAAAAGAACAGACACTGGGGACCTGTGGCAGTCTCTGCCAAAATTATGATCATTTATGCCAGGCAATTCACTGAGAATGCAGCTGGAGTGTAATGGAAACAGTCCTCAGCCAGCATCTACATTTTACAAATATTTGTCAATAAGAAGCTTTCAGTTTGATGCTGGATTTCTCAAAGTCAGCAATACTGACATGTTAGGCCAGATAATTTATCATTATGGTGCTGTCCTCTTCATGGTAAGATGTTTAGCATCACCCCTGGCATCTATCCACTAGATGCCAATACTGCCTCCACACCCTCCCCCCGTCCACTGACAAATCATGACAAACAAACCCTCAGTTGAGAACCACTGTTCCAATGAGAAGAAGCAATTCTTCCTTCAACTCCTCTCCCTTTTCCTTTGGCTTGAAAGCAGACATGAATTCTGTAGCCAGAGTAGCCATCATGGACCACACTTTGGAAGACAAACACTATGGATGCTGGAGCCAAGGCTGAGGGAACCTGGTCCCTGACACAATAACCTGGGCTGCCTACATCTAAATTCTTGAAAATTATGGAAATAAACTTCTATTTTGTTTAAGCCACCATATTCCAAGTTTCTTTGTTACTGTAGCTGTTTTTTTTTTTTTTATCCTAACTCATACACACTTCCTGGGAAAGTCACTTTTGCAGAACCAGTAAGTGTTTCACGTATTGCTTTCACCTTAAAATCTTGTAGTTCTGTTTCCTTTTTGTTATCCAGCACATTATCCTTATGACATAGTCTGTCCCCAAAGAGGCAACTTACAATGAGAAGCTGTACTTGATTCTTCGGTAAATACATACTTTGTTTGACAGGCGGTCTCACAACCCAAATGGAGGTTTCCGTTGTAAACATTTGTTTCACAAGCAAACACATCCAAATTGAAATGTTTCTTTTCATTGTTGCAGTGGAATATCCATTTGCTTTCAGGCCATTAGGGACTGCTGAGTGCTTTTGTAAATGTTTCCACAGGCTGCTGGCCACTCTAGGCCCATCTCTCTCCCACTGCTCAAGAATTTCCTAATGGTTAGGAACTCCTGAGAGACACACAGGAGTTCAGTCATTGTCTGATGGAAATAATGACCAATATGATCTTGCATTTGAGAAAGTGAAGATTGGATTTTTTTTTATCAGAACAACTTGTTGTCTCAGTGAATACATTATTCTCTTTGGGTATATTAAGCATATATAAGAAGCTTTATTAATGCCTTCAAACCATTCATCAATAGTTTACTGAATGTTTTTTTGTGACCTTAAGAAATTACCTCTATATCACATGTTGGGGATAATTTTTCTGCTAAAACAATCAAATGCTTTTAAATAGCTTTTAAAGTAAAGATAAAACATAAGAGATAAAATGAGTTTGGATATATTTATACCTATCCATAGTACATGTTGCCTGGGAACAAGCCCCCAGAACTTACCTGAATGCCTTCCCCTCCCATATCCATCTATTGAAATGCTACTTGTACTTCAAGACTTGATCTCACTTCCTTCTCAAATAACTACAAACCTCAAAGCTCCTGCCAGTTGAACAGCTCCCTAATGAAGAAAGTGACCTCTGCGTGTGTGTGCGCCTGCATATCAGTGCTTGCATTTCTTTAAAAATGTGTGTATATATATATATAGTGCTTTTCCCTATAATGGGTTAAACCTGTTCTACTGCCCTGGGAATATTTGATTGGACAAAAGATTGTCGCAGTAGTCAGAAGCAGACCATCTATATGGTGAACAACAATCACTGAAGGATCTTAGCTGAATCCTCTACTCACTAGTGGATGGTGGCAAACTAGCCAAAAAGAGACTCTATTTGCAAAGAGTAAGTGCAATAAGGCAAAACCTTTCAAGCTTAGATTGTTATACTCTGTTAAGCTGGTGAGCAGCCCCTTCTTGATGGCACTGGGACCCCTCCAAGTGAACACATCACTGAGGGAATCCATCCTCGTCACATAGTTATCAAGGGAACATATTTTCTTTTTTGAAACTGTATACAGATTAATATGTGGATATGCATTATAGCATTTATCTTAATCTGCCTTCCATCAAATTAGATAGAACTTAAAAATTAAGGAAATTCAGAAATAATAACTAGCATTTGTTTAGGATTTACTATATACCAGGTCTTACCTTCATTTTATCATTTAATCCTCACAGCTCAATGAAAGAAAGAATTATTATACTCATTTAGTTGCTAAAGAAACTTAGAAGTACAAAGGGTACTTGTGTGTCCCTGCATGTGACATGTGTGATTTTTCCCAATATCAATGGCTAGTAAATAGCAGAGTGGAATTTCAAACCCAGGTTGTCTTAGAAAAATAAACACCAACACAAATTTTAATATATGCTATGTAATAAAATAATGCTAAAAAAGAATAAGAGATTTATGAAATCCAGTGGATATAAAAGGGAGACAATAAAAGTAAGTAAACAAGTGAGCTGTAGACATAATCTTCCCGGTGCAATGGCTCTATGGCTTCTGGGACCTTGGCCTTGAGTTGTCAACTGGAGAAACTCGAAGGTCCAGCATGAAGGGCAAAGAACATGACCTCATTTTTTGGCAAGTTCAGCACCCTCAGGAGTGAGGCTCTGCCATTTACAAAGCTAGCGTGACCAGCCTTAAGTGGGCCCAGGTATCGTGAACCTCTGTTCTTCCCTGGCTCACACAGTCAGAGTGGAGCTAACTTACTCAAGTAACTTACTCCCTTCTCAGTGAACTCCATGGGACTGCATAACATTTCTCAACAGGAATGCATATGTCTGGACTTGGATCTTGGTTCTGCAACTTCCTAGCTGTAGAGATGAGGTCAAGGTTTTTAAAATTCATGCACTGCAGGTTAGGCACACTGCTATTGTTTAATTAAATAAAATAAGATTTAAGGCACTGGTCACATGCTGGAGCCCATAATGATTAGGTTTGTGTCATCAGTGCTCAAGGTATCAGTCAAGTCATATTTGAATTTGTACCACCATGGTCAACTCCTATAGCCCACTGAGCATGTGGCTAATGTTTAATTAAAATCAATTTACCACAGACTTTAAGAAATTCTCCATACTCCTTATTTACTGTCATTGAATCTGAAGTTCGGAAATGCCACCCCTATTTATGATTTTTTTTTCTATCTTCAGGTTAGATAGAAGTTTTGTGGTAATGATACCCATGGTAGTAGGGTGTGACCTGTGTGTTTCTTCCTTTATATTAATACAATGCAGGAAGAAAAAAAATAGAAAAACGATGGCTGATAAACAATGTGATTTGAATTTCTTGGTTGCTCTCATGCTATGATTTCCCAACTTTAAATTTCTGAAATGATTATTTTGTGGTAGGTTTTAACTGGTTTCTTCTTATTCTCTGGAAGAATGGGTATGATTTCCATCCACATTTCTGCAAAGAAGAAAAAATTAATACACTCATACCTAGGGAAGATGTTCAATTATTTTGATTGTGTTTCCTGAATGAATACATTATTTCTTAATGGGTCTGACATTCCAAACAATTCAAAGAAGAAATATAAATTCAGACAGCCAACACACAAGTGATTCTTCTCCTCTGGCAGCACTGACGGAAAGCTGATACAGTTTAAACTACTGTTATTGTTTAGCTCAGCTTTGAAAATCTGAAAATAAGGAATCTTTCTGTTCTGACAGTCACTCAGGCAATCACTCCAGGTATTTTTCATACCAGAAGGGGAATTGTGGCAGGACAAGACAAAGCCCTATGATATAAACCTAATATCTTGAAAAGAAAGGCAAAGTGGAAGTAGTGGAACACAGGCTGGGCCAATTTAAAGCTATTTCCTTTCCAAGCACCCCTTCTCACCTTAAGATAGGTATCATATCAATCTTATACTGATTAGGTGTAAGCACCTTCATTAACACGGTGGTTAAAAATAGATGCTTTGGGACAGAAATCTGTGGATTTGGATCCCAGACTGTCACTTAATAGCTATTTGGCCTTTGGAGAGTCACTTGTATTCTTTATGCCTAATTTTTCTCACTTGTGAAATAGTGATACTAGTGTGATCCACTTACAGATTTGGTAGGAGGATGGAATAAGTTGTTAGAACAGTACCTGGTATGTCATAAGCATATTAACACACATACCTAAACTAAAAAATATTAGCTATTGTCTTTCTGAATTTGATGATATTGCACATATATTTGACATTATTTGTCAGCTTGGAATGCCCACTACTTTTAGAATACAGACTATTGGTTTTTTGAGGCATCAAAAGGAACACATGTAACTGCCAGTTCTGAGACTGAAAGGATACAGGAGTAGAAGGGGCTGTAAATAGACCTACAGACAAATACATAAATGAGGCAGCTAAGTACTCTGTTTATATCCAGGTATCATCATGGATGATGGGCCACTTTCTTTTTCCAAAAATAAAATAATTAGGAATATATCTCTGCCGCTTTTGTATCAGCTCTAACAGTCTCATAATTGGCAAAAAATCTAGTGACTCATTCATGCCTATCGACAAACTTTGCATTTGATGGCTGTATTCTGTGTCTTCTAAAACCACTGGGCTTTGCTTAAACTGTTGTTTTCTAGAAATGATATTAGGATGAACAAATGAAATACAAGAGTGGAAGAAGCAGAAAGTAATTCACATACAAATACTGAAATTACACAAAGTTAAAGCAAACTGCTGCTTCTTTGAACTAGAGCTTGCCACTGGATCACTGTGAGTTTTCATTCATAATGCAAACTTTTTTTTTTTTACTTCTATTACATTTTTATTAAGTGGTTTATGGAAGAACTTAAGTAAGGTAGAAATTCCTTACAGAAAACATATGTAACCTGAGAGCATAGAAATACATACATGTTTATTCATACACACACATACACACACATCCTAAAATAATACAGTAGCAAGTGCTCCTATATTCATTGTGCTATCGACATGTCGTAGTGATGAATCAGTCATAGAATTTTTCTCACTAAAAACAGATCAAGCTTTCTTACTTTGAGAAAGGACCCATAACCAAGCTTAAAGGATCTGCCTTTTCTTCACCTACTTTATTTCATAGGTTGCATGAATTTACTGTCCCCTTGAAATGATCCATCACTTAGTTCCTGGTCACTCCATGTTAACCAGTCTGTCTTCTGGTCTTATTTTCCAGTACTTGATAATGGAACAGATTGTCTCCGGATAGTCTGAACGTTTCCTTCTGTTTTTCCTGTATTCGGTAACATCTAAAATGGTGATAAAGTTTAACCAGAATGACTTGGTCAATATCCTTGTAAAACTCCTCATTCTCCTGATTTATGTCTTCCCTTTGTACTCTGCCAGGTACATCCTAAGAGCAGGGATGGAGTCTTATTCATATTTGTATGTTCAGTGCCAAGAGGCCTTGTATAATAAGTTAGATCCTCAAGATATTTTTCCTAGGTTATTGAATTGAAATGACCAGTTTCCTTAGTTTTTACACATGCATTTATTCTACCTCAGATATATTTGTGCTCTCAGCTAGTGGCCAGTTAAGCAGTTTTTATCTACTTTTAGCTTGCATGAAGTGTGTTGGGGATAAGCAGTGAATCATTTTGCAAACTGTCATGGAAATGTATAGAAAGACAACGGTTCCCTCTAAAGCTTTTGAATATCAGATTTCTTCCTGAAAGTAAGAAGATTTTGGTTCAATAGTTCCCTTGATCATGTTCATAAACAAAATCAAATTTCATGAGACTATTTAGTGATGTGGGACCTGTTCATGCTATACGTGCAAGAAGAGTAAAACTAGCCCGGCGCCCTGCCTTCTCCCGAGACAGATGCAACCAGCACATTTCCTAAGTTATCTCTGTAAGTCCAAATCTAAATGCTTTAGCTGAGTCTTCTGTAGTTTAAGTATTCTTAACAGGTACATGACTTAACAGTGTCATGTTTCTTATCCCCAGAAGGCTGCCTGGTCACACTGTGAAAGGCGAAGTGTATATAAACAAAAGTATCTAATACTGCTCTAAGAATGTGAAGTAGTCTCTCCAGTGTTAAAGAGGTGACTTTGCACAATATAGGAAACTGGCATTATTATCCTCATGCCTTAACAGTGACAATATTAATAACATTTATATGGCCACTGTATGTGAGGCACTAAGTGTATTACACGGATTAATTCATTTAATCCTCATAACATCCTGTGAGGAAAGTACCGACATTATCCCGTTTTGCTTTTTGTATTTTCACAGAAACGCACAGTCTGCAGTTGAGGAGAACAAAATCAGAAACTGGAAAGTGCCCAGGAATCCAAGAATGGGATTAACTTCTTGAGGGCCTTCTCCTTAAACTATGAGAAAGTAAAATTGAGTAAACACTCTTTACAATTTTCTTCCTTTCATTTTAATTACCTTTTAGTTACCTTAAGACATTAGAAAGTCAAATATACAGGCACAGACTTGAGTTGAGATACTGCAAAAAGTAAATGGATGAAAAATAGGGCTTCCCTGGTGGCGCAGTGGTTAAGAATCTGCCTGCCAACGCAGGGGACATGGGTTCGAGCCCTGGTCCGGGAAGATCCCACATGCCACGGAGCAACTAAGCCTGTGCACCACAACTACTGAGCCTGCGCGTCTGGAGCCTGTGCTCCGCAACAAGAGAGGCCACGATAGTGAGAGGCCCGCGCACTGCGATGAAGAGTAGCCCCCGCTCACTGCAACTAAAGAAAGCCCGCGCACAGCAACGAAGACCCAACGCAGCCAAAAATAAATAAATAAAATAAATTTATAAAAAAATAAAGGAAGATGTACCCTGTTTTACATACCTCTAGCCCCTACATTTTCAGGGTGGAAGTAACATTCACAGGGAGACTGTGTCCTGAATCTCCAATGGAGACCAGCAGAAAAGTTAGAGGAAAATCTATTCCTAAATTGAGAGTTGCAGGGGGCAGAATATAGCTCTGAAGAACTAGTTGGACTAACTCAGCAAAAATAAATATCCTTCCTCATGTTACATATTACAAATTTGAGGTGGCGATTTTTGTCAAGAGAGTGGGTATAAATGCTGGCACTAGGGTTACATGTTGTCAAGTGATAAAAGCAATTAAGAGAACAGTTTGATACTAAAAAGTAAGTCTATGTGCATATGTTAGCAATGATGGCTGAAGAAAGTATGAGTGACTTTTAATTGCTTTTTATAGTATTGTGTATTTTCTGATATCATTATGATTCATAAACACTACATTTTTATATCAGAAAACTGTTATTAAAAAGGAATTATAGATATATAATCATGGATGGCCAAGCATGGCACTTAGAAAGGCATATGCCATCTCTTAGAGAAGACACTGATGCCAAAAAGCTGCTCCACGGCTTACCAGCTTTTGACTGTGGGCAAAAGCTCTTCTTGCTTCCTTTTCTTTAGCTATAAGATGGGGACAATATTAGTTTCTCATATACATATTGCAAAATGGATTAAATGGAATAACATATATAAAGCACTTAGACCAGGACACAGCATACAATAAAGATTAGCTAGTATTTTTTTTTTTTTTTCCAAATTCTCACAGTCACACTAAGGAGAATAACAAGGCAGAGAAGTTTCAATCACTTGTCTAAAGTCAAAAAGGCAAAAAAATGTTGGAAACAAGATTTGAATACAGATATGACTGGCACCAAATTCAGTGTTCTGTCTAATATTTCTATTACTATTATTGGTGAAATACTCAAAGACTCATGGCATGATTGAATGAGTGATTCTTTGGCCATCTGATTAATCTATTGAAATAGAGCCCAAATCCTTTTCCCCTTCCTCCCTTTCTTTGCAGTGTTTTGTTCTTTCCGACTCTCTAGTCCAGGGTGATGGGAATATAAACACAGAAGATAATAACATTCATGTTGTATCAGATTAAGATGTTTAATTTGTTTTTAAATCCCCCAAAGACAGTGCTAAACAAGACAATTTTATTTCTCTTTCACATAAAAGACGTAGCATTCCAGAGGTAAGCCATACAGAGTTGGTGGGACAATGCTACCATCTTTGACAGGTGGCTTCCAAAGTTGATCCTGGCATCATCATTTCCCAGCCAGCAGGAGGAAGGGGAAAAAAGAAATCCCATGGCAAGTATATTTAAAGAGAGAATTAAGAAATTGCACATATTACTTCTGCACCCAGAAAGCCAGAACATTGATCAGCAAGGCCAAACCTAGGTGAAAGAAAGAATGGGAAATATAGTCTGCAGGTTCTATTGGTAGATAATGAAGGGGAGAACAGATGCAGAGGGGACAGGTTCAGGCTCACCCATAGGAGTATAGTGAGCACAGGTACATGAGTACTGATGTCTCAGAGTTTCTCTAATAAAGTATATTTGAATCTAATGACTGATAGTAGAAAGTTTGATAGCCATTGTGCAGAGAACCCATCACAGATTTTGTTATTGATCAGCGCCATATTGATGAAACCAGAACCTTCCTTCTGTTATGGTAATTGATGCTTTTGCTTCCTACTTCAGTACTAGCTACATGAACAGTGTCCCCAGAACTGGGCAATGCAGCGACACTGGCAGAATTGTTTGGATTAAATTGCTCTTTACTTTAATGCTCACAAGTCACACTGAGTGATATTACAGGAAATAGTCTTATGAAATATGCCAATGCCTTTATGTTTTTGGGGGGAAGGTTATTGAGATGTAATTGATTCAATCATTCAGCCTTCTATGAAGATCCTCAGGAGAAATTTCTCCTAGGCCTCATTGGTGTTACCTTTTTGATAATTTTTTCTCCTGTAGAAAAAAAATGTGAGTCATTTAACTATTTTGTTTTGGGTCCTAGGAAACTCAGTGTAATCCACAGTCAACTTTCATAAATTTATAGGGCTGGTATGTAAATTTTTAATTTTTTATACGTTTTTATAATTCACCTGTAGGAATGATGCATGTATACAAACAAAAAAAACAAAGGCTGGAAATTTCATCATTGAATGGCACTCTGAAATTCTATTACATTTACTATATGATTTCTTGTATAATTAGACATATCTGAAGATCGCAATTTTTACTTTAACTTAAAGCATCTTCAACTTTTAAAATGATAGGAAATTCATTAATAAGTTTGGTCACTCCTTGTAAGAAAACATGAATGTAAAACTGTGAGTTGGTAAACTGAGAATTTATTTTTAGTTTGGAACAAGTGCTATCAATTTAACTTATGGTTAATTAGAAAAAGGTAATGCTTACATATGGTGCTATATCTTCAGTAGATTTGCAAATGAAAAAGGATTTTTGCTTATGATAGAAAACTAAAATGCTCATAGTGACTCTTTTTTTTTTTCATTTTGAGGGTAAAAAGATGGATCACTTTGGGAGAAAAACTTGTGGCTAACAATACAAGCTATAACACCTTTCCTGTGATTACCTATACCTCTGGCAGAAAAATGCTTTCTGACCCTATGGGTCTTTGTCATGGTTTAAGCCAGTTGGGACTTTTCAGAATGGTGGATAATCAATTTATCCTGATTAAGTGTAGTTCCCATCTTAAATTATGCAAAATGTAAGGACCCATGGGTTAAAACTGAGGTAGAACTGAGACTCTTAGGCATTCTAGCAGTTAAGCTAGATTACCTGTGATTACCTATACCTTTGGCAGAAAAATGCTTTCTGACCGTATGGGTCTTTGCCATGGTTTAAGCCAGTTGGGACTTTTCAGAATGGTGGATAATCAATTTATCCTGATTAAGTGCAGTTCCCATCTTAAATTATGCAAAATGTAAGGACCCATGGGTTAAAACTGAGGTAGAACTGAGGCTCTTAGGCATTGTTGCAGTTAAGCCATGGAGGGTTGTGGAGACTGTGCTATGGGAATGTGATTCTTAGTTGAATTGCTTTGAATAATTCTCCTTGCTTAGAAGCTAATGATGATGCATGCTGCTCAAGTCCAAAGAAGAAAAATAGTTTAATGATTTAGATTATGAACATCAATATGAGAAAACCTGAAATGTAAAGCCCCTTCAGTCGATAACAGGACAGTTTTGTAAACCACTTAAGGCTGTGATAAAATCCTACTTGACTGGCCCACGAGCAGATGTGACAAGTTGAATTTATTTCCTCTCTTACCAGGAAGCTTTGCAGGAAACTCTTAACATATGGTGCTTTTCGCTTCCATCTAGAGCTATAAATGTTATTGGAAAAGGATGTTCCCAAGAGCAGCGAGTTTCTGACGTCTGCCAAATGGAGTCCAAATGATCCTTCTGTGGTTCTGAATTCCCTGAGTTCTTAGGAATTGGCAACCAAGGGTCTCTGATCTAAACACAGCTCAGTAATTTAATTATTTTATTATAGATTTGTGGAAGCTCTTTCAGACCAGTGACTTAGCATCTGTATTGTATCTAGCTATACAGGAAGCACAAGTTAGAAGGGTGTAAATATTTTGTTTCTTAACTGCTTTCATTTGAAAACTTGGAAATCATTTCACACAGAAACCAGGCACCACAAACTGAATACAAAAGAAAGTGAAATTGCGATAAGTCAAATTTGCAGAAACTTTTCTCATGTTTAGAGCTTTTCATATCATATGTAGATGAACAGTCTACCGCTACACAGTGATGCAGTAGTAAATGCTCACAGTGATTAGCAATCGTACAAAAATGAAAGATCGCCAAGTAAAAATCATTGACTATCTTATGTATCGTCTTATGTAAGACTCCACAAAGTGCTGAACACACACCAGAGGACACATCCTTATTTGATGCCTTTTTGGAGCATTTAATTTGAATAAATTAGAAGGAGAACATTTAAAAACAAAATTAAATAAGTTAATAACTAAACTAATAAGCAATACAAAACCTGCTAAAATTTCATTTTAAAGTTCTTGTTTTTGCTAACTTCTTGATATTTAAGAATCAATAAACATCCTAAAATTATTACTAATGTTCACTTAGAATACCCTTATTTAAATAATGATTTTAATTTCATCTTTTCTTCAATGTGATATAAGCATCAAGCTCATTTTACCACTATGTTGTTAAATAAATTTCTAAATTAACACAACATTTCCCCAGAGTTCTGAGAAAATATTATTCTTTTCTATTGGCATTCACCCTTTTCAGGAGACTAACTTTAATTATTGTGAGCATTCAAGTTATTTTGGAAAAACAGGTCCCCTATAGCAATGCCAAAGAAAGAGAACACAATTCTAGATGTCATTTAATTTCATCTTATATAGGCCATTAGACAGATAGTTACCTAAATTAATACTGAGATTTTTTGTATATGCAATATGCTTTATTATTAATATAAACACACAACCATACCATAATTTACTTACTTTCTCAAATGTTTATTTTTCAAAATTGTTTTGTTTTAAATGAAAAAGAACATTTATAGGACACCTACCATAGTAGATATCATGACTTCACTAATTTAACTTTTTTTCTTTCGGTTTTTGGTATTTTAATTGGTCCTAAAACTAATTATAGGTTTTCAAAATATCCAGGAGAAAAATCACATTAAAAAAGATTCAGTTGTTTGGTATCCATCATGCCATGATTAAATAATCAAAAACAATTTGATGGTTGACTGAAATTATGATGTTGCAAAAACCTAAATCTTAACTCTTAAAATTCTCTTGTTTAAAGGGAAAAATAATCTACAAAACTGAGTGTGGTTGAAACCAGCTTCAAAAAAACAAAGAGCTGTTTTCTAGACTCATCAACACTTTAGAACTAGAAGTAGGTTTAGATGTCTTTTAACACAAACCCCCAATTTTTTATATAACACAAACTAACCCAGAAATTATAAAACAACATAGATTTTTGAGAGCTGCAAGGACCATTAAGAAATTATGGAATAAATTTAAATCATGGCACATTTGGTTGTTTCATCCAGACAAGTGTCCTGAATGGACCAAATTGTTACTGTCCAGAGCCCCTTACATCTTGACTCCTAAGAAGTTGTTTCATTCACATTTTCACATATGTTTAGTAAGGACAATTGGAATAAAAAGGAATTGAGCTTTTATGTTGGAAGGGCAAGGTTAACAAGTCCAATGCTCTCTATCAGTAAGTGAGGCCTAGAGAAGTAACACCAATTCCCAACTAGTTTTGATGTACTTTTTAATTGTGTGTTCCAATTCAATGGGGTGATTTGCCCACTCCAGATTTTGTCACCCAGGCAAACACAGAGAGTTCAATGAAATATAAAAGTCAATTCAAGGAGGAAATTGGAACTTCACTGCAAAACAAATTTACCACTCATTATTTCCATGAGATGAATAAAGGATATTTGATTTTCCGTAAAACAGATCATAAAATAGTATCTGACTAATTAGTACTTAGGCTTGCTAAGTTACGTACCAGTCACTTTTCACATATTATTTGCCTCTTCCCAGTCTTATGCTTCACATTACTATTTTTCTTGCTTTCAGGTTTCCTCTGGTTTTCCATCACATTTCATTTTTGCTAAACTCTCTATGACATTTCCTCTTATCATAATAAATGTTCTAGATACTAAAAGGGGTCAACAGTGAGAGTACAATGCTAAGAACTTGAAGATGTACCTCTGAGAGTTTAACAGTTATTTGATTTGTTCTTGATCTGCAATATTGACATATACACAAACTAAAAAGCAGACAACATTAAAAAATGAGGTTCAGTGAAGAAATTTTTTTCACTATCCAGCAGAGAGAAAGAAATATTAATTAGGTAGGGGAATGTTTAAGAGCAGGTAAAGGAAGGAGCTAACATGAATATTCCGGTTACTAAGGATAATTTATCAGATCTCACGATGACTTTGAAAAGTCAACTCATTCACCACCATTTTCTACTTCTTACTCTCTGAATTTTTCTGTTTACCCAGATTATGATGACATTTGGAAAGTTGTCTGTCTTAAGTCACTTTATTTTGAAATTGTTACCCTTTAGTGTCACATATCATAGCTCTGACATCTGGCAATCACTACCCAAGCTAAGACAGCAACCTTCTCCAGCTTTATAGCACTGACATATAAACCCAATTTAGTATAGCTCAAATGCAGTAACCTTTTAAAGCAGCCTTAAAACCCTCAAGATTTGAACCTCAGAATACAAGGAAAATATGTTTCTTGCCATTAGCTTATGGCGTCCATGACTATTTCTGAATCTACTCTTCATTTTGTAGACAGGCAGCCCCACTAGATTGGTCAGAAGAAACCTTCTATCCCAGTACAAGAGAGATGGGAATTTGCACCCTCCTCTACAATCTGCCACTGCCTTGACAGGTGGAGATACACAGATCTACTTCACTGTTGCCATTCACTGTTCCCCTGCCCTAAAATGAGAAAAAATTTAAAAAAAAACAAACAAACTAAGAGTGGTGTCTATACTGTGTCTGTTATTTTAACATGAGGCAAGTTCATAACGTTACACATAAATACCTTCTTTTAACTTTTATTTCTCTGCTTTCAAGTAATTAAGATAAAGTTTATGCACTCAAATAATCATGCCTGAAAATTGATACTGCTTCTTCTTATCAAATACAATTGACAATTATATATACAAAATGTGAGAATATAATTATATATACAAAATGTGAGAATATAATTAAACACATATTCAGTTTTGAACTAGGAATAAGTCAGCTATATCAATTAACACATGCCCACAGGTTCTAAGCATTAAAGAAATACTGAAGCCTTGTAAACCAAAGGCAGTGACAAAACTCTAACTCTGACTCAGGGCACCAAACTTGAAGGAACCCTGACCTTGGAATCAGACAGTTCTCTCTTCTGCCATTTACTCTCTTTGTGACCTCAGGTAAAGTACTAAACCACTCTGGTCTACAGTTTCATTATCTTTAACAGGAAAATAACTCTGGTTTTCTGTGAGGATTAAAGAAATTCTTGTTTATAAAAGTGGCCTTGTTTATGAAAGTATAAACTCATCTACAAATTTGAAAGATTGTTGCAGACAATAACTGTCAACGTATCAGGCCTACCAGATACGTAGTCCTTGTGATGGAATTTGCAAAGGCACTTAGAAAGTTAGCTTTATTTTTTATTTTTTTATGGAAGTATCGTTGATTTACAATATTGTGTTAATTTCAGGTGTACAGAAAAGTGATTCAGTTATACACATATATATGTATATATCTATACTCTCTTTTTCATTCTTTTCCATTGTAGGTTATTACAAGCTATTGAATAGAGTTGCTTGTGCTATACAGTAAATCCTTGTTGTTTACAAAGTTGGCTTTAAAACAAACAAGCAAACAAAAAAAACAACTACAACAATAACAAACTTTGGTTAAGATCAATCTCACCCCAAATATTCAGAGTATTATCATATGCCTTTTGTTCCTCTTCTAATACGATCTGAATTGAAGCTAAAATAAACTCTGAACACAAACTCCTGTTATTAGAAGTCTCTCATCCCCTCACTTCTAATGAAGTCTGTTCCTCAGTCTCATTATTACCCCTCCCCTCCCCATCCCTTGATAGCTCACTATCGCCTCAGTTCATCAGTCCCTTTCCTGGCCTCATTTGCTTGCCTAACCAGCCTTGATACTAGGGTCAGCCACTTTATTAGATTTTCACAGTCTCTTGCCCCAGAGCTGCCATTCCAATCCCCAGGAAATGGGTAAATACCATCATTTGCCTTCTCAGCTCCCAGTCCCAGGCTGCGAAACATTGCCTAAGAAAGTCACAAAGCCAGGTTGACTTGTTCCACTTCGGTTCCAAGCTATCCAAAGTGAGTTGGGCCCTCACTGCTGCTTGACAGTACTTGTTCTCATCAATGATTTACAGTCCTCTGTATTCCCAATAGTGTCAATTCCAAGATCTCCTATGTGATCTCTCCTAGTTCTCCTGGTTTCTAGAGAAAGTCAAGGTCAAAGCTTGATTCCTCTTCTTTCCTTCTCTCCAACAAAAAACTGAACTTTTCATTCTCATCTCATAGGCAACTGCTCTCCTCTCCCATGTTAACACTTTCCCTAAGTCTTTATCACATCATTTTGTCTACATATCCCCATAACAAGTTTTTTCCTTGTCTAGGAACTCTCTGGATTTGCTATTTTGTTTCTTCAGTTGAAATTTTTTCTTGAATGGAGAGGGTAGTTTACACTTTATTGTTTCCACTTTTTTGCCACCTACTCACCCCTTGTGATCTGCCTTCTGTTCCAGTGATGACTTTTCCACCCTCCCTCTTCTCTCTGTAAAGTAATTTATATTACTGGCACTGCACTGTCTTGAAATTCTCCACTATGTTCTGTCCAAAACCATCCTCTTCCATGTCACATTTCATTTCAGTGCTTCCCCGATGTCTTCTCAGATACCCAGGATTCAGACATCAGAGCCAGGCTTGCCTCCTCACTCTTCTCTGCACATTATGGCCAATAGATGACATGTTCTACTGCTACCATGTCTGCGATATTTCTCACATTTATACTCTATCCAAAACTACTTTTTCCAGAATTACTGAAACAAATTAATACAACTTTCTCTTAACCCCTTTTCTTTCAAGTCTTTTCCCTGACAACATATTTGCATCCTGAGATTTTCAAGTTCTTCAATCTGTCTCAAAATTTAGTCTTAGCTCTTCCTACCTTTATCCTATTAAAAGGAATTCCTTGCTCTTCTCCTTATAAAACCTGAGATGCCCAGCCAGTTGCCTCTACCCAGGGGTGGGAAGTAGGGGAGTGGGGGAGGGGACCGGGGTAAATTATGTTATGTGGCTTTTGCCCCTCCAAAACAAATAACACTGATACATAGGACATCTAGTTAAAAAGAATACAAAGTGCTTGTGTACATGGATGTTTTCAGGTTCCCAAATTTCATCATCTGTACAGGTATGGTCTATGCATTTTTGTTTGTTTGTTTATATACTGCATTACCTGTATGTATAATTTACTTTGATTTTTAAAAGTATGTATAATATACTTTTATGCATTTAGAATATAATTCAATAGAAATTTCTAAAAAAACAGCAACAAGGACAGACTTAACTGAGCAAGGAAGAGGAAAAGATGGAAACATATAGTCTGAGTAACAGGTTTCATAGGATTAAAAAAAAAAACTAAGCAAAACTTGTTATTAGGATTCACTCATTTATTATTTTAAGGCTCTGTCTCCCTGAGTCCTTTCAAACATCTTGTGCCCAAAGAAGCAATAGAATCTCCACAGTATCGAGATTACCCATATTCTAGAAGAAACTTTGTATCTGGTCATTACTTTTTTTTTTTTTTTTTAATTTATTTATTTATTTATTTATTTATGGCTGTGTTGGGTCTTCGTTTCTGTGCGAGGGCTTTCTCCAGTTGTGGCAAGTGGGGGCCACTCTTCATCGCGGTGCGCGGGCCTCTCACTATCGCGGCCTATCTTGTTGTGGAGCACAGGCTCCAGACGCGCAGGCTCAGTAGTTGTGGCTCACGGGCCTAGCCGCTCCGCGGCATGTGGGATCTTCCCAGCCCAGGGCTCGAACCCGTGTCTCCTGCATTGGCAGGCAGATTCTCAACCACTGCGCCACCAGGGAAACCCTTGGTCATTACTTTTGACTGCACTTTAGACAGGACAGTTAGGAGAGACATTTGCAACAAAAAGCATATCTGAATTTATAACATCGTATGTTTCCAAAAATCTAGAAATGACTTTTGCCATTGGATGGCAAGACTCATGTTGCTGGTGCATTCATTTTCTTCACTTAAGGATGGGATATTAGTACTATTCTTTTTTTTTTTTTTTTTTTTTTTTAAGGATTTATTTATTTATTTATTTATTTTTATTTATTTATTTATTTTTGGCTGTGTTGGGTCTTCGGTTCGTGCGAGGGCTTTCTCCAGTTGCGGCAAGCGGGGGCCACTCTTCATCGCGGTGCGCGGGCCTTTCTCTATCGCGGCCCCTCCCGTCGCGGGGCACAGGCTCCAGACGCGCAGGCTCAGCAATTGTGGCTCACGGGCCCAGCTGCTCCGTGGCATGTGGGATCTTCCCAGACCAGGGCTCGAACCCGTGTCCCCTGCATTAGCAGGCAGATTCTCAACCACTGCGCCACCAGGGAAGCCCAGTACTATTCTTGAATTAAAAAAAAAAAAAGTCTCAGGGTTATCTAAGTAGCATACTTCAGTACTTAAGTGCAGGTTTGAAGGTCAAATCAAACAGACCTGAGTATTGATTCCAGCTTAGCTACTTACTAGATATGTGACCTGGGAATATAGCCTGAAATCCATGAGTTTCAGTTTCTTTATTTGTAAAACGAACACAACAACTACCTTGTTGTTGTACTGAGGATAAGAAAGGACAATTGTAATTTGAATAACACGACACTGGAAACAATGCACACATTTAATGAATAGCTGTTTTCATCTCTTATGTAGAGTAAGGAGGACAAACTAGAAAAACTTTACAGTTTCCTCCAGTTCTTTCTAAACTTTCCGTGTTGCCATTACAGAGGTTCCCTTTTCCATAACAGCAGGCCTTCCTTACAGGTCCTGAGGAAATAGTAAAATGTGAGACAGTCAATCTGATTGACGGAATCCTAATGATGTCATAGTATCAGTCAACATTTGGGGAGCTGAAGTTTGGGCATTAGCTTATCTCAAAGAATAAACTACTCCCCATTTTCGCATCCTCAAATCAGCATGTGAAATTGGTTTGTGCTTCAATTTCAGAGTTGTTTTCCAGAGGACTTTTTTCCTAATTTCTCCTTTGTTTTCACTACATTTTATGATATCCATTCTACTCCTTATTGATAGATTAGATAATAGGTATTATATACATTAGAATGAAAACAATCTTGGGAAACTGAAGTTTAGGTTTTCTGTATTAGCCCACTTAATTTACAAGGAAATGCAAATGCAAGAGAATACAGAATATCGATTGTAATGGATGCTGTGATGTGTTACCCAAATCCTTCAGGAATGAGGCATTCATTATCCCAGATATCAGGAATGTCACCTGCTGACCTGTCATGGCTGAGTCCTTTGCTGGTCTCACAAAAGTTTACAGTTCCCTCCCCAGAGGCAGCCTGCTAATAGATTCAAGGTTCCGTGGTCTGGCCGCCTCTCCTGAATTTAAGGCAACTTTAAAGGGCCATCCCAGCTTCAGAGATTCCCATGGAATTGTCTAAGCCTCTCTTGTAATATTTCCCTCTGCCCAATCTTGCCTCCTTTGTCTTAATAGGTATTGCTCCCTATAAATGAAGCATCTACATGCAACTCTCTATTTCAGAGTCTGTTTCCTGGGAAACCTGTTCTAGCACATCCATTATTATCAAATATTGAAAATAATTGGGAAGACATTTTCAACAAATAGGTATAAAATCAAACACTCTGCCCAAACTTGCAGTCCAAAGTCATTCTCCCAAATGTTTTGAAGTCACTCTCATCCATATGACCAGACTTATATTACCTCAGTTAACTGCTGCAGAAACAGGAAGAGAAGGAATGCAGAATCCAGGGCATCTGTGAAATTAGGATCTTATCTGGGTTTTATACAGCTCCTAATAAAACCTAGAAGACCTGTGAATAATTGGGGAATTTGACCCTCTCCATTTGTAAAATGGTTGACTGTTCAATTTGCCTGTGGATGAAGGGTGGATCATACTGAGACTGCTATATAACCTCACAAACTCCATGATGAGATGTGATCACAGGAAAGTGACACATTCCTGGGAATCCCATAGAGGCCAAAGGAAAGTGGCTGCAGCCAATTAAGTATCATGAGTAACTGGAATATTTGATAAATGAGTTAGTGTTTATTCTCCCTTCTGGCCATTCTGAACCTAAACACACCTGGTGAGGTGACTACCTTTCTATTGTCAGATGCCTACTCAGCCAGGGCCCAGGGTGCAAACAGTTGGTGCTTATACCAGAAAGAGAAAATGTCAGCTAAAGAATGATCCAACCAGTTAACATAACTCCTCTTACGTATACATAAGTACACAGGTGAGAACTTAGCTCAACAAGAACTACTTGAGTGTAATAGTCTAATAATACAATGTAGAGAAGCATGAGACATAAAGTAAATGTCTAGCTGTTATCCAAATATTTGGACTCAGGTACCGTTTATATTAACACACCATTGAGAAATCTAAAGAGCTTTTGTTATGTGAGTTATACATATTAATATTTACCATATGAGGGATTAAAACTGAGAAATTTTAAAAAAATACTTACTTACTTTGAATTACAATAATAAACCCAGCACATAATATACATAATACTTTTATTTCAAAATGTTTTCCAAAACAAAAAAATTGGTGAGAAGAGTGGCATATCTAGTTTTGTATTTAATCTTTTGCAATATGTTGTTTAGAAGCATGTGAAGACAATCTGACCTCATGTAGATACATAGATGGGAAAAAAGGAAGGGCTATTTTAATAGATAACTGTGGATATTCTTTGATATTATACCGCAACTTGGTATGATAGTTTCTTAAGGCTACTTGCAATGTGGAATCTGAAAACATATCATAAGCCCTTCATACTTGACTATATTAAAACTATTTGACTAACTTGCATTTTGGATGGATCTTTTACCCAGGCATGATTTTATAATATCATACATTGGAAGTTTGTAAAATATTGACTTATAGAGTAACACAAATATTCCAAATGTTGACACACTTATGTGTCAATAAGTGTGTCAACACAATAAAAAAAATCACACTTATGAATACTCCCACCCATCTCATGAGAAAAATATTTAAGTATTGGGAAGCTACCCAAATTAAATATTTTCCCAAATTCTAATTCTTAAAATTAGAATTTTAAATTTCTTTTTGACTTGAAAGCTCAGATCTTATCATTGACAACAAATGTCGCATTTTTTCCTTGAAGTGACAAGTTTAGCTGGTTCATTTTCAATGAAATATCTGCCAAATACTTGAGCGTGAATAACCAAGCTTGTCTGCCAATCGTTCTTTTAAGTAAAAATGATGTTCCATGGAAAATGCAGCTAGTTCAGCTCACAATTCAAACAATCATGCGAGTGCTTTTCTCTGAGACAAGAATCATGCTTCAGTGTGTAGCAGAATTTCCTTTTACACCCTTCCCATTTTTTCACACTAAATATTAAAAGGAGACAGAATAAAGGGCAAGGTTTCATGAAATTAATAATTCTTACTGCTACATCAACAACATTTTTGAGGGAAATTGACATTGCTTTTTTATTGAGTACCTGTCAGTGAAGAATATGATGACTCGTTATAGTTCCATGTTACTGCCTTATTTCCTGGTAGGGCACCAGCAGTTTTATCCACCATTGCTTTTGCATCATCAGTACAAAAGTTATTGCAGTGGAAACAACAAATAACATCTTAGTATTTATATAAAAATAGTTTTGACCTTGCAGAGTCCTGAAAATGTCTCAGCTACATCCAGGAGATTCTTGGATCACATTTTGAGAACTACTGCTTTAGATCAGACTTAGTTCAAGGGCAAAAACCCCAGCATTTTGGGTGAACATTTGACATTTGTTAGCGTTTCATATCCTACCAGGGCAAAAAAGGAGAGTAAAAATTCAAATCCCAAATATCCTACTCTGTTTTCTTTCCATCCAGTCACAAATACAAATATGAGGTTGAAAGTGGAAATGAGTTTAATGGATGTAAACATTTTTTTTTCCCTTGTGGTAGCAGCCTTATAAAATATACCCATTCAGCCCTTTTCATTTATCCCTTCTGAAGATCAAAGTGACCTACCTACACGGCTGGCTCAGTCTTGTCAGCTCTAATGCCAAGTAAATGCCCACTGCCTTGCAGTCTTAGATATCTTGAAAAAAAACTATTGCAACAAATCCTTTCACAGAGTGCTTCTGTGTAAAATATCTTTTTTTTCTCCTCCCAAAAATGTTTCTGTCTATCTAAGGCAAATCTAAGGCTGCAGTGTAAATGTCCCCCTTTTACCTTCTCGTTAGGTCCATGTAAAGCAGCTAGTCAATATGCTCATTATAATAGCCAGACGTATATTTAAACTGATATTAAGTCACCCTTCAGCTTTCCTGCTCCTGCAGCCTAAACAATCCTAGTTATAAACTTTTCTTCTCAGGTTTTATTTTTCTACCCTTTTATCATTTTTGTACTCTTTGCTGGACTCTCTCCAGTTTTGCTGCATTCTTCTTAAAAGTGTTGAGAACAAACCTGGACAAGATCCTTTAATCAGGTCTCCACCAGCGCCAATACAGAGGAAATATCACTTCCCAGACCTGGCTTGTCATACTCCTGCTAATGTATCACCGAGTTAGCCTTTTAAATAACAGCACTGTTTTGCAGGCTTGTATTCACTCTTAGGTTTGCAATCACTCCAGACTTCTGTTGTAGCTGTGCTTAGGCAGACAGCCCCTATCTTTAATCTCTGCATTTTGTTTCTGGCTTCTGATTTTCACATCTTGCCCTTGCCCTATTTTACTTCCCTGAGTTTTTCCTGCCAATTTCTCTAATTTATCAAGCTCACACTGAACTATTTCTGGCTTCTAAGATGTAAGCAATACCAACCACTTAATGTCATTCACACATGCTCTCGATTCCATCATTCTAGACATTCATTTAAAAACTTCAGCTTGATTTTGGGCACATTAGTTTCAGTTATACAGAGAGAAGTGCAGTAGCTAAAATGGGCTTTCCAAAGTCACCTCCTTCCTACTTTTTCACTACTCAGAAAGTACAGAGGTGCCCATACCACCAAAAATAGAAATAAGCAAATCTCAGTCTTGTTATATATTAGAAATCCTACCACTGGAAGGAATATCAAGGTAAGGCTAAGCTGCTGTATAAAAGAGACCAAAAAATACAATTGCTTATAGAAAATAGAAATTAATCTTCTCTCTCATCATATGCCTTGGGTAACAGGCAGGTTAGAAGTAAGAGTCTAGACCCTTTTCCATTCAGAGATGCAGGTTTCTTCCATGTTGTTGCTCTATTATCCCCTAGAATATTGTCCTCACCTGCATGGTTCAAGCGAAGTCATGCTCAGCTTGTCAGAAGAGGAAAATAGCATGAATGTGAGCACACCCATGTCCCAAGGCCCAGATCTAGAAATGGTGTGTAGCACTTCTACCCATCTGCAGGTAGAACTCTTCTACCCGGAGTTCCATCGGCAGGGACCTAGTTACCTGCAGGGGAGGCTGGAAAACATATTAGCATTATTAGAAGAAGATGAAAGAATGGATTTTGCTGGACAATTGTAGCCTCTGCCCCCAACCGTCTGGATTAATTTAAATGGTATTGTCTATTATGCCCAGCATGGATCCTGTTGACGGTCATGAAAAATAACCTTTCTCTCCAGAAGTGATTACCAGCCTTGTTCATGAATCTGATCATAGCCTTCATTTAAAACCACTCTCCTCTAAAGGTTAAATCTCTACACATACTCTTTCCATGCTATCTTTTTTTTTTTTTAATTTTTAATTTATTTATTTTTATATTTTTGGCTGTGTTGGGTCTTCGTCTCTGTGCGAGGGCTTTCTCTAGTTGTGGCAAGCGGGGGCCAGTCTTCATCGTGGTGCGAGGGCCTCTCACTATCGTGGCCTCTCTTGTTGCGGAGCATAGGCTCCAGACGCGCAGGCTCAGCAGTTGTGGCTCACGGGCCTAGTTGCTCCGCGGCATGTGGGATCTTCCCAGACCAGGGCTCGAACCCGCGTCCCCTGCATTGGCAGGCAAATTCTCAACCACTGCGCCACCAGGGAAGCCCTCCATGGCATCTTAACCAACCCTGTCCTCTCTTGTCCAGCTGAGTGTACCATAGCTTGTGTTTGCTTGAAAGTCCCTAAAGGTGAGGTAGGGCTCAGATTTGGACTCAGTGTGATGTGTCTGCCACTGAAGAGAAAGCCTCAAAAATTTGGGCTGTATTTATGCTCCATTGTCTGGGCCTGAACGGTACAATTTAATTTTTGCTCTTTCAGTTTCATCACCTATAAGAATCACTTCACTTTTTTCTAATGACTTTGAGATGACTAAATGTAAACAAAGGGTTAAAAGTCATGGCAATGTGTTTGTATTACTTAAAAATTCCAATCAGGTAAAGATATAAGGACAGTTTAGACCAGTTATTCCAACCCCATTCTGTTTGCAATGCTCAGAGCCCTGCCTGGAACTGACAAGAGGAATGATGAGGTCTTGGATGGGATGCCAATAAAGTGATGGCTGGCTTTGATTACAAAAATGAGCACATTATTAATAGTCACCAGAAACGGAGGACCACATATTCACATGAGAAGCATCAGCCCCACAAGGGACAGGCTGCTGACCACCTGGAGGCGCACTGTGGACCACACTCCGAACAACTGCTCTAGAATTACTAAAAATGGATTTTAAAAAATCTCTTAGAAATGCATCTGGCCTATTGTTTGAGCCCTTCCCCAGCTCCCCCCAAAAAAGACTGTGCATGATTATTTTTTGCATGCTAATTCAGCTGTTTCATTTTTCCCCCCTGCTTTGCCATTATTTCTTAAAAGTGTTACTCACAATGCCCTAGGTTACAGCAACCCAGTTACGTTCGAAAATGGCAGTTTGGGCATACTCTGGTTCTTTCTATCTTCTTCCCCTCTGACTAGCTCACCTAATTACACAGTAAGTCAGTGATTCTATGACACAGGGAGAAAAGTCTTCCTGAGCTAGTCAGTTGATGCTTTTATTTCACTCAGGGAAAACTTATCAAAGGAGACAAGGAGCCCTAAATGCAGCAGATATTTGATGCTAGTGGTAAGCTTATATTGTTGCCATAGCAACCTTGTCATTAAGGATGTTTCAGCATTTCCTATTAACCTCTATTTTCAGAGGTTTATAACTTCTTGGTAAAAATTCCCTCCAGGCTAAAATTTGGTATACATGATCTCAGACGTGCCAGGTGTCAGTGAATATATACATATATAGTATCCATTTTCCCAAAGAAAGCTTGGTGAATTTCCAAATGAATTATCTCATTTTTCATAGGCTACGAATTCATTAAATTTAGTGTTAACTTGATTATTTTTAAAAGATTCTTATGGCAGCACAACTAAGCACTTGTAAGATTTAATGTTTGCTGTTGCTTTCTTTCCTTTTACCTTACTGGTTGGCATGGTCACAATGGTTTTTGTCACTAAGAGAGACTCGCACTGGCTCAAGATCAGTTCTAATTCGCCTCAATAGAGGCAATTAGAAGTGGACACTATGGGAATCTGGAGTTCATATTTTACATTTATCAGAATATAGGGAATAAAAAAGAAATCTAGTTGGTTGTGCAGTGTAGGAGTCGGGGTGATGGAAAAGGCAGGGACTAAAATCTGAACCCACCGTCTCCTGCACAATGGGGCTACATTTTCTTGTGATCCCAAGGAAGAACCCGGCTGATTCCTAAGAATTAGAAACCAATTCCTCCTACCCCAGTTTTAGAATTGGGTAACACCCTAGTCCAGGATTTGTTTTGTTTTGTTCAACAGATTTTGTTTTGTTTTGTTTGGTAATTTATTAATAAATTTTCCAATTTTAAAATTTTTTTCTTAACTTTTTATTTTGAAGAATTTTAAACCCATAGAAAAATTGTAAGAATAGTAGAAAGAACATTCACCTACCTCTTACATTAACAAACTGTTAACATTTAAATAAACCATTTGAGTGTTGTTAACATAATTATACTTTAGGCCGAAATATTTCAACATGTATCTCATAAGAATAAGGACAGCCTTCTATGTAAACACAAAACAGTGATCAAACTCAGGATATTTAGCATTAATACAATTATCTAAAATCATTCTTATTCCATGTCCTCAATTGTCCCACTTACATTCTTTTTAGCTTTGCTTTCCACCTAGGATCCAATCAAGGATCATGCATTGTGCTGAATTGTCATATCTCTATATTTTCCTTGAATATTGAATATTTCTCTGATCAATTTTGTCTTTCGTGACATTGGCATTTTTGAAGAGTTCAGGTCTATTGTATTAGAATCCAGAATGTTCCTCAATTGTTTCTTCATGGTTACATTTGGGCTAATCATTTTTGTCCGGAATACTAGATGGGTGATATTTGTTCCTTTTCAGTATCAAATCAAAAGGAACATGATGCCAATGTGTCCCATTATTCATGACCAATTCATTTCTTAGATTAAGTTTTATAATTATTTAGTCCATTTTGTGTTTTTAATATAAGGTATTAAACCTTCCCTTAGTAATGGTCATTTATTCACTGTGTTTACAGCTGTATTTGTGTATTTTTCCCCATGCCATACAATATTCTTGACATCCAGGTTCATCAATCATTACATGATTTTTATTTTATGTCAATGGGACAGATTCCCAGGAGTGAAATTACTGTGTCAAAGGGTATGTGTACTTTAATTTTAATACAGTTTGCTTGATTGTTTTAAGGCTATGTGTGTCAAAATGTCCACTACTAGTATATGAGAGACTTATTTTACATACCCACCAGTAATAATATTGATATTCTCAGTTATTTTAATATTTTCTTCTCTGGTAGGTGTAAAATGATGATACCGCATTAATACTTTATCGTTTTTTTGAACTAATGTGTTTGGGCAGCTTTGTATGCTTATTAGCTATTTTGATTTGCTCATCTATGACTTACCTCTTTACATTATGGCCTTATTTTTCTAAAACAATTTTTATTGCTATGCAGTGAATTTGTAAGAGATCTTTGCATATTAGAGATACTTTCTTCTTTTTTCTGTCATAAACTTTTTTTAATTTCAGTTTTTTGCCAATTGATATTATGTATGGTATCACTTGTTATTCAACGATTTTAGGAATATTTTTATATAGTCAAATATGTCTTTTTTTCTTTTGTTTTATAGCTTCTGTATTTCCAGTTTTAGAAAATAGATCATGCCCATCCCTGGATATTATATGTAATCTCCTAGATTATTTTGCAGAAAAGTTTTTGTTTTACATTTTTAAGACTTCAATGTAGCTATAATTTTATGAGGTACAACACAGGGTTTAATTTTATTATCTTTCAGATGAGTGGTCATTTAACAAATTTTTTAATAGCACAATTTACTAAATAATCTTTTTTCTCCCATCTGAATAGAAATGCCATGCTAATCATGTTAAATTTCCATATGTACTGAAATCTATTTCTCCATTTTCTTTTTCTTTCCACTGACTTATTTATCTCTTCATATGCCTATATCATGTGGATTTGAATACATTGCCTCCCACTTTAAGGTATCTATTCTGATTTATTGGTGTTTAGCTGGCAATTGTTCTCAATTATTTCCTTAGCTTGGGGTATATGGGCAATATTTTTTTAATTATTGCATATACACAAAAATGTTTTTTACCCTAACAGGTGAATAATAACGTGTCTGTTCATAGGACTATTGGATTGGATTCCTGGCCTTAGAAATCTGTAAAAAGCTGTAGATAATGTTCTTTCTTATAACCTGCAATATTGCAGATAAGAAGTCTGAAGACAATCTGATTCTTTTTCCTTTATCAGAAACTTATCCTTTCTCTCCAGATATATGTAACCTGTTCTCATTATTTTTAGAATTAAAAAAAACAAAATTAGCTGTACATGTCTATCCATGTGTCTTTCTAATCATTCCTTCCTGAAGCACAGTGAACCCCTTTAATCTAGAAATTCAGTTCTTTTTGCATCTTAAGGAATATCTTTAATGACTTTTAAATTATTGCCCATCACCCATTTGTTCCTTTTTAACTTATCTTTTTTGGAATTTGGATTAATCTTATGCTAAGTTTCCTGGATCTATCCTCCAAGTCTCATATCCCACCTACCTCATTGCCTTTATTTTTCTTTTTTTTAATTCACCTTCTTTTTGTTCGGACTTTTAAAATTAAAATGTATTCTATTTGTTTTTCCAAGTCACCAATTCACATCTCAGCCATGACCATACTCTTCTTGAACAAATCATTCAGATTGGAAATTATTATTTTATGTCCAGCAACCTCATCCATGTGTGTGTGTGTGTGTGTGTGTGTGCATATGTACACTTTCAGGTTACATTTGCATCTTCTAAGGTGTTCTTACTGTTCTTCTTTGTCAGTTCATGCCTATGACCCTGACAACAGTTCTGAACCAATGGGTTTAACTGAATCAATGTGGCTTAACGGTTCTGACTGATATTATCACAGATTGCTGAGCACCTAGACATAGTATGATTGATTTTCCTTCTAGACTGATTGGTAATTGGTCTGGTTTTTATAGGATCCTAATTAGCAGCACACCCCAAAGTGAGAGAAAAGAAGTAGTCTTTATGTAGGCCAGCCGTATAGCACCAGACAGGCCTTAGGTGCAAGAACATACGATCCACCCGTTCATCTGCTTCTTGGCTTCTTGAAAGTACGTACCGTGTACATTAAAGTGAGACCAAACTTGAACTTCTCCTGAGAGAGCTACACTCCTCTGTGAGCCAAGTCATTCTAACTATGCGGTGCTATATAACTTCTTCCTTGGGTTCTCTGATTTGGATCTCCAGGTTCTTACCAACCCCGAATGAATAAAACCCCATATAAATCCTCTCTATTGGAATTACAGTGGATTCTAAGAAAAACAAATAGATTAAAATCAATAGAGGGGGTGAAGCAAGGTTGCCCTATATAGGCTGCAAAGTGCTGAATCCCTCCTATCTGATTTTTTTGCAACTGTTTGTTTTAATTCTACTAATGTTTACCTTAAATTTTACAAGGACATGCTTAAATTTATACTTATCACTGGAGTCAGTTTTAAAAATTTTCACTTTCTTTGGTAAATGTGAAGTTATTGAGATGTTTCTAACTCTCCAACACACCTTCTCAACAACACACTTGTTTCTCATTTGAAATCATAAACTCTATGACTTTTAGATTTGTTTCAAACTTCAAAGAAAAACCATTACCAATTTTTAATCAGATTCAAAATACTATTAAATTTTATCTCAACATAGTTAACATATTTTATTGCTCAACCTGTCAGTTATTTTCAGCCACAATGTTTTCATTATAATTTGATTCATATTTTCTCAGTTTGGAATAGATATCCTGGCAGTTTAATAGTTTACCCTGAAAAGAAAACAAACTGGATGGCATAGGATTAAAACCTTGCACATCAAGGAATTGCTTTTTCCTGTCTACATAAATGAATGACCAATTGACTGGATATATAATTCTTGGATCAAAACATTTTTCTTCAGAACATTAGAGTCATTGATCCATTTTCTTCTATCCTGTAGGGTTGCAGAAATGTGGAGGCATGTCTGATTGTTCTTTTCTTACACAGAAGAAAAGGGCTTTTTTGCCCCCTTCATGCTTGCAGAATTCTCCTAAATCTTTGAAGTTTTCAATTTCACTAGGCCATTTCTAAGTGTGATTTTATTTTTAAATTTGTCTGGAATATGGCATGTACTCCTGTTTTTTAGAGCAAACAATCTCTTTAGGATTGAGAATAATGTCTTCCCTTTTATTTGCGTATGTTGCTTCTATCTATTCTGTTCCTTCTTTCTAAAATGTTTTATTATGTACAGCTTGGACTTTCTGAGTCTGCCCTTTATGCACTTACACATTTCCTTCTGTTTTGTTCTTATCCATTTGTTTCCAGTGTGTCCTGTAAATGTTTCCTAAATTCTTCTCACAGCTTTTATTTTCTAGGATGTACAATCTGCCAGAAAACAGTCTTGTTTATCCTCACAATATAGCTGTTTCTGATGGCTTTTCTTGCCCTCTGGTTTTGAATTTTTTTGTTGCAAAATTTCCAGATTAATAAAAAAAAATTGACATTCAGATATATCTAAGAGTATATGATGAAGCATTGCAGTCTGAAGCCTGAAAACATCTACGTTTCCATTGTGTTGCTTGAAATCTTGAACTGATGGACGAAGCGCCTTGTTGGTCCATGAAGAAATGTTGCGGTTGAGGGTTAGGCAAGGAACCTAAGGGTCTGAGGATTTGGTAGAAAGTAGTCAGCCTGCTAGCAGAGAACTGCTTATTTCTGAATGTTACATAACTTAGAAAACATTTCTTTTTTTGTTTAGGCCACTGCTCTTTTCGACTCCCTTTAAAGGTCTCTATATGGATTATAGAGCCAACCTGCTCAAGTTTAAATGACAACCTTGTTTCTTAACTCATTTTGTGGACTTTAGGCAAATTACTCAGGGTCTCTGTGCCTCAGTTTACTCATCCATAAAATGGGGATACTAATAGTACTTATTTCATGATTTGTTAGGGTTAAATAAATTACTAAGTCAAGGTCCTGGCAGGCAGTGATCACTGTATAAGTATGTCTATCATTATCTTTAGCTTTAGCATAGAATTTATCTCTGTCTCACACATTGTGGATAACTACAGAAAAGCTGCCAGGATGGCTGTTTCTTTGTTGTGCATGTTTGCAAAAGACTCTTCTTATCATTGTGACCACTGACTTTTTGGAGTAGACTACACTGACCAAAAGTCTGGGTCATGTCTCTATTAATGTCTAAAAGCTTCAAAAGACAGTTTAGCTGGTGTGCTTCTGGACAGGCCCTTACCTGATATTATCGCCAGTTCACCTCCATTTTTGATGGCAATATAACAAAGGATCTCTAGGGTCTTCTACTTATTATCCAGACTGTACAGTTTTCCTATAGAGTGGGATCTATGTGTTAATATCTCCCTTTGAAATGAAAGGAAAACTCTTTTTCTACTTATATCACATCTGACACCAAATATGTGGATTTTCCATAGCAAGCGATTCTCAGCTGAGTGTTCTACAATTTCATTCAATTCTGATCCTAATTACCCCAAGTTAGTACAGACTCCTAAGGTAAAGGTTCAGTTCCACAGGGCTTTTCCCACACTTCAGGTGCCAATTACAAGTTATGGGTTCCCTGGTTACCTACACTTCTGTCCAACTTGGCTACAGATCAGGAGTTCTCACGATCCCCTCACTAAGACATTATTTTATTATAAGTGCTTTTTATTTATCTTGCATTCTTGTGTCATACTGAGGTATCCTAATCATGACTCAAACTTACTACCTCTGATTACTGACACATCACTTCCTTTAGGTTTTTCCCCAAATTTCTGGTAAAAATTTGACTGTACCTAAGATCAACGTTAATTAATCCTTAGTCTTATAACCTTAACCATGTATCTCTGGAAACTGGCAATAGCTTTTAACTATTAAACTAGATTAACTACCAAGTAGCATTGTTATTTAATACCTATAGGCTTTCTAAAAACAAGTCTTAAGAAACTGGATGTTGAGGAAAATTAGGATGAAAGGTAATTCAGTTTGCAACTCAAGAGTGAGGTAAGAGATTGAAAGCTTTTCTTAAGTTAATCAAATCATCTATTACTGGATAAATTTAATTCTCTGGCTAATATATCTATCCTAGAAAAACTTTCTCTCCTAATTGTGCAACTCTGACTTCAGACTTTTGGGGATCAATGCCTTTCTGTTTTCTGGCCTTATTCTAATAATAATTGTGGTCTGAGCTGGCCCGTCTCTGTTTATTTGTACCTTTGATCTAATAGTTGGACAGTGATGGTAAAAATAATTCTTGTCTCAGACATGGAGTAATAACTTTAATCTGGGAGGCAACTGAATGCTGAACTATAAGTCAAAACCACAGACTACAACACCCACAAATGTATTAAAGGATTGACCTACATGTGTTAGTCCTAGAGTGATGTCATATTTAAAGACTCATTATCAAACTGGCAAACATGGGTTTGATTCTTTTTTTTGGGGGGAGTTAAGTTTCATTTATTATTTATTTATTTATTTATTATTATTTTTTAAATTGGGGTATAGCTGCTCTACAATGTTGTGTTAGTTTCTGTTGTACAATGAAGTGAATCAGCTATATGTATACCTATATCCCCTCCCTCTTGGACCTCCCTCCCACACACCTTATCCCATCCGTCTAGGTCACGACAGAGCACCGAGTTGAGCTCCCTGTGCTATACAGCAGGTTCTCACTAGCTATCTGTTTTACACATGGCAGTGCACATATGTCAATCCCAATCTTGCAATTTATTCCACCCCCCACCATGTCCATATGTTCATTCCTTGTGTCTGCGTCTCTATTCCTGCCCTGTAGATAGGTTCAATTGTACCATTTTTCTAGATTCCACATATATGCATTAATATACGATATTTGTTTTTCTCTTTCTGGCTTACTTCACTCTGAATGACAGACTCTAGGTCCATCCATGTCTCTACAAATGACCCAGTTTCATTCCTTTTTATGGCTGAGTAATATTCCATTATATATATGTACCACATCTTCTTTATACATTCATCTGTCAGTGGACATTTAGGTTGTTTCCATGTCCTGGCTATTGTAAATAGTGCTGCAATGAACATTGGGGTGCATGTGTCTTTTTGAATTATGGTTTTCTCAGGGCACATGCCCAGTAGTGGGATTGCTGGGTCATATGGTAATTCTATTTTTAGTTTTTTAAGGAATTTCCATACTGTTCTCCATAGTGGCTGTATCAATTTACATTCCCACCAACAGCGTAAGAGGGTTCCCTTTTCTCCACATCCTCTTCAGCATTTATCGTTTGTAGATATTTTGATGATGGACATTCTGAGCAGTGTGAGGTGATACCTCATTGCAGTTTTGATCTGCATTTCTCTAATAATTAGTGATGTTGAGCATCTTTTCATGTGTCTCTTGGCCATCTGTATGTCTTCTTTGGAGAGATGTCTATTTACGTCTCTGCCTATTTTTTGACTGGGTTGTTTGTTTTTTTGATATTGAGCTTCATGAGCTGTTCGTATATTTTGGAGATTAATCCCTTGTCAGATGCTTCATTTGAAAATATTTTCTCTCATCCTGAGGGTTGCCTTTTCATCTCGTTTATGGTTTCCTTTGCTGTGCAAAATCTTTTAATTAGGTCCCATTTGTTTATTTTTGTTTTTATTTCCATTTCCCTAGGAGGTGAGCCAAACAGGATCTTGCTGTGATTTATGTCATAGAGTGTTCTGCCTATGTTTTCCTCTAAGAGTTTTATAGTGTCTGGCCTTACATCTAGGTCTTTAATCCATTTTGAGTTTATTTTTGTGTATGGTGTTAGGGAGTGTTCTAATTTCATTCTTTTACATGTAGCTAGCTGTCCAGTTTTCCCAGCACCAATTATTGAAGAGACTGTCTTTTCTACATTTTATATTCTTGCCTCCTTTGTCATAGATTAGGGGACCATAGGTGTGTGGGTTTACCCCTGGGCTTTCTATCCTGTACCATTGATCTATATTTCTTTTTTTGTGCCAGCACCATACTGTCTTGATTACTATAGCTTTGTAGTGTAGTCTAGAGTTGGGGAGCCTGATACCTCCAGCTCTGTTTTTCTTTCTCAAGATTGCTTTGGCTATTCTGGGTCTTTTGTGTTTCCATACAAATTGTAAAATTTTTTGTTCTAATTCTGTGAAAAATGCCATTGGTAATTTGTTAGGGACTGCATTAAATCTGTAGGTTGTTTTGGGGAGTATAGTCATTTTCATAATATTGATTCTTCCAATCCAAGAACATGGTATATCTCTCCATCTGTTTGTGTCATCTTTGATTTCTTTCATCAGTATTTTATAGTTTTCTGCAAACAGGCCTTTTGCCTCCTTAGGTTGGTTTACTCCTAGATATTTTAATCTTTTAATTGAATGGTAAATGGGATTGTTTTCTTAATTTCTCTTTCTGAGCTTTCATCATTAGTGTATAGGAATGCAAGAGATTTCTGTGCATTAATTTTGTATCCTGCTACTTTACCAAATTCATTGATTAGCTTTAGTAGTTTTCTGGTGGCATCCTTAGGATTTTCTATGCATAGTATCATGTCATCTGTAAACAATGACAGTTTTACTTCTTCTTTTCCAATTTGTATTCCTTTTATTTCTTTTTCTCCTCTGATTGCCGTGGCTAGGACTTCCAAAACTGTGTTGAATAAGAGTAGTGAGAGTGGGCATCCTTGTCTTGTTCCTAACCTTAGAGGAAATGCTTTTAGTTTTTCACCATTGAGGATGACGTTTGCTCTGGCTTGTTGTATATGACATTTATTATGCTGAGGTAGGTTCCCTCTATGCCCACTTTCTGGAGAGTTTTTATCATAAATGGGTGTTGAATTTTGTCAAAAGCTTTTCCTGAATGAGATGGTCATACGGTTTTTATTCTTTAATTTGCTAATATGATGTATCACATTGATTGATTTGCATATACTGAAGAATCCTTGCATCCCTTGGATAAATCCCACTTGATCATGGTTGTATGATCCTTTTAATGTGTTGTTGGACTATGTTTGCTAGTATTTTGTTGAGGATTTTTTATGTCTATGTTCATCAGTGATATTGGTCTATAATTTTCTTTTTTTGTGTGATATCTTTGTCTTGTTTTGGTATCAGGGTGATGGTGACCTCATAGAATGAGTTTGGGAGTGTTCCTTCCTCTGAAACTTTTTGGAAGAATTTGAGAAGGATGGGTCTCAGCTCTTCTCTAAATGTTTGATAGAATTCACCTGTGAATCCATCAGGTCCTGGACTTTTGTTTGTTAGAAGATATTTAATTGCAGTTTCAATTTCATTACTTGTGATTGATTTATTTGTATTTTTCATTTCTTTCTGGTTCAGTCTTGGAAGGTTGTACCTTTCTAAATATTTGTCCATTTCTTCCAGGTTGTCCATTTTATTGGCTTATAGTTGCTGTAGCAGTCTCTATGATCCTTTGTATTTCTGCAATGTCAGTTGTAATTTCTCCTTTTTCATTTCTAATTTTGTTGATTTGAATCCTCTCCCTTTTTTTTCTTGATGAGTCTGGCTAAAGGCTTATCAATTTTGTTTATCTTCTCAAAGAACCAGCTTTTAGTTTCATTGAATTTTGCTAATGTTTTCTTCATTTCTATTTCATTTATTTCTGCCCTGATTTTTATGATTTCCTTCCTTCTACTAACTTTGGGTTTTGTTTGTTCTTCTTTCTCTAGTTGCTTTAGGTGTAAGGTTAGGTTTTTTATTTGAGATTTTTCTTTTTTCTTGAGGTAGGATTGAATTGCTATAAGTTTCCCTCTTAGAACTGCTTTTCCTGCATCCCATAGGTTTTGGGTCATCATGTTTTTGTTGTCTTTTTTTCTATGCATTTTTTAAATTTCCTCTTTGATTTCTTCAGTGACCTCCTGGTTATCTAGTAAAGTATTGTTTAGCCTCCATGTGTTTGTGTTTTTTACAATTTTTTTTTCCCTTAACTGATTTCTAATCTCATAGCATTGTGGTCAGAAAAGATCCTTGATATGATTTCAGTTTTCTTAACTTTACTAAAACTTGATTTGTGACCCAAAATGTGATCTTTCCTGGAGAATGTTCCATGTGCACTTGAGAAGGAAGCGTAATCTGCTGGTTTTGGATGGAATGTCCTACAAATATCTATTAAGTCTATTTGGTCTATTGTGTCATTTAAAGCTTGAGTTTCCTTATTTATTTTCTGTCTGGGTGATCTGTCCATTGGTGAAAGTGGGGTGTTAAAGCCCTCCACTTTTATTGTGTCACTGTGAATTCTCCTTTTATGGCTGTTAGCATTTGTCTTATGTATTGAGGTGCTCCTATGTTGGTTGCAGAAATATTTATAATTGTTATGTCTTCTTGGATTGATACCTTGATCATTATATAGTATCCTTCCTTGTGTCATGTAACAGTCTTTATTTTAAAGTCTATCTTGTCTGATATGAGCTTTGCTACTTCAGATATCTTTTGATTTCCATTTGCATGGAATATGTTTTTCCATCCCCTTACTTTCAGTCTGTATATTTCTCTGGGTCTGAAGAGGGTCTCTTATAAACAGCATATATATGGGTCTTGTTTTTGTATCCATTCAGCCAGTCTGTGCCTTTTGGCTGGAGCATTTAATCTATTTATATTTAAGGTAATTATCAATATGTATGTTCCTACTACCATTCTGCATAAGATGAGAGAAGTATAGAAATTGGACTAATGAATATGAGGATTCTATTTTTAGGCAACATATCACAAAATCACTGTTAGAGCTGTGCATGTTTTCCACTGCACAACTCATCCGTGAGCTTTGTTTACAGGCTACAGTCTGAACTTAACAAAGTTTATTCTTAATCAAAAAAAAATTATGATGTTAGAAGTGTGTCATTTATTGAATTCTACTCTGACTATGAAATATATGATTTTTATATCATGCTGTGGTACCTAGATCTTAATTTCCTCCTTTGGGTATAAGTATGCAGTATCTAATACTTAGTAGGTATTCAAAAAAAAGAGTTTTTTGTTATATGGCTAGATTAAATACTAGGTACATTCTATAGTAAGACATTAAAATTCAGGAGAAAGGGAATTGATATTTGTCTAATAATAATATTTTCCAAGAACTATACTGGATACATTAAATAGTGTTTTATTTAATTCTTACAACTAGCCTAAAGAGAAAAGCCGTTTTGCAAATTTAACAGATCAGATGAAGAATCAAGGACTTCCCTGGTGGTCCAGTAGGTAAGACTCCATGCTCCCAACACAGGGGGCCTGGGTTCAATCCATGGTTGTGGGACTAGATCCTGCATGCATGCCGCCACTAAGAGTCGGCATACCACAACTAAGAAGGCTGCATGCTGCAGTTGAAGATCCCTCATGCCACAGCTAAGACTTGGTGCAGCCAAAATAAATAAATAACTATTTTTTTAAAAAAAGCAACAAAGAGGTGGTCAGCAAGTAAATGGTTGTGTCAGGATTGAACTCTAGGCCAGAAGCCAAAGTTTGGGTAATTTTCCAATGAATTGAAAGGAAATATAACCAAGCTTACCAGTTGTGATGGTTAATTTTATATGCCACCTTGACTGGCCATAGAGTGTCCAGATTAAAAATTATTTCTAGGTGTGTCTGTGAGGGTGTCTCTGGATTAAATTAGTATCTTAATCAGTGAACCCAGTAAAGCAGTCTGCTCCGTATGGGAGAGTATCATGCAATCCGTTGAGGTCCTAAAAAGAAATTGAAAGATGGAAGAAGAAAAAATTCACCCTTTCCTGCATGATTGCTTGATCTGGAACATTGATCTTCTCCTTTCCTTTACGCTCCTGGTTCTCAGGCCTTTGCACTTGGACTGATTTATGCCACTAGCCTTCTTTGGTCTTCAGCTTGTGGATGGCAGATCATGGGATTTCTCAGCCTCCATAATTGCATAAGCCAATTCCTGATAATAAATCTGTCTATCTATCTATCTATCTATCTATGTATCTATCTATCTATCTATCCTATTGATTTTGTTTCTGCAGAGAACCCTAACTAATAACCACCCTTAAAAATTTTACTAACAAAGAAATAATTTTTTTTAATAGTGAAAGTGATTTCTGCACATGTACATGTGTTGGTTTCCAAAATATCCTAGCTGCAGTTGCTGGTTTTATGCTTTGGCATATAAGGCAGTAGCTATGAAATTCCTGGGCTCTGAGTGCCACCTCAAAATTTTCCATCCACCACATCATTAGCCCTCATTAAGAACAACATATAGATCATAGCTGGAAACCATACAGGGATACTAGGGATCTTGAAGTTTAGAAATTCTAAAGAAGAATTTTAAAACTTGACCTGAGCTAATAACCATTATTTACTGATTAATAGATAATTAAGTTAATAATTTAGTAATAATGTTTTTAGTTTCTCTTGACTGTGGAAGGCAATGTGATGTTCCTAAATGAGCCCTACAAAGTTCTGATTTTCTGGATTCAAGTCTCAGTTCTACCTAATTTAATTGCCAACTAATCTCAAGTAAGTTGTTTAATCTCTCAGAGTCTCAACTTCCTCATTGGTAAAATGAAGAAAACATTTGCCTGAATGAGTTATACTTATATACAGCATTACTGTGGATGGAATCTTAATTTCTTTACTCCTTGCTACATTTGAATCTATTCCTGTGTTGTTTCTATGTCTTGTCCTCCCTTCTACAAAGAGTAATTTGTTTACTTCTAGAAGATAGCACCTGGGACTTCCCTGGTGGTGCTGTGGTTAAGAATCCACCTGCCAATGCAGGGGAAATAGGTTCGAGCCCTCGTCCAGGAAGATCCCACATGCCGTGGAGCAATTAAGCTCATGTGCCACAACTACTGAGCCTGTGCACCACAACTACTGATCCCATGTGCTGCAACTACTGAAGCCCATGCACCTAGAGCCCCTGCTCTGCAACAAGAGAAGCCACCACAGTGAGAAGTCCGTTCACTACAACAAAGAGTAGCCCCTGATCGCCGCAACTAGAGAAAACCTGCACACAGCAAAGAAGACCCAACACATCCAAAAATAAATAAATAAACGAACAAATAAATGAATACATTTATTAAAAAAATAAAAGATAGCAGCTTCCACCCTGGAAGTTGTAGAATCAACACACTTAAGGTTTTCTTATTCAGCAGAAGAAAATGGGGAAGAGAATTTTTAAAATGGTATAGCTTATGTTTTTCTCCATTTTTAAACTACCAAATATGAAAATAATCCTTTAATTTGCTTTATTATTTAGTGATTTATTTTAAATATCATTATGTTGTGAACTCGGTGTCTCTATATTCAGCCGCACTGCAAGAATATATTATTCGAACTATGAGAAAGAACTCATTGTGATTGTGTCCCTTGTATAACCCAAACAACTGATATATACTTGCAGTATTGTTTCAGAATATTTTAATATTTTCCAGGTACTCTTTTTCCCATCTAAATTATTTTAAATATTTTTTATAAAATTCCAAGACTGATTTTTTACTATACTTTCAAATCAGTTCTTCCTACCACCCACCTCAAACTGAATCCCCAAATTTCTCATGAAAGGTAACTTGGAAAAAGGATTCCATATGTAGAAACCTTAAGTAATTAACTTTCTTTAAGGAGTATTTTTTAATCTGTCCCAAACGTATGTAAGCCTGATTGATTTGGTAAGGTTTGGGCTAACAGGAATGAGGAGTCCTTCTTGCTTTCTTTCTCCACAACTCATCTAAACCTATTGATAGTGCTTCTTAAATATGAATGTAAACTCACCCCACTGGAACAATTTAAATTCTGCACACTATTGCCACTTATTTTATTAAAACAGTAGACTCTTAATTGGTCTTGACTTCAGTCATGTCTCTCTTCAATCAGTGTAATCTTTTTAAAACACAAATATGATGATTTTACTACCCTGTTTCAGTGGCTCCCCTTTAAACTCAGGATTAAATATACCTTAGCATGAGGTCTAAACCTCTCTGTAGACCTTGAATTTCTTTCCATTTCCTTTATAACCTCTTCCTCTTTACTTCCTTTCAAAACTTATGCCCTGACCAGAAATATTAAATACTGTCAGTTCTTACACCATAATGTGATCTTCACTCCTCTGGAAAATATCTCATGTCTATCTCTCCCCTTGCGCTGTGTGATGCCTACTTCTTTCTTTGTTTGTTTGTTTTTTTAAATATTACCTCTTCCTCACAGCTGCAGCAAAGCAGAGGTTCTTCCTCTTTTTTAAAAATAATTAATTAATTAATTAATTAATTTTTGGCTGTGTTGGGTCTTCGTTTCTGTGTGAGGGCTTTCTCCAGTTGCGGCAAGCGGGGGCCACTCTTCATCGCGGTGCGCGGGCCTCTCACTATCGCGGCCTCTCTTGTTGCGGAGCACAGGCTCCAGATGCGCAGGCTCAGTAGTTGTGGCTCACAGGCCCAGTCACTCCGTGGCATGTGGGATCTTCCCAGACCAGGGCTCGAACCCGCGTCCCCTGCATTGGCAGGCAGACTCTCAACCACTGCGCCACCAGGGAAGCCTGCCTACTTCTTGAGGATGATTTCATTTAGATTTTACCTCCTTTGGGTAAATTTCTTGAGTGGCCTAGGCTGATTGGTTTCCCATTCTTGTGCACCACGTGCATACCCACTCCATAGTGCTTGTTTATCCTTCCGTCTACCCACAGCACTGTAAGCTCTCTGTCACATTCCTTATTGTATCTCCAGTCCTGAGAATGATGCTCAGTAGATATCCACCATTTGCCCTCTCAATCCTCTCAAAGCTCTTAAAACCTTGCCATATGTTCTGGAGATTGATCCATATGGACTGTATCGATGGGCTTTCTTAACATGGGTTTCAGTTGGCTTCTGCTAGAGATACTGTGGCATGAGATCAGAAAAGAGTGAAGATGAGGTTTGGAGGTTCTTCCTACCTAGTCACCTTGGCTCCATTGCTTCCCTCCACTAAAGGCCATAGCTCATCTCAGCTCTCTTTCCAGGACCTGGCAACCATTCCTTCCCATTTGTCCTTCAGATCTAGAGATGGTAAAGAATAAGTATTTATTTAATGAATTGAAATAAAATCACTTCATTTAAAATTTTTCCCCCTCTGGTGGATATGTTTCCTAGAGTAAAGAAAGAAAATGAGTTTTCTCAGGTCTGACTGCCCATTAATTGTCCACTATATAGAGCAATATTGTATACTCAGATGGTATACAAATGAACATTTCGTATTTTAATAATCACTTATTTCAATATATAGTAGAAAAACTTAACTAGCATATCAAACCCATGGTTTGTAGATATTATAGAACGATATACATTTTCCTTATAGAATACAATTGAGTGAAAACTTTATAAATTAAAAAAAAAAAAAAATCCTAATTAAATACCATTTACTTTGCTCCCAAAACTAATTCTGGGAACAATGATAGCAACAACAAAGTTTTGTTACTCTCTGAAATTTGGAAAATACTGGCATAAAGAATTTTGAGGCTGCTTCTTACTCATGCAGAAAAGGGTGTGATTGATAATGTCTGCCACAAACACTGGAAGGAGAAAACATTCACGCTCCAGGTGAATGTCATGTCTAGAGTCTCACCCTTCTTTTACCTTGGTCATCTGGGAAGAGAATTTCTAGTTTTAATAACTTGCTTCAGCTGTTCTACTGGATCTGGATATCCTAAAATAACATTGCCAGGTACAAGGGTGGAAGAAGGTACATTTCTACTTTTGACGGAAATCCATCTATCTGTTCCTATTCCTCCAGAAGTTGAGCTGAAACTCATTCAACTGCCCCAAAAGGAACAAGTACTCTCCTGAATTATTAGACCCTAGCAGAATAACAAAGATCTTGAAAGAATCATCAATGTTATTATTGTAATTGTGTGAGCAGAAAAAGTGATGCTTCCATCTTTGGAGTCAATGACAATTGAAGATATTGTATGTTCATAATTTTGACTCTGGTTAAAAATCTATAGATTGTTAGAATAAATATTACAGGATTATGGAATGGGAGAAACTCTATGGCTATTCTCCTGAATGGTGACTAGGTTTATAACTACAGGCACACCATACTAGGAGTGAAACATTCAGTAGGTCCAATTCCACAGAGACAAGTATTTTATTTACTTGTTTATGTATAACTTATACACCACCTGCCTCCAAAACGTATGTTACACCAAAAAAAATAAAAGTAACAATAATGTACTCTTGATTGTTTTTGGAAGCACAGTTAAAAGCTCTATTAATTAATTATACTTAGTATTTCCATCCCATTTAGTTTGGCTATGATCACCCAAAGACTACCACAGCATAATGGATCCTAGAATACTTCCAGACACATAAAATGATAGGATAAAATGCTTAAAGTTAAAAAGCAACAACAATAACAAAACAACTTTAGGAACTGATTGGTCCAATTAGCATAACTACATTGATTCAATTCACTCAGTAATTCCAAACAACCTGTTTGTACATAGTAACAAGCATTCGCAGACAAATACCTTAAGAACTCAAAGGGTTAAAATAGAGTTGTAGGTGGGAGAGGAAGGATGAATATGGATCCAAACTATCAGAAGTATCCCCCGTTAAGTGATTGTCTGGTTTCTTACTGTGGCCTAACCTGTTTAAGAGAATAGAATCAGCCACAGCTATTCCCATTTTAAAAGACAGGCGCTTAGTTGCTTAATGCTCATTACTCTATATAGAAATCCATTTCTCTCTTTGCTGTCTCTTTAGGAAATCTTTGTTTAATAATGCTCAGTAAATTAGGCCTCCATAGGCTTGGCTTTATCCCACCCTGCCAGTTTCTTTTCCTTTTTGTACCTCTGTAAAATATCTGCTTAGAGTCTCTGATTTGAAATGTTAATTAAGGTGGGCCTGGCCTCAGGTTACAGTGTATATCCCCTTTTACATGCAAAGGAGATATGCTAACTAGGTTACTAAGAATCTGGGGGCCAAGAGGGAGGCTTCCAGAAGACAACAAAAGTCTATGAAGAATGGGGCACTTCCCAGCAACTCTCAGGAGGCAATCGGTAAGAAAGTGTTGGCTGAAATGAGTTATCTAGCACACAGAAGGGTCTGGTGTTGATTTGGCCTTTTTTTTTTCCTTTCGTAATCTCTTAATGTTGAGTTTATATCCAGTTATTATAGATATAATATGATTTAATTCATGTTCAAAAAAGCCAGATATGTGAATAATCCTATCTACTGATTTTAAAACAGATAAATAACATTGAATCTACTTGAATTCAAGACAATGATCTCAAGATTTTAAGGTTTCTGAGTGGGATATTCGTTTCAAATCTTCTGGGCCACCCTGAAAACCTGAACATGATGCCTATGTTGATCTGAAAAGAGAACATCTGTATGTCTGTGTGTGCTGTGAGAGTGAGTGTGTGGGCATGAATGAGTATGTGAGAAAATAGTGTGTATGGGAGTGTGAATGCATTTCGTATACAGTTCTTCTAGCAAGCAAGAGTTAGAAAGGCAGAATCTACATTTAAAAGCAAGGACACGGTAGATGTTAAGTTTAAATCATCTAAGATGTAGCACAAAGAAATAAATTAATATTGTTGTGTAAAAAGTACCCTAAATTAGTCTCCAGAGACATGAATTACAAAACACATGCAAAAGTTGCACCTTTAATTACTGTGGTGGAACCTTTGAGATTTTGAAACATTTATTTGTATAAATCACTTTCATAGTTATTATGTAAAGTTGTTTCAAACTCTTTTGATTATAATGTTGCAGATAAGAAATGTTAGTTTCATTATTCTCATACTTGAGATATTTAAAGTTCTCCTGTCTGTGAGCATGGGCACATTTCATCTGCTGAGCTGTAGCGGGCAGTCATTCCAGCACATACAAAAAAAGGGAGTATTTAGCAAGAAACATTTTCTTGTGGAGGTCAGTCTTAACTCTCTTTTTCTTTTCTTCCCAAAACAACAGTCTCTCTTCCTTGCTTTATAGCAGGAGTTCACTGTGTGTGAACTATACACCCTTCAATAGCCACAGATGCCCTGCAATCGTTCAGTGTTTGAATACAGCGGTCAATCATGTATTTTAGGCTCTCTCCTTAATTCTTGAAGGTTGACTAGCTCTCCCCTTCATGTTAAAGTCATTAAGGATAAAACACTTAAGTGAGTTGAACAATTGGTATTTTAGGGCATATGTTTGAACAAAAAGACAATGTAAAACACCCAGTGACAGAGGAGAGCTTGTGTTTTTCACTCCTCTTCCCACCCCTTATTAAGAATAACCTGGTCTAGATAAATAAATAAATAACGTAGGTGGTGGGAGTGGGGGGAGGGTTTTTCTAAAAGAAGATGAAGGAGAGCTAGGATGCTTATGACATTGGCAGCTGACACATTATACTGATCCCCTCAAAATGCTGTTTTAAAAAATCCATTTAGTTTAAATATGAAATTTCAGCCCGCAAGCAAGAAAAATAGCCCCTTTTTGGAATTTATTAAATGTGTCTTTTTAAAGAAAGACAAATTAGTGCAATTTGGAGAAGGGTAAGTGATATTTTTTGACACCCAAAGAAATGAAAACTAGTTTCTGATTGAGATTTAGAATTATTTTCTTTGAAAGTCTATTTAAAAAAATTCCTTTCTTACTGCGTTATTTAATTAATATCATGTTTTATGCAGCTAGCACGATTCTTTGCTTTATTTCCTGGCTACTGCTGATGATGCCACGTAATACTTTCAGCCAAGTTAGGGGAAATGAAATTCAGCCCAGCCTAATTAGCTTGTGACTGTTGGAGCTTTCTTTTACTATTCTCCAAAACCAAAGTATAGTAAATTTAAACAAATAGGTAAAAAATTCAGAAATTATCCTCCATTTCTTTCACTTAAACATATTATATCAACGCTACTGTGTAAAATACCTTTAGCCAAATTCAATAATTCTTTATTATTTATTTATTGAAGTATAGATGATTTACAATGTTGTTTTAGTTTCTGGTGTATAGCAAAGTGATTCAGTTATGCATATATATATATATATATATATATATATATATATATATAGTCTTTCTCATATCTTTTTTCATTAGAGGTTATTACAAAATATTAAATATAGTTCCCTGTGCTATACAAGTAGGACCTTATTATCTATTTTATATACAGTAGTTTGTACTTGCTAATTTCAAACTCCTAATTTATTTCTCCCCCTCGCTTCCCCTTTGGTGACCATAAGTCTGATTTCTGTTTGTGAGTCTGTTTCTGCTTTGTAAATAAGTCCACGTGAATCATATTTTAGATTCCGCTTATAAGTGACACAATAATTCTTTATTTGATACATCATAAAATAAAGTCAGTCATGACAATTGTCACTTTCTTTTTGGAAGTTATAGAAAAATCTCATTCCAAAGTAGGCCACACTTCCAGAATGTATAAGCTTACTTTCCCCTCCATGGCTGACTCGTTAGGCTATTACTTTCCCAGTCGCTAATAATAATGATCCTGTCAGACTATTCCACTTCACAAAAAATATTTAAATAAAGTTCCTTCAAGCACAAATGAGATGCAGCATATTTACATTTTTATTTGATGAAGCCTACTCCTGTTATCTTTGTTCTTAATTTGGTCTCAAAAGAATTAGCAGTAAGAGGAAAAATAGTCTGTAAATATGTATGAAATCAAATACAGAGGGTAAGCTAAAAGGTATTGACTGCCAACAGAGCTTAGCTGCAGGAGGCAAAATTTTCTCCATAGTTTTCTTCTTGGCTGGAAACACATTGCCTTCTATCTAGATTATTTAATCCTCAAAATGCACATCAAAGCTTCTCATCAGGTGGTGCATGTCTTTATAGGCAGTTGAATGTCAAAGACCTAGCTTAAAGATTTTTGAAAAATGTAAAAACATAATGGATCCCAGATAATAACACAGCAGTGGAGCTTCTGTCCTATTCCTTCCAGCAAAGTACCAGCATCACAGGCTGTGGTTAATCTCTGTGGCAAGGGGAAGAGCACATTCTGCTGCCCGAGAATGTGTGTCATCTCTCCAACCGCTAGAAACGAAACGCTTAAACTGGGTTCCAGACCAAAATTAGCTTGTTAACAATCCCAATCTCGCTCTACACCTGTGGCTGAGGTGAACTCTGAACCATAAATTCTGTCCTGCTTTCAGGCCCAATTAGGCAATGGAAAAACTTATGCAAAAATATGTAAGAGGCATTTTCTGTCCTTCTATGCGAAGCTAGATGCAGGCTTCAGCACTAGCTCTCCCCTTATAGGTCTCATTTTTCAATCTTTGGCAAGGACAAATTGCTTGTAATGATTACATCAACTTCTTTAAATGATTATATCATTGTGAGTTTAGTTTAAAAGCCCTTTAACACATTTATTTTGCACTTCAAAAGTTAGCTTTTGTCTTAGAGAGACAGTGAAGCATATGGAAAGAGACAAAAGCCCCTGTATTAGTTGGAATATGCCATACACAAGGGACTGGGGGAGGGGGGTTTAGAAGGTCACATGCTAGGTGTAATAGAAACTGCCTGAAATAGTTCCATATTGGTCTCAGAGTTGTATTCTTTTATACTTAAGATGTTTAGGTGAATAAACAAGAGGTAAGCCCTTGTCTTTTTATTGAACGATATTGCAAGAGGCTAGCTCACAGTCAACATTTTCACCCATATTATCATCATCATCCAATATCTCTCCATCTCTTAAAGGAAAATGTCTGAATGTTTGCTCACATTTCAGGATTTTCTCCGGTTTGTAGTTTGCCCACAGAACAATTTCTTACAGATTTTTTAAATAGAGAAAAGAAAATTAGAATCTCTGAGGAACACCAGCTATCAAGCACCTCCCTTTAATTATGTTACCCCAAACCCCTTATCATAATCTGTCCGGCAACTAGACATTTCCACCTACCTCTGGGGAGAGATCATGACAGAGCATTAATTCAAGACTCCTAGTGATCTGGGACACCATAACACCACACGGCAGTTGTATTAAGTGTATTATTTAAGTCTGTAAAGCATTTGGGGATGCATTTTGGCATAAAGACACTACATAAACAGAATCATGTGACTGAAATGGGCCATGAGGTTTCAGGTGCAATTTTAAGCAATGGCTCTGCATTTTGGCCAACCACCACCTTTTTTCTCCCCCATTTTCCTCACTTGGCTGCCTAATTTCATTCTAACCCTTACAAGGAAAGGGAAACAGGCCCATTTTGAGGGCCCTTGATGTTTTGGATGCTGTGATGATTTACAGCAAAAAAGTGTTTCCACAATGCTATGGTCTTTCCCCCTCCAGACATTATTATACAAAAGACAGAAAGAAGAATGCTTAGGAAGTCCTGTGTATGACAGACACCAACATTCTCACACTGGTGGCTATTTGCATCTCCGCCCAGCTTGAAAATGTTGTCTGTTGTGTCAACACAGCTTCCTTACTTGTAAAAAATGCTTCTCTCTGTTGGAGGGCTCAGAAAGATATTCTTCACACAAAATCCCCTTACAGAACCTCCACTCCCTTTGGGGCATATTCTGCTGGTTTATGGTAGTGATGAACTGTCATCGGTTCCTCCTTGGTCTGTGAGATTGGGACCCGTAGAAATGGTTGTGACCGCTACTTTTCTCTTTAGGGATTTGCCCTTTTATCATCTGGTTGGAGATTGAGACTGAGCTTTGTTACAGAGAATTATCCTGTGGCAGTGGGTTGGGGAGATAAGTCTTTGTTGAGACATAAAACACATACAGACAAAAGTGTGAAAAATTGAAATGACAAGGTTGCAGGGGTGTCGTTTCTGAAGTTCGGTCAAATATTCAGACACAGGAAGTAAGGTTCTCTGGCTTGTTGCTGTATACTCCAGTGAATCTCTATTCCCTGTTCCCAGAATGGAGGTACTATGACTGTATCATCGGTCCATATCCACACATTCACACCGTGTCCAGTCTTTACGTTATCTTAATGTCTACAAATAACCAGTCTGCTTTGATTTTGGTTTGATAGAGAAATAAGATGGATGCCATCTTATAAGAAGCTGGGAAGAGGAATCAAGTGAAAGCCAAGCTTCTTGTTATCTATTGTTGTAATAGTTACATGATTGTATTTTATATGGTTAACATACATCAGTTCTCTATAGAAGAACAGAGATAATATTTGTATCTGACTTTTTGTTTAGTTTCATTTAATTCAAATAATACATCTATATTTTTAGGTCTCAGGTTTAAGATTTCTGAAGTCCACACGAAATGAATTTATTTGCTGTGCAGAATGTGTTAAATACTAAAATACAACAACAACAACAAAAACAACCTATGAAAAAGGCACTGAACATCTCCATCTTCGAGAGCAGTATTTAGTATCTGCTTTACCTACTGATGTATCTTAGAGGTTTTTAGAAAAGAACCTGTTAAGTAATATAATTGACCTATTAGAAATCTTTTAGAAAGTTGTGGCTTTATTATTCCTTCCCTACCTGTGAATAACTTTGTTTTTCTTTGTAAACATCCTTTGAATCCTGTTTATTGTGATTTCAAGATTCTGGTAATTCTAAGAGCCAATAATAGTAAGTGCTATGGATGTAACATTTTTTATTTTTTATATTTTATGAAAGCAGGGTTTTTAAAAAACAAGACTAACATATAGCAGCTCTTCTCCTGGAAATTTGGAATTTTATTTTAACACAAAAATTCAAATGAAAAACTGATGAGTGTTAAATGAAAAATTAAATAGGAAACCATAAACTGACACAGCACACTGGAACTGTTTTGTTTTGTTTTGTTTTTTTGCAACAAGGCAAATGATCAAATTGCATCAAAATAGTAATAAACACAAGAAATTTCTAGTAGAAATGTAAAACTAACGAATAAAAATAACTATTAGGATAAAGGCCATTGTAAGGCATTTTGTTACACTAACATTTTCCAATAAATTTTAGTATTTTCTATAACCTTTCTATTCTTATATTTGTTCAAATTTCAATATTTTTTAGTTGATAGAAATTATATTTAAAACAATTTTTCCCCCTGAAACTGATGGTCTGAAATCTGAGATCTAGCTTCTTATCCTGGCTTTGTTTTTAAGGTTATTAACCTCTCCAGACTTAGTTTTTCTCTTCTTCAACCTTAGAAGTTTAAAATTAGATTTTCTAAGCTCTTTTTCATTCCCATAGTCTATGATTATTCTCTAACTTTTTTTGTTAGCATCAATCTTTTTTTGTAAGGGTGTTGTCACCTTAAATCCTAGTGTAAGAGATTCTGCAATCTATTAGCAGCACTTTGTCTCTTATTTACTCTCATAATAAAATGACATTACAGTGTTACCAAATCATCTCAAATTGGTGTAAAGAGGAAAAGCTCTATACTGATTGCAATCAGAGTCTGAAAAAGATGAGATGTTTATTTCTTTTGTGTGTGTTCTAAGGATTGCCATTAATGTTATATCGTGATATCTACTTCAAAATATGCTAAATAATTGACAAAGTAACTTTTTGTGACATTTAAGTCCAATATTTTAATTAAAAGTTATGGCAAATCCTCATTCACGACTCACATTTTTCTAGTAAGACTTTTTTGTTGTATACTTAAAATCATTTTTTATTATCTAGTTATATATTACATATTTTACTTTGTACTTATATATGGCTGGTTGAACATGAAAATAAGTGAAATAACTAAGTCAATACAAACTGGAGAAATGAAAACTATTCACTCTTGATTGAACAATATTTATTATTGAAGAACTACTATTAGGGTTCCTGCTAGAAACTAGTAATAAAATCAGTTCACAATAAATCAAACGTTATACAGGCACTATTTTATTTAATTCACAAAGCTACCTCATGAGGTATTACTAAAATTCCATTATGCAGATAAGTTAGCTAAAACACCGAGAGGTTAAATTACCTATCCAGGGTCACGCAGCCAAGGGCGGTACCCAGAATAATTTGTGGCCAGTGCTCTGAATCACATTCCTCTGTTACAACCTCATATAGTTTTAAAGGGTCTGCATTTACTAAAGTAGATAGGACATTCCCAACTATCTAAAAAAAAAAAATGTTTCAAATTCTCTAATAGAGGCCTGGATACATTTGGGGAAGTTAAAGGAAGGAGACATCTTTGTGGATTTGAGTTTGGTTTTTATTTTATTTGTTTGTTTGTTTGTTTTTAGCATAGGAGTCGGAGGCATTTTTAAGACAAAATAAATACTCACTTCCTTGAGAAAATCCCACTGTGGGTTGACAGATATCTCCACAACATAACTTGCTCTATTTCCAAGTGTGCTGACAGGACCAGGCAATGTGGATAATTGCAGACCAGAGTAGACTCCAGTGAACTTGCCTGCCACCTGATTATGCCAACAACAGGAATTCTAGCTGCTTCTGTCTTACTACCTGGCAGCATTTACTAGTTCCTGGCTAAGATGGTAAACTTAAGTTTTGCCCAGAATTTGTGTCATGAGGGATAATCCGGGGATGTCCCAGAGCGGGGTTAGCTGACAAGATTAAAATGTTCCTCCTTTCTCCATTTCCCTCAGTTGCTTTTTCATGAATCTGTTGAAAGACCACACAGTTTTGTTTCATAAGCCAAAATGTCTTTTAAACTGTGTTTTTCCTTTATGTTTCTGGTTGGCACAATTCCTGTGGAACTTCCTTGCTCTTTTTGGACAATTACCCCAAATTAAATTTGAAACCATAATTGCTTATGGGAACCTTCTTTTCTGTTATTTTGAGGTATCACATGATTCTTCTATTTTGTTGCTTTATGATATTCAAATAGAGTAAAGAAAATAAACCTCAAATTGGACATATTTTCATTTGGTTATATTCTACTTTTAGTACTATATATAAATGGATTTTTAGAATATTAATGTTTCCTTTTCTTAGCCATGGAAAGTAAATTTTCTATTTTTCTTTCATTCAGTTATTTTGTAAAGTCATATAGAAGCTTAGCTCCTGGTCATAATTTCTGCAGAGGGCAAGTTCTAGTCTTGTGTTGTGTCAGAATAAAGTTGGTGGGATTGTGAGAACAGACAGACTGTACAGAGAGACAATACCCTAACTCCAGGCTTTTCACTGGAGACTTACATTAAGCTGTAGCCGAGAAACCTAATTTGCCCTGAACACGGGGCAGTGGAGTACAATCCTACAGTGTTCAGATTTAATTACTAGGAGGACAATATCACTTCCTTTTTTCTCACACTTCAAGCATGATGAAACAAAACATGTTCAAATAAAAATGTGTGATATAAATATTAGGTCTCATGCAAGATAGTCACATTTGAAATATGGTCAAATCTCTTTTATAGTAGTATATGTGTCTTGCTTCAAATAATATCTTGTTTCAAACACAGAATTAAATGGATATAACCCCTTTACATTTAAAAATGAAAATGCCTTGTCTCCTCTCTGACACATTTATTTTAAATTAGAATAAATTGACCTACCTATGCAAATTCATTCTGGCTCTCTACCACTATATTCAAGTTTACCAAAATATACAAATAAACCAATATTTAGGATAGCATAGGTGAATTTGCAGGAAAGATGATCTTATTATTGTGAAGAGAAAATCTGGTAAGAAACAATATAGCTTAAGTCTCTTGGACCAGATGAAATAGTTTAAAAAAAAGAAAAGAAAAGAAGAAGAAGAAGTTGCTAACTAATCAGCTTGGATTCTTAAAAACAAAACAAAACAAAACAACAACAACAACAACAAAAGAAATTGTAACTAGAAAGCATATAGAACCTCTGTGAAACTTCAAAAGGTACAGCTGGCTGGAGAATGTGCAGTCCCCTGAGACTGAGGATAAAAAACTATACATGCACCCTCTAAAGTCTTTTCTCCTGACCTCACGCCATGGTTAAGATAGAAGATTTTTTTATGACTTTGAAACAGAGTTAAGGTGAAAGAATCTCATGAGAACAGATGAGAAGTGGGGACTCTTTCCAGTACTCAAGGGAAGAATACAAGAGGCCAACTGCTGCCACCCCAGTGTTCTCCCTTCTGCATCTCGAGTTTGTTTCGTGATTATTGTACTTGCACCTTTAAGTCCTACAATTATGCATGCAAATTGGCGAATTCTCACCGCGGAGGTAAAGGGTAAAATGCTAGAGCAGGCACTCCGTGGAGCTTCTCATGTTTAGTTTACAGAGGTTTCTCCTTCAAAGAGACCCTCTCCTCTGCCCTTGTCCAAAATAAGTGTCAAAATAAGTCCAAAAAAAGTAGTGGAGATTTGTGGGGGGGGGAAAAAAATTACTGCTGATTTCCAATAGAGGTTACAGACTATTTGGTAGCGTTTGCTGCGAGGCTGTCTGTGCGCTCTGTGCCACATGCACGGACACCCTTCACTTCATTCAGAATGCTGGGTTCAATAGTGAAGTGCTAGCGAAAGAAAACACTGTTTTTAATCGCCTTCTGAACTGTATCTGTTGCCTTTATTTTTCCTTCTTAGCTGTTTTCATTCCTTTCTTCTGAAATAGTGCAAACATAACAGTAATCATTTTTTTTTAGGTTCACTAAAAAGACACTTTGCTGATCTAAATGATTGAGAGAATGAATAAATTCTTTCAGATCCTAAACGTCTCCCTTAAAAAAAGCAAACCAATTGTCCCAAACTTCAGCTTCTAAAAATTTGCCTCTATTAATTACGTGATGTTCTTAAGCCCCTCTTCTGACTTGCCAGGTCACTGATGTGTGTTCCTACAGGAATTCTGCCGGCCTGCATTCACTTGTTTTCCTCCTACATCTCTTGACTAAATCAATTTTTATGTTAGCAACATGTTATTAGCCCGAAAACAAATGTTATGCTTTTTAAAATCTAATTTTGAAACTATACACTGAACTATCATGACACAGGTTCGTCATAGAAAGCAAGCAGATGTCTAACGTGGAGATGAAGAAATAGGCAATCCTTATCGGAAGCGAGAAAGTAAGGCTGTGTTTAATAAGGAGGATGCCTCTTCCACGTGCAGACAAGCCAGTGAGAAAATGCAGGGAAGAGTCCAGGGCGTTTGTGCATAGGTACGTGTCGTTACTCACTCTGGCTGGAACTCAGCTGAACTGATACCCTACTACTCCTACTACTGCAGCAGATCTTTATACCTGCCAATGATACATTTTGTTTTCAAGATTTTGAAGCTTAATCAGTAAATAACCCACATGTTGTCTGAGGATTTGATTTTTATTATGTGACTCATGCCAAGGAAACTTCTCTAAAATTTCCGTTTAGACCAAGTGTAACAAGAAGAAAAAGGGGCACAAGGAAAGCAAGATGACTAAACAGGTGAAGCAAAGAAAGACTGACCTTAAAAAAACACAAAAGAGAAAAGAAAGGAAAAGAAAAGAATGAAAAGAAAAGAAAAGAAAAATCTGGATTTAAACCAGTCTTCTTTCAAATGAGATTGGTGATCGTAGCACTTGAGTGAGCAGCAAGCCCCATGAGAGAAACAGACTGCCTGCCTTTAATTGTTAACCCTACATTACAGGAGTCTTTGTCATAAAACTAAAAGCTGTTTGACTCAAAGCACAATCTTTGCACTTGAGATTGCACAGGTTGTGATGAGCCTGGAGACTTAATTACTTTCTTGCATCAATTGAAGGAGATCCTCCAGGTCAGGCTTATGGCATATTGATAGGAAGTAAAAGAAACCTTACACAAAATTAGCCTCCAGTGTGCTGGTTTCCCAGACACCCAGGAAAGCTTGATCTCTGTTCCTGCCTTTCATAATTTCTCACTCTTCAGGAGCAATATCTTTACCATGCATGCCAATGCTGAGTTAAGTGGGAGGGAAGGAAAAAAATCAGTAATGCCAAAGACAGTCTTACAATTACTGTGTTAGGATAAATTTCTGCCATCTCCGCAAAACATCAATAACAGCAACAACAACAAAAACCTTGATCTAAATCAGTGGCCATACTTTCTGAAGTTAAAATGTTGCTTAATTTAATTTGTTTTACATTGTGAAGGGCTGGATTTGCAATTGGTGGTCTGCAGTTTCGAATAGAAATCTTGCCTCTTCTATTTAGTTTTTGTGTTCCTTGGGGTGGGTGTGAGCTATGGCTTAGTTATAAGAGTGATTTGTTTAGCTAAGGCTCATTTTATACTGTTTGTGGGGTTTTATCTCACTAAATATAGAATAAATTTGCAGCCTAAGAAATGCTTTTTATATAAGAATAATTACAAAGTACTAAGTGCAAAATCTTAAGACAAAGGATACTGCTGGAAAAGAATTCTGGAGAGACAACGAATGGATGTTGATTTCACTAAGAGAAAACAGCCCGGAGTCAGTGTCCCTCACGATGTTCTGTCTCCATCACTCTCCCTTTCTCTTTGGCCGCATGCAGTCTGATCAGCTTTTGTAGCAGTTCTATATGTTCTGAAGGCAGAGGCGGCATGTCAAGGTCTTGTCATCTCTGGTCAGCAGAGTAGTTTGTCAGGAGAGTTTTCAACTATAAAAGCATCAGTAACTCATCAGAATATTTGTTGTTTCTTTTTGACAAAAGATGCAAGTGTCTGTCAAGAAAAATCTGGGGTTTTCCTTGCCTTCCCTAAAGAACTTGGAGCCCGCCTTGAATAGGGGTAGACTCCAGAAACCTTGTGTGCAAAATAGATGTATTGATTCCTGTAGAATCTTGTTATTTGTGACATGCAACAGTGTAAGTCAACATGACTTTGCCTATTTGTTGCCATGTGTGAAACAGAATGTGCAGCTTTCATTAGTAAGGAGCATATTATGTGCTGAGGCTTAACAGGTCTCATTGGAAACCCATGGAAGCACAATCCACACATAATAATTCAGCAAGAGACATAGTATGCTTAACGGGTAGCTCTCTAAATGGTTAAATATTGATGTATTGGTTGGATGTTTAAAAATTTTTTCCAGAGCTGAAAATGCATACTCAAGCTTATAAACAAACAAATCAGTTGCTTAAGGGTTTTAAGAAATTTAAATGCAAATAGCACTTTGTAATGATGCCCCAGAGACTGACATTATAGTCAATTTCTTGAAAATGCATCATTGTAAACTTAGTTTTTGCTACTGGTTTCCTTAGTAACTGGAACAACATATTGTTCAGGACATAAAATAATATCCTGTTTCAGCCACCGAGAATCTTGAACTAAAATGTAATTGATTTTGCATGAGGTACAGGATTATCATGTCCACCCCATTTTGGTGAGGTATTACAGCACAAAATGAACGGACTCGGAGCTTTTTTCCAAACCAGCCATTTTGTTTCTAATCATCTCATTGTGAGAATGCTAAAATTGCTAACAGTGTGGAATGTTATCTATACCTTTAAGAGGAACAGATTATTAAATAGAATTCTATAGTTGATATATATTTTCCAAGCATACTGGGATAATGTTTATTTCTCTTATCTCGTATGCAAAAAGCAGCCTAAGATGGAAGTATCTACATTACTGTTAAATAATAGTGCTGCTTATTTTGTAGGACACATATATAACTCAATACGTACCCATGTAGATATTATAAAGTATGCATATAGAGGAAACCCTGGGATCCAGTACAGTTTTACAGTATGAAATCAGGACAAAGAGTCAGAAAATTTATTTTAATTTCATTTCTGCAGCTGGTCTACTAAACTGCCTTAGGCACATTATTAGATCTCTAGTGTCTCAATATCCCTATCTATAAAATGGGAATAATAACACCTGCATCACTGGGGTGTTATGTGGATAATTACTTGATACGTGCAAAGAGTTTTGAAGATATAATATGCTAAATCTTATGATTGTTTTAAACCACATATATAACAGTGTGTTATAGGCATGAAATTAGAGAGTAGTTTAATGAGCTTAGAAAACTGGAGGCCCCTGATTTAGGAGAGAAGTATCTGGAGATTTAGCAAAGCTCTGTCTATTTTACTGTTTCTGCGAATAACATTTCCTAGAATCATATGGCAATAGCAGAACTGTTGAGTGATTGATTTTTCATGATATCCGTATTAGAAATACTGAATTCCGGAGGAAGTGATATTATGCTCTGGGCACCTCTGCACTAGTGAAATTTGTTTGTAGATTATTTTCCCCAATCCACCAGGAAATTAACCTCCTTCCTAGCTGCTCTGTGGGAGATATGGGGTCCTGATGAAGAGTTTCCAGATAGAACTCATGTCTATCATAATACCTTGTTAACTTCTTTGCCAGCAAGGGGTCAGTCTCCCATCACATCAGCCATTGACTGCTTTCCTATAAATTAGCAGCTTGTGCTAGGTTTCTAGTCTATGCCAAAGGAAACACCCTGGATATGAGGGTTGTTTTATTAATTCATTCACTCATTCAACAAATACTGAAAGTCTACTACGGACTAGCTAAGATTTTAGGCATGTAGGGTTTACAAAGAAGTATTAAATCATGGTACCCTCCTCTCAGCTCTTTCACAATATAGCAGAGGCAGTTACCATGTGTACATACAACTTTGGTATGATGTGGTAAGAGTAACTATCATAAACATTGTACAAACATTGTTCTGAGAGTGGCTAAGATGATCAAAGATGGATTCTAGGAGCAATGGCATTTAAGCTGGACCTCATGGAATGGGAAGGATTTCAAAAGATAGTGAGAAGAAAGAGGAAAAAGAAAGGTTGTATAAGATACAACGTATTACTATATTTCGAGAGGGAAAAGGAACAAAATTCTGATAGATCTCTAGCAATCTAGCTTGGTGATAATATCAGGTATATGTCATCACAGTAGCCAGAGATAAGGGTAGAAACATAACTTTCTGTAATATCCTTTCTCGTGAATACTAAAATTGTTTGTATTCCATGGTTTGTAATAATACATCAATTTATTGATTGATTTTACTTCATACCCCCCCTTTTCCGTGCATGTCCATTCCAAAAAGGCACCCTTTACTACATACTACATTATTCCTAGTTCATTAAACATTTGAATGAAAGGAGGCAAAGGCCAGGTTGTGAAGGGTCTTGATGCCAGAGTAAGGGGCTTGGACTGGTTCAGGGAGAAGCACTTTGTTCCTGGCCGTTGCTCCTTCTGAAAGGAAAGAACAGAAAGAGGATGCAGGGAGAAGTGCAGCTTAAAAGCAGGAAAACCTGTCAGGAAGTTTTTATATTTGTCAAAAGGTGGGCAACAAACTATAATGGAAAAGAGTTATTATAACTCCGACATGATGTCAAGGGAGAAGCAATGACAATGTACTCCATAACAGCAGTGCCCTTAGAAGAAATTGGGTATTCATGGGCAGGAACTGATTTGGTCAAATATGTGGAGAAGTTAAGTTATGAATACACTGAGTACGAGATATTATTAGGGCCTTCAAATAGAGGTGTCTGGCAGATGTCTGAAAATCGACGACTAAGTTAAGAGAAAATTTAAAAATGGAGATATACGTTTTGATGCCATTTGTATAGTGCTAAGACTCAAAAACCATCCATGGGTTCATTAAGAGAGAGAACATGGAGAGAGAAAAGGTCAAAAGACTCAAAATAAAACTGACATTTAAGAGATAAGGTAGGAAACAGAACCAAGTAAGAGAAAAATTGAAGTGCTATCTATCAGAGAGATTCCAGAACGAAACTAGGCATAGAATTAGGAAGGCATAGACTTGCAAAATGGACAAGTTGATACCAAAAGCACAGGTAGGAAGAGACTTAGGAAAAGTCATTGAATTTGATGAAAGTTCATTGTTGATATTTAAGGATTTCTTTTGAGCCATTGGTACTGATGTCTGACATTTAAGTGATTAAGGAATAAAAGAATGAGTATTGAAGTGAATGCAATAATTGTAAAGCACTCCTTTCAAGGGTTAGCAGTGACAAGTGTAGAAAAATAGGAAAACCATCTGAGAAAGCTGTTTGTTGGCAGAGACTAGTGCAAGTATATCTTTGTTAGAATTGCTGCCTGAGATGTTCCACAACTGAATCTATTTCCAGTACAGAAATATATGGCTGCTCTGTCTGGATGCATAGAATCGTGTAATAATAACCTCAAGTTCATGATTTCTATGTTTTTGATAGATAAAAGCTCTTTCATAAACTTTCTAATGTCTTTGTTCAGAATAAAATAATGTTCAAAAGGAACCACCGTTCTGATTCTATAGTCAGTGTTCATGTTCTCACAAAATGGTAAAATTTAACAAAATAGATTAATTAATCTAGATACCAAGACATCTGACAAATTAAATCTACCATTAAAATCTCTGAAAAAAATAAGGTATATAATTTTCTAACCTTTTTTTTAATAATCAAAAATCACATTCCAATCACAATATATTTCAGTATATTTCAATATACTGTGTTTTTATACTATTGGGTGGCAATTCTCCATGAGTCTTCCATGTGTCTATGCATCTTGCAAGTGAGGCACTGGATGCTTGCATACCGTCCTTAGAAAACAGATAGTGTCTCTCTTCAAAGCAAAGGACAGGTTTGCTTTCAGCCTTGGAAGATACAGTGTCTCCCATTGGAGCAAAGGGCAATCATGTTTCTTGATTGATCTATAATATCACCTACTGGCTCTCTTCATGTTGCCCTGAGGGGAATGGGGCTTAAGGCAACCAGCGCAAAAATAGTGATACTCTGACTATGGTTATTGCTATAATTAAGAAACTGCACTTTGTCTCTGTTCCAGGAGTCTCATATCTTCTACTCAAGCCCATGAAACAGGGCAGACTAATTAGCTCCCGAGTAGTGTAAATCTCAGACCCTTCCCAGTTTTTGCATATACATTATCGATGCTAATAACATTAACATGAAGTTTAAAAAATTGATAGCATGTATTGTGTACCTAACATGCCAACTACTATGTTGGAACTCTACATATTCTCATTCATTCAATAAACATTTATTTAGTGTCTATAATAAGCCAAGAATTATGCTAGGCTGGGTGTTAGGAAGTAGTGAACAAAACAAATACCAGTCTTTCCCTCACAGAGTCCATGGTCCATTTAATCCTCACAACAGCCCCACAGGGTAGGAATATTACTCTGAGAAAATTGGAGGTTAGCAAAATTTAATGATTTACCCAAGTCCCTGGCAGTCTTTGGTTGAAACTATGTCCAGACTGACTAGGTCAGTGTTCTTTTTTACCTTACCACATAATACATTATTAAAATTTTTATTTTCTTATGTATATTTTTAAAATGTATTTTATTTTAAACTTACATTTTGTAGAACCTACTTACATATATCTGGCACTTGGATAACATCTAATAAAACTTTTTAAATTGAATCTTCAGCAGTGAAGTAAACTTTTTTAGTCAAAATATACACTTGTTTGACATAGGCCTTTCAATATATTCTCCTATACCACCCTTTCACAAAGCAGAAATGATTTGGCCATTTATAATAAATTAGAAGTTAAAACTAGACTTTTTTAAAAAGCCCTTTTCTCTTTCTTTCCTCCAATCAGCATTGGAAACTCTGGATTTTTGTTTTTTTTTAATTGGTGTTGTTATGAAGTTATAGTCACACTTAAAAATAAAGAATGTTTTTAAGCAGCTTGATGGGCAGACCCACATTAAGGTTAACAGTTCACTTGTACAAAACATGTTTTCTGCTATTAATTTTTTGACACAGGGATGCAAAAAGAGAGGCAGTATTGCTTAATAGTAAAGATCACAGGCTCTGAGGTCATCAGCTAGGCATCATATGCCCCTGCCCCCTCCACTTACTCAACCTGTGATCTGGGTAAATTACTTTTCTATTCCTCAGTTTTCTTTTCTGGAAATTTGAATAATAGCAGTACTCGTGGATAAGGCTGTTATGTGGCTTAACTGATTTAATGAACTCAATGCAGCTAGCACAGCGCCTGTCACATAGGGCACAGTAAATGTTAGCAAGATTTGTGACATCATACTGGGGACTCACTGAATAAATGTCTCCGTTAACTCCGTAATTTTTAAAGTTATAATTGTTCAAAGTAACTTGGCTCTGAACTCTGAGCTCCAGAGAAATGGCCCTTGACTTTTCTGACTTTTTTTAAGCATAGGGTAGGCATGTCAGTTCAATAATGATGATGCCTGACTTATAAAAGTAAATGTCACCAGCCTCCACTGTGAGCATTTAAGCAAGGTGAGTGGTCTGAAAGAGAATAAGGCATCAGAAATTTTGTCTTCTATTCCCAGCTCCATTATGGACTTGCTAGGACAGAGTAAATAAATCACAAATAAATAAATAAACAAATCACTTAACCTTTCTGTATTCCAGTTTCAACAGAATGAGAGTGATAAGCTTGTGCTTTTTAAAGGCACTGAAATCTTTGGCTGAAAGGTGCTACAAGAGTGACAAGTGTTATTAACTTTCCAGTATTTCAGTCTCACTTATGCATACTCTGAATGTTTGCTTTTCATCTTGGGAATTAAATACTTCTTTAACACTGATATGTGGTAACAGCAGGAATTAGTGAAATTCACCAGCTCCTCAGATAAAATCAGAGGACAAATAAGTCAGGCTGTTAATTATGTGAAAGAATAGATTAGGGGAAGGAAGAAGAGCTTCAACAGAAATCTCCTGATTGTTGTCCCAAACAGGGTTACAACTTTGGAAGGTGAAAGAGGGAGGGTGGAGGTTATAGAGATAAAAAGGAGAACCATTCCTGTGTGTTTCTCAGTCATGCTTTCCTTGTTCTCTGACTAGACTTCTTCGAGACTTTGCATCCTTTGCCCGCACAGTATGTAACCACTTCAATCAGATTCAGGCTGCTGTGTTTTGTATTTTTTAAGTAATTGCTGTTGCTTGATATGTCTCAAAAACCTATTTTATTTCAAAAGCCATATTCTTTGCCTATTAATTTCCTTCTTTATTTATTATTTGTAAACTCATTTTTGAAAGGGCACTCATCCTTTTATATATGTACATACATATACATTTATATATATTTCTGTTGGTTGTAAGGGTGTTAGAGAGTTAAATAAATCCTTATTATTTTGTTATTAATCACCCATTATTATTCTTATTTTCTTGATTATTTTTAAATGACAAACATTTGTAAATTTTTGATAAATTATTGAACTATGTGAAGCATTACCATTTTTGCTCCTGTTCATAAAGCAGACACAAAAGAGTTATGGTTTGTTGGCCAAATGAAATTTGCTACACTCCTCATAAATCTTTTATTTAATGTGTTTTTGTAGGAAATCAATATTACATTGGTGTAAAATACATACAAACTATAGTTCACAATGCATTTTATAAAATAGGCTTTACTAGAAGTACTTTTAGTATACATTTTAATGTGACATTTTTATTTGAATGTAGGGTTATATTTTCAACTATATTCGAATGTGTCTTTTCCTTGGGATGTGCAAACTCCAACAAATTTGTTTGTTTTATATGCATATATATGTGTGTATATATGGATATAAACAAAAATATATACCCTTTTTTTCAACGTTTGCTGCACCTGAATTTTTGTTACATAGTAATTCCCTAAGGAAACACTATAAACACATCAATAGGCCACAGCATGACAATATATATTCAGGTGTTGTACATGTATTAATATTCTTTGAAAGAAATCTTATAGCACTCATGAATTAAAATTTTTTTAATGTAAACCATATAAATATAATGATTAACAATCTGCTGTATTCACTATTCAGGAGATGAGATATAGTATTTTCCTAATTACATAGACCAGTGTGGGAGGATATGACTGCAAAAAAAAGATTAAGCCATTTGTATTTATTCAATGCTGCTTTATAGCATTAACTAGAAAACTCAGGCCTGCTATACTGAATGCTGAGGAATTTGATTACGAGAGTAGTAGACTCTGCCAATCTTGGCTTGAGACAGCAGACTCAACTAATTGTCTATCAGCAGAGATTTAGCTGTATCATCTGTCTACAATCTTGCTATTGATGGGAGCATTTAAAATCTGATGAAAATTACAGTTTAATAATCAGGACTTGGAAAACCCACCTGGCAGATACTTACTTTCTATTTTTTTTTCCCCACTCATTTTTAAGGAAGAGGAAAAGAAGTCGTTTCCCAAACTTAAAATATAGGCTTTCCTTAAAAAGAATATTTTGAAATCAGATTTTATAAATATTTTATCAAAGACAAGCTTAAATTTTGTTTCTATTGTTGTTCTTTTGCTTTGTTTTGTCTTACAATTTCCATGAACACCACTGATCCTACATTTTGTATCCTACTGTTAGTGTTGAAGACAGTGGTTCAGTGGTTAGGGTTGTGTTTCTGAAGCTATCTATTTTTTCTTTTCTTAATTAAAGGATAGTTAATTTACAATGTTGTGTTCATTTCAAGTGTACAGCAAAGTGATTCAGTCATACATACATATATTTTATTTCAGATTCTTTTTCCTTGTAGGTTATTACAAAATATTGAGTACAGTTCCCTGTGCCACACAGTAGGTCCTTGTTTGTTATCTATTTTATATACAGTAGTGTGGATATGTTAATCCCAAACAAATCCCAAAAGCTATCTTTTGATTGCTGCTCCATTTCCCTCTCTGTCTAGATTCTGCTGCATAATGCTTATTGGATACAGTGCTTTAAAATATTAGCTAAATGTAAATATGTCTAATCTAGTACATAAATTGAAGTATGATCATTCAGATGTGTTTTAAAAAGGATGATTTGTGCAGCAGAAACTCTACTAAAGACAAATCTAATATGTGTCCAAAAATAGTATATTTCATTATCTGTTCAGGAAGAAAATAAATATTTCATATTTGAAGAAAAGGATTAAGACCTTCCAAAATAGTATATAATAAATAAAGGTCTGTGGATGAGCTGAGTGCAAAATCAATCACCTCCTGGTTGCCAGGTTTGATGAAGTAGATATTTAATAATTTGGGACATTTACATTCACTCACCACTCAAATGAGCTTTGCAGAGAGTTTCCTAAGATTAGTATGGCACTTCTGTAAATTGACAGTTCAATGCACAGAAGGAGTCACTTAAATGGTCCTCCATTTTTCCCTGAAGCAAAATTTGCAGTGAGCATATGTAACAGTCTGTACTTCTGCGTGAATACCAATTGGTGTCGTTAGGTGCCTGGAGTCTTGAGTTGCATTTTCGAGGCAGGATTTTCAGCTGGAGCAGACTCGTATGTACCAATGTCAGATCTTCACTGTGGGTTTCATAGTTTGATTTTGTCTAAGTGTTTGGTTTTGTTCTGGGAGCTTCCCTGGTATTCTTATCTATTTGGAGAAAGACTAAAGCTTTTCTTTTCTTTGTTTGTTTCGTCTGGGACTGAACTTTTGAGAATCTCTTAGAGTTGGAAATGAAGAATCAGAAGAAACAGCAATACAAAAAGAAGGGTGGAACAAAAAAGCATAAAGTAGATTCTAAGACTTCATTCAGATGTTCAAAGTACTAATCAGAATGAATTATTCCCAGTAACTGAGAACCATAAAATGTACTTCTGAGAATACGAAGGTTTCTGTTTCCATACCATTTGTCTTTGGGCAATATGTTTGTATATTCTTTATCCTTTAAAAACAATAATGACATAGGTTTAGAATGAGGTCTGTATTTGAGTTCCTGACTTAATATTTGTAACTATGAAACCTTAGATAAGCACTTTCCTTATTTTTACCCTATTTTTCTTATTTCTCTGTGCTAATATATCCACAAATGATATCTAAATGGTAAAATGTCACAGAATTAGTATGTTATTGCCTGGTTCCTAGGAAGCCCCAGTAGAGTTTTATTTTTTACTTTCTAATACATTTTTTTTTTCTAATACATTTTAATTGTTTCTATAATTTCCTACATTTATTTACAGGAAATACCAACCATAAAAATTACAAAAAGTTCATCATGATTAGACGACTTTTTGGTAATGTAAGAAATATAATTGAGAGATTTTAGAATTTGTGAAATTAAGTAAATTCTTTGGCTAATGACAATATATTAGCCTAATTATATATCTTAAAACAGATAAGAGAAGAAACCATCTTAAGTCTTTCATAGAGAATAGCCACTTTAGCTTGTCTGTACCTTCAATGGATATTTTAAAAAATATGTTTAAGATCTAGAAGACACTGTTCCCTCAAATTACAACTTTTTTTTTGAAGGTGAAATATCGGTTTTCAGTTATCCGTAGAGTCATCAGTATATAATGGAAAACTCAAGTTGTCAGCTCATAGGCAGTTGTTAAATTTACTGCTAATCATCCACCTGATTCAGATCAGAAGGATGCTATGCTTGTTAATATCTTGTTTTAAGATTTTATTGTGTATCTCAGGAGATTGATGAGAGAAAATGATGTGACTGATATTAGCCTTGTTGTAACATATATATGTTATATATAACATATAACAACATATATAACATATGTGTGTAAGTGTGTATATGTGTATATATATACGTGTGTGTATATATATATATTTTCCTCTTCCAAACGTGATAGGGTCTGAAATGAATTCTGAATTCTTCAAATTTTATGTCCAATCATTTCTTTCCATACTATCATTGTACTGAGTAAGTATGTATTTTTAAAATGCTATCAAGTCCTATTTCTATTTGGTTTGCATGCTCTTGTTATAAATTATATATTGATCAAACGTCTAAAATTCTTCAAAATTGAAGGTGATAATTAAGAGGTCATGATGCTGGATTTATAATTTTCCATTAGAAAATACGGCCTAGTAATGGGATTCTTCAAGAATTATTTGACTTTTTAAGTATAAGGTAACTTAGGCTATTTTGAGGAACTCTACTATTCACTATTATTTCCTTCATCAAGAAAAGTGAATAATCTGGACAAAGAGTTAAAGTATATGGCCACTGAATTTTAAACTGGATTAAATCTTACTATTGGTTATAAAAGAGAAAAGCTTTTGAAAGGTAGTAAGCTTACTATATCTTAAAACATGTCCATGAGAAAATTTTATTAGACAAATAAAATGTTCATTATGAAACTTGTTTGTAATAGATACAAGTTAATTATTATGACATGAATTGGAGGTCAGCAGGAGCTGGGATAATTGATGTCAGATGAATGTGGAAACTCCCTAGAATAAGCTCAGTCCCAGAAGAAGTGACGATTGGAAAAATATAAAAGCTCTTGTGATGCATGTACTTGTCCCCTGATGAAAGCCGATTGATTCCAAAAGTTGACATTAAGTCAGTGGGGGAAAAAAATCTATAAAGATCCTTTTACAAAACTTTGAATGGAAGCAGGCTATTTTCTATCCTTAAGGTATGAAGAATGCCATTTGTTTGGGTGGATATTTTGCTAGTATTCATTAAAGGGTCCATTGAGCCTTCCATTCTCCACCTCCCAACTCTTGTAATTGTTTCATATCCCACGATACAAAGTGCAATTTGTTCTTTTGTTTTTTTTATTGTCTTCTCTTCGTAGGAAAGTAGAAGCATATGCATTTTAGATTCTTTTGTTTCATTACACACCAAATTAACATCTCTTCCACTAGCCTGGTTTTGATATTTCATTAATTCTAGGAATAGCAGTGGGTAACAGAATGGGGCGCCAAAATGCAGAAGGCAAAGCCAAATCTGTCTCCTGCTTTTGTTCTCAACATTGGATCCATTAACTGTGAAAGGAAACATCTCCATTGAATTGAAACAGGAGATTTTTAGCTCTCTATTTATCCAGTCCCATTTACAAAGTCTGTATTGATTCACTGTCACAGATTTGTTCCTATGCTTATAGTTCCAATAGACAAATGGGCAGAGGTTATATATATCACAAACTCTCCAACAATTATTTTTATACTCGGAATTAAGGGATCCGAGAGGATCAAAGAATTGATGCTCTGCCTTTCTGACCTTTTGATTTAACATGTATACCACACTAACTTTTGTGTTAGTTCATGTAAGTATGTTAGCTTCTTCAACCTGACTAGTTTGACAATGCTTCATGAAGAATGTCAAAGGCAGTGATGAGAATTGAAGAAAATGTATATCCATTAGACCATCTTTCTCACAAAAAAGGAAAATCAACAACCAAAGAGACATTCATCATGATCTCAGTTCATTCAAAATCTCTCCAGTGTTTATTCTCAATGCCTTTTTGTCTCTCAGTTTTTAATACTCAAATAAATTCTGAGCTTGTCTTTTATTTACACACTATTCCACCTTTGAAGAGAATTTAGTGTCACTTTCAGAACACTGAAGAGTCTGCTATTGAGTCTGGAAACTCAGCTTACTAAATCTTGTTGACTGTTCACTCTTTTTCACGATTCTCTTTTTGGCTTAGGTCTCAAACCCTATTACAACTTCCAGAGATGGTCCAGTATTATTTTGGGTTACTTTTGTCTTAATAGTATTTCATTTTAATAGATAATAATAAACAGCATTTCATTGCTAGCACCTGGCAAAATTTTGTTAAATATATATACTACTGCAGTGGTTTGTTATAAAAGGAATTAGTCTTGAGTTTCTGCAAATTATTTCATCACGACCCCAGTCTTTTCTAAACAATAAAACATATATATTTACTCACATGTCTATATATAATTGAATCATCTCATAGTCTTGCTCAAGTCCCTGCACTGCCAGAAACATTCCATGATATTCTTTTATCCTTAACTCAGGACCATTTACTTTATGACCTTCCTTGCTTCACATCTTCACCTCCTTCTTAAGAAAAAAAGAAACCCTTTGTTGAAAGCCGCTGCTGTTCTAAGAGTCAGCTCCCTCCACCTGGGACCTCCCCATTAAAAAAGCCTTTACATTGCCTACAGGCTGCCAATTAGTCGTCTGCCATAACTGTGGCTGCTTTTTTAGAGAAACTTTTTTTGTGTTATCTATTGTGTTAACTTACATGTTAAAGTTATAGGGTTTTGACCCACAGATTTCTAAAACTTTGCTACAGAAAAAGAAATATATCATAATATTATGAAATAAATCTACTTAAAAGGAATATGATATATTTCAACATATAGTAACATCTCATTTATCCAATTTATTTGGTGAAATAAAGTGTCTTCTATAAATAAATTTTCCAGATAGCAAAGGCACTCACTATTTATATGCCCATTTTTAGTACATAAATTTGATTAAAATGCTATTAAGTATATGGCATGTTTTCTTATGCCAGCAAAGTATGGCCAACATGATTTAACATTTCCTTAATGACTTGAAGGTCTTTATAAAAATCAATTGTTCTGTTCTGTATTATCCCTGAAACTTCTGCCTTGTGTGCCCTTATATTAAATGCCTGCAGACTGTTGAGGTTTTACTGTTTACTGTTTGTTTCGGTTTTGTGTGGTTCTTCTTTGTTAGCTATCTGTTCTCCTTTGCTAACGTTATGCCAATTCACAAAAGGCCAGAAATGTCTGTAAAATTAGCACAAAAGATCCATGCTGGGAATTACAATTTGAGAAAACTTTGAGAACACTATTATCTTTATTTCATCACCTTTTTCTGTTTATTTTATTCAGATTCTTCTGTCTTTGTTCCATCAGAGGGATTACAATAAGGGGGAAGGAAAGAGAAAGTTGTGATGGTACATGAGCCATGCTAAACAAGGCAGAAAAACAGCTTCTCTGTCTGGGGGCAAAGAATGGATAGCTAAAGGTGTGGTTCCTTACTTGTTTGGCACCACTAGAGAGTGCAAATGTATTTTCTTAGAAACTTAGAAAACTACCCCTATTGCAAGGTGTCTCCCCATAGAATATAAAGCACTTGAGGACAGAAGCTCTGTCTTTTCACCAACTGTTAGATATTTGTGGGCTGCTTTACTGACTGGCTGACTGACTGACAAGATGGCAGAAGTATAGGAGTAAAGTATTAATAAGGAGAAAGGCAGATTGGCAAACATCCGTTTGGCAAAAATGAGATCTTAGCTCCTCATTTTCTACATAAGCTACTAAAAGAGTCCTGAAAATGGTTGACAACAAACATGCTCTCTATTTCAGTTAAGAAGTAAGAATATCAAGGCCATTTCCTCCATTTGAGGGGAAAAAAAAAAAATCCCTAAAATATGGATAAAATGTCAATCAAAACTGTTTTTTCTGTGTATGCTATGGTAACATGAACCATATTGCTCTATTGCCTTTTTTATTTTTAAACACAACTAGATTTGGTAGTTTGGCAGTATTTTTTTTTTTTCCTTCTTTTCTTTTCTTTCTTTTTTCCTTTTTCTTTTTTTTTTTTCCTTTAACAAAGACAGCACCTTCAAACTCTTTTCATAGCAAGGCCGGAAATCCTGCCAGGTTAAAAAAAAAAAAAAAATGTTATTGAAAACCTTTCTCCCCTTATAGGCCCATTTTGACAGGAAATCTTTGAGAGGCAACAGCAATGAAGTGCCCAGAGATTTCATCTGTCTTCTTTTGCTTCAGGAAATGCTGAGCACGAGGCTCTCTATTAGGCAAATAGAAGGAGTACCAAATCCCCTTAACAATCATCTTCAGCCTGCTCCTGGGTTGACAGCTCTCTGTGTCCTAGACTGTCAGACAGGCCCAGGATCATATTACTGGGACCACTATAAAAGTTTCTGACAGCATCACAAAAAACATTATATTGTCTCTGTTGGTTATCTGGCACCATAAATCTTGCATGGGATAATCAGAATAAAATTTACTATACCAGGAAGGCATTAATTTGCAGTACTTTTGCTTTTTTTTCCTCAATGGTTTTGACATAAAGTTTCTGTCTGCGTGTCATCTTGTGTGATTGGTTAAATTTCAGAAGACATTAGCTGCTATATTATAATATCCAATAGGATGACAGTGTTTTGTTTTGACAGACGTCAAATCTAAATTTTTTTTTTAATTAACATTTTTTTAAATTAATTAATTTATTTATCTTTTGGCTGTGTTGGGTCTTCGTTTCTGTGAGAAGGCTTTCTCTAGTTGCGGCGAGTGGGGGCCACTCTTCATTGCGGTGTGCGGGCCTCTCACTGTCGTGGCCTCTCTTGTTGTGGAGCACGGGCTCCAGACGCGCAGGCTCAGTAGTTGTGGCTCACGGGCCCCGTTGCTCCGCGGCATGTGGGATCTTCCCAGACCAGGGCTCGAACCCGTTTCCCCTGCATTAGCAGGCAGATTCTCAACCACTGTGCCACCAGGGAAGCCCCAAATCTAAATTTTAAATAATACTTTCGGAAATCAAAATGCAAGCTTGTAGCAATACTACAGAAGTCTAAGCAGATGTACTTTAAAAAATAATTAAGATTAGGTAAAATGGGTAAAGTTCATACTGGAAGTTTTTTAAAAAATCTTTTATTTCATAGTTTTAGTCAGACATATTTCTTTTAGTTTACATTTGTTTATCAATTTTCTGTTAGTTCATAACTATATTTAATTAACACATTGCCTAGAAACTTTGCACGAATAACAAAAATAAGCTTGAACTTAGAAGTGTAAATCAATTTGTGAATAATTTTAACAAAAATTTTTTATAAAGTTCTATGTATGTTTATCATATACTGTGTGTGAATTAACCATATTGTAGATCTACCCATCAGTTAAATAATAGCTTGTCTCCAAGAAAATAGAGGCAAAGGAAAGGAGATATAATTTCTAAAGTATTCCCTAGAATAAATTAGATGGCAATTCTGTGATTTTTCAGTGCATTTGTGATGAGAAAACAAGTTGTAAAAAGGATGATTGCTGTTGTTTAACAGTAGGCTTCATGTAATTCACATCATCTAGGCTTATATTTTGGCAATTAACATTCAAAAACAGTAATCAGAACAATAGATGCAAACGGATTAATAAGAATAGTACTCTGAAGGCAAGCAATGAAAAGGATATCCTAATCGGCCCCTCAGCCCCTAGGCCTATGCTCCACAAGCCCAGCCATCAAACAGCTGTCCCTGCATGATATTCTTAAAAGGCAAGATGTATTAAGTCTCTCCTTTATCTAAAACACTTTTCAAAAATTTCTGATCCATAAAGTGAGCACACACACTTCTCACAATGGCTTATAAGACTCTCCTTTATCTGGCTCGTGCCTTTCTCTCTGTGCTCACCATCTCAACATGATTATCTCCATTATCGTGGTTTATTCACTAAAGTTTACCAAATCCCTCCTGAGTACAGTGACTCGAGTATATTGTTATTAACTAAATGGTTAATATAAGTAGATTGCAGGTATAATGAATATTTTGGTTGCCCTTTTAGTATTCATGCTTCCATTTCTCCTTCCTCAAAGACTTTCAAATTTGTTCAGGTACCCTCTCTTCCCCTTGGGATGCACTGCAAGTTTTTCCCTGGTTACAGAGGCAGGTTTCACTCATCTATGCAAATTAGAGCACCCCTCTCGGATTAGGAGTGGGCCTGTGATGTGACAAGAGATTTTTTGGGCCAATGAAATCCGAGGAGAGGTTTGTTGGGGGGAATTTCTTTTTTTGTACAGCTTAAAGTGCTCCCAAGAGTGACTGACTTTCTGCTCTTCCAAGTGCTTCTGACTCTGATTACTATCTTTATTTGCAAAATGGTTCAAGAGTCAGATAGAGTGGAACATTCTACAATGCAGAATGATGAACATTAGATGTTGCTTTTAGAGTTAAGCCCATGCTTAAAAATCATGAATTTTTATATGATTTCTGAATATTTGAAAATAACTAAAGAATTTTCAAAATCATATATTAGAAAATCTGAAATATAAACTATAATTAATATTAATAAATGCCCTTTCACCTACAAAACTGAATAAAATTATACTTCTTCAGCATAATTAAAAAGTGCCAGCAGTTAACTTCCAGTTCAGGAAGGTGAATGTGGCATGAGTATCGTTTCTTTTCATTCACCCATGTCTCTGCTGTAATGCTGGTGGAGGAATGATAAAAGACACCATCCCACTACAACAAAAAGAATGCAAAGGCTGACAGCCCCGAGGTGAATTTTCAATATATTTCAGGAAGGTGGGAGGCTAATGGAAGCTATGACTGATAAAGCAGAGAGGGGATGCTGAAGCCTGGAGTACACTCAGAGAAACGGCGCTGGGGTGCAGACCTGGTGCCCCCAGAACCCAGAATTCCAGCCAGGCTTCAGGCACAAGTGGGTTACTGTGAAAGAGAGAATGTAGTAGCCGGAGTTGGGGCTGAGATGGGGTTTAATTAAAGATCCGTTTATAGAACAAATGAATCCTTTACTTCTTTCCCCCCAGGTCTGTCTGTCTCTCTTTCTCTCACACACAGAGAGACACATAATTTGTTTAGAGAAAATGAATCACTGATGATAGCTGATCAGCCTGAGAGTCAAACACTCCAAGTACCACAGTGCCATAGTCACTGCCCACCCACAGCCCTGGTAGTGCAACATGCCAGTGGAGAAGCTGCCCACTGTGCACAGTATTTCCAAACACGCTTATGGTTCCTTCTTTCTTAAATATGCATTTCTTCTACCAGAACTACCAGTCATTTGAAGAAAACCTGTAGCATAAAGAGAGAGACCAAAATAAAAATGGGAAAACGTACCCCAAAGGAAAAACAATTTTCTTCTGTGAAAATTCTCTCTCAGATAGGAAATGTAAAAAAAATAATGTCTCACATACTCTGAGAAAGTTAAGGTACTACATCCATAAAAGAAAAGTAAATTACTGTGAAAAAAGATACACAAGACAAAAAGAACCCTTCGAAACTAAAACTGTGACTAACTCCCAAAAGAAATCCACAAAATTGCAAAACTACAAAGCAAGAGTCAATTAAAATTTAAAATGAAAAGACAAGACAATGGGAAATACAGAGATATGAATGTTCTATCCAATACTAGGCCTAGTATCCAAGTATTAAGAGCTTAGAATTTGAAAAAAAGTAAATAAATAAATAGAAGGAAATAAATTATCATACAAACAGTAAATGAAACTATCTCAAAACAGAAGAAATGCAAGGCCCAGAGAATGTTGATCATGGGGAAAATTATAAATATAAACAAGTAATAACTTTAAACAAATTAAAAATAAACTAAATATATCATCGTAAAAATTCAGGATACCAAAAATAAAGAGAAACATCTGAAAATTTCCAGAAAGAAAAGAAGGAAAGAAGAAAGAAAAAGGAAGGAAATAAAATATTTCTTTAATTTAAAAAAGGACAAAAATCAGACTGGTATCAGACATTATCAAGTAATATCTGATGCTAAAATATAATGGAGAAATGCCTTTAAAATTATGAGGAAAATTAATTTTAAAACTAGAAATTCAATATTCAATGAAATTATCAGATCACATATAAGGACAAAAGAAAGACTTTTAAGCACCTTTGTGTCCCGTGAATAATTTCTTAGAAAGTTAATGCTAGATGTGCTACAGCATAGTAAGGAATTAAGTGAAGAATGAAGTCATGAGTCTAATAAGAGGCAGATCTAAATCAGCAGCTTTTATGAGGGGGTATCTCAGGGTGGTGGATAGCTAATAGTCCTAGATTAATTAGTACAAGGAGGGCTTCAAGGGAAAAGTTGCCATGGAGAAACAAATTGGCAGGGAGGAGAGGAGGGATTAGTAAACTTATAGTGTGCACACTTAAGGACATGATGAACAGAGGAAAAAAAAAAGAAAGAAAAAGTAAAATGTATTTGTTGGTCGGGGTGGGTAAAAGGATCAGAAATTTCAGAAATATCAAAATATTAAACAAGAAACACAATGCACATCACCTATTGATGCAAAAAACAATATTTACCACTATGCCCCAACACCTAGAGCAGGGTTTAGCACAAAGGAAACATGCTGTTTAAGAAGGTGGGGAAGGAAGAAAGAGAGGGAGAGAGGGAGGGGGGAAGGAGAGAGGAATGGAGGAAGGGAAGGGTCATGATAATGAAAGTGCTGTACATTGATTTTTCAACTAAAATTCAATTTATGGGCAAAATACAACAACCATAAAGTTACTAAACTAAACATAAAATTTACCAACCTAAAAAATGTAAAAGTACATAAACAGATAGATACTAAGAGTTTAAGGGACATTTAAGAACAGTGAGATCCTTATTTTATATTGTCACACATCAAGATATTCTCCCTTTAGTTGACAAAATAAGTAAAGATGATGTAAGTATATAACTTTAAAATATAATGAAAACTCAAAATACTGATCTGAATACTCTAAATTTTTATGTGTCATAGTAGGAATGTGATAGATAATGTTTACATTTTAAAAATCTGGAACAGTACAATTAGCAAATTATATAAAAGTAAGAAAACAACCAGAAGTCTAAAAAAAAAATAATAATTAAGAGAGGTTACCTAGGGAGTAGACCTGGGGGTGAAGAGAGGTGGGACAAAGGACTGTTGTTTCTCATTAAATCTTCTCAATTATTATATGTTTTACCCATATGCAGATAAGTTTGTTTTTTTAAAGTTAGGTAAAAGCTCTATTTTAGTTTTCTACAAGGATTTCAGTAATGAGAAATTCTAGTTAAATACCTCTTTTTCTATTTTGGCTTTTTAAATTAACAATTGCTATGCTATACTTCAAATTAAAAGTAGCTAAGCATTAGGAAATTACTATATGGGTTAGGGCTTTTGGTTGTAAGCAACAGAGATTGAGGTTGGATGAATAAACATAGAAGGAATTTATTGGAAGAACACTGGACTGATAAACTAATGTATTCAAAGAAAAATGTGATATACCTGGCCTAAGGAAGGTCAGAAGTTACAATATCTCAGAGGGTGTGAGGAACTCACTGAGTCTGTTTGAACACTTCTATTAGAAAAACTTAGCTCCACCTCCCTGCCATCCCTGTATCATTTTACTCTTGATTCACAGTCTTGGGAGATGAAAGTGTGAATGGACAAATCATATGTGTATCCAGTGGGGAGGGTGAGATGGGGTGAGGGAGATAATAATAAATAATGGTTGCAGGGCTGTGTGTTACAGGGAAGTAAAAGTAAAGTAACATAACAAAAGTAAAGTAAAATTGGTTTTATTACCAAAAGATGGTGACAAGATTCTGCATAGGCAAAAACAATTGTTCATCACATTAACCTTAAATTTTAATTGTCCTACTTCAAGGGCTTTGCCCATGGTGAAACATACAGGATGTTTTCTGAGCTAAGAAACCAACTGACCAACCAAAAAATACTGTGTACATAATACAAAAATAGAAAAGCATTCTGCCAGTTCTACCTCCAAAACACATCTCCCATCTCGTCACTTCCCTGTATCTCTGGAGTCCACCATCATTTTTCATCTCATCTTATAAAACAACCCACTAATTTTTCCTCCCTGCTTATACTCTTGGCCTAACCCCCTTATGCTACATTGTCTACAAAGTTACAGGAATTATAATTTTAAAACAAAGATCACATCTCTCTCCTCAATTACCTTATCTTTTCCCTTAGAGAAATAGCCAGACTCTTTAGCCCCACACTTTTCTTCCCTCCCACATCTGCACCTTTCTCACTTCTGGGCTCTTGTATTTGCAGCTCCATCTGCCCAGAATGCAGTTCTTCCAAAGCTTCCTGTGAGTGGCTCATTCTCACCCTTCTGCATAAGGTATTCCCCATTCCCAGGTACTCTCTGCCACATGACCCCATGTATTTCATTCATAGTACCTGTCTGGATTTGATGTTTTCTTTCTTACTAACTTGCATCCTGTCTCCCTAGGCCCCATAAGAGCTACAAACTGGAAGAAGTCCCAAGCCTTCTCATGCTTGTTGACCACTGAATCTCCAGTGCTTATAATTGAGCCTGCCATTTACTAGGTACACACAAAACAAAACAAAACAAAACCAAAGAAACTTATTGAACAACAAATGAATGTGCAAACTCAGTCAAAAAGTGAAGAAGTTTATCTTCAAACTGCAAACCTGTGCTTATTAATAAATAACAAGAAACAGTCAACTGTGTGTTAATGAATTGACCTGTAATGCTTTGGATGCCACACTGTTGATATTATCCACTTTCTATACATACCAAGTCTTGAATTTTGGGAACTACATTTCCCAAAAGCCCTTGCCAGCAGTATTCCAGATTAGTCCCTCTAAAGAGGACCACTCACACAAGAGATCTGGAAGTAAGAACACAGTCAGAAGCCATATTATTGTTTCTCTGGCTGTGGTTGACAGATGTTGAATTTTCACACGTGTAATTTTGCAACAGCTTCTGTGTGTTTAGATTTGAATCTGCCTCATTTCAGGAGGCAACTGTGATCATCACTGGCAATTTCATGAAGCTCCTGCAGTTTTCCAACTCTCTGAATGCTTAGTTGCAAATTGAGAATTATCAGCATCTTCACCTGACTCGTACTCTTCAGTCATTCTAGTACTTTTTGTTTTAAATTTCTATTTTAAAACAGTTTCGAACTTCCAGAAAGTTGTAAAAATAGTATAGCAAATAGTATAGCAAACGCCTATACACTCTTTACCTAGAGTCCTCTTTCAAGGACTTCACCAATATCCCCAGTAATGCCTTTTTTTGGCAAAAAAAAAAAAAAAAAAATATATATATATATATATATATATATATATATATATATATATATATATATATATATACTTTGCATCTGGTTATCTTTCCAGTCTCTTTCAATCTGGAGCAGGGCCTCAGTCTTTCATTTCCATGACCTTGATGTTTTTGAAGATTATTGGGCAACAATTGTGTATAGAATGCTCCTCAATTAGATTTGTCTGATGTTTCTTCATGATTAGACCCGGGTTATGCAATTTTGGCAGGAATAGCACAGAAGTGACTCAGTGTTCTTCTCATTACATTCTATCTGGTAGCATTCACTGTTGATTTGTCCCATTACCGGTGGTTTAAATTTTGATCACTAGACTAAGATTGTGAATACCACGATTCTCCACTGTATTTTTTTTTACCTTGTTAAATAAGTGTTTTCTGTAGAAATATTTGACAGTAGGTTACTACCCCTTTTCCCATTGAACTTTCACCCAATAATTTTAGAATTCATTGATATTCCTTGTCTAAATAAGTACTATGATGATTGCAAAATGGTGATTTTTCTAATTCAATCGTTCCTTCTACATTTATTAGTGGACATTACTATAAGGAACAGCTTTTTATTCTCCTCATTTATTTAGCCATATGGATTCAAGGATTTCTATTTTATTCAGTGGGTTAAAATCCATTACAGTCGTCCCTTGGTATCCAAGGTGGATTGGTTTCAGGACCCTCTGCAGAAACCAGAATGCATGGATGCTCAAGTGTCTTATACAAAATGGCATAGTATTTGCATATAAGCTAGGTATATCCTCTGTACACTTTTAATCATCTCCAGATTACTTACACTACCTAATATGTAATGTTACGTAAATAGTTTTTTGGTTTTTTGGCCATACCGAGCAGCTTGTAGGATCTCAGTTCCCCAACCGGGGAATGAACCTGGGCCCTTGGCAGTGAAAGCTTGGAGTCTTAAACGCTGGACCACCAGAGAATTCCCATAAATAGTTTTATATACAATGTAAATGCTTTGTAGATAGTTGACAGTGCATGGCAAATTCACATTTTGATTTTTGGAATTTTCTGGAATTTTTTTTTCCAAATATTTTCAATCCACAGTTGGTTGAATCCATGGGTTCAGAACCTGTGGATATGGAGGGCTAACTGTACTATTATTATTTTCTTTTATGCTTATACTTCTTAGATTTTGCCAGTGGGAGGCCCTTCAATTTACTTTTTTGTCCATCTGACTTGCCTTCAAAACTCCTTCATTCTTTGATTATTTCATTACTTTTTATATACTTCATTATTTCCAGGGACATATTGTAGTTTTCCAAATCCAGCCCTAGAATCTGCCATTTCTCCAGGAGCCCAAGTTTATTTTAGTGAAGAGTTGTAATTAGGAACGAAGATTTGAGTGCTGGAAGTGCTCATTGCTTCTGGGGTGTTGCTGCATCCAGAACCATGAATTGGACTGAGCTTTGAAGTCTATATATGTGTATGTATATACACATCATGCCACACACACTCACACACCCACACGCACTTTATATTTTTACATATCTGTCAATCATCTATCCATTATTTATTTACCTATCATCTATCTACCATCTATTTATATATCTATCTCTCCCTCTGTCTTAAAAACAATGAGTTTACCCCAATATCTCCAATTTCAATCTAACACCACAGGTTTTACTTCAGCTTTCTTCATTTCAATATTTGTACTTTCCTTCCCCTTCAGTGAGAAACCTGCTCCCATTATTCTCAATACACTTACTAGTTGCTCAGTTCCCACACTGTAGCTAATTACTGGACTGCCAGACTGTACTTACTGCCTTGCTGCAAAACATCAACTTTGTGTAGGCTGCCATTACTGATTGCTCCTTGGACATTCCTGCCATCCTGCTCCAACATGCTGTCTTCATGTGAACCTTGTGCAAACTGTCCTTACTGGCAGCCATCAGACTACTCTAACTTCCTGTAACATGATACCATCCTCCAACATGTAAACATCACTACCCTTGCCTAATACCTTTTAGAGGAAGAAGCAAAGAGGCAGACAGTCTCTAGTGCATGCTTATAACTCTAATATTCTGAGGAATATTAGATTCTGCGGAACACATCAAGAGTGGTTTTTGGTTCCTTAACCAAAAGCTAACCATTATACTTTGCTATATAAATGTCTGTGCAAAAACTTTCTAGTGCATTGTGATTTTATTTACAAAATAAGTAAAACTGTTTGTTCATGAACATCAAAATTAGAAAAAAAAATATACCTCAATAAAAGGAAAAAATCATGACTAAAATTATAATCTGAAAATGGAAAATTTATGAAATTTTGAAATTTTAAATTTATAATATTTGAATAATTCTGATTATATGTATTGCTATTACTAACCTAGCAGATATTCAAAACACTTTGGTATGCATTTTTCACTTAAAATACTCAGTTAAAGCTTAGGATTTTGTCCTGCTAAGCTGATTCAAGATCATTTTCTATATAAGAAAATGTCAGACTGTTTTAACTGTTAAAAGATATATCAAAAATATCAAGTGCTAGCAAATATCAGATGGCAAATTTTCGATTATTATTTTACTGAATAACTTTTTTTTTTTATCATTGAATGAATGCTGAGCTTTATTTTTGTTTCCAGGGAATGGTGTCTAGAATAAAAGTTTCTGCAAAAAACAGAATGTGACTACATTAAAGAACATGTTCATTATCTGCATGTCAGAACAGAATTTAACTAGCTTGAGGCACAAGCTATACTATGTGTGAAAGAAAGCCTTTTCCCAATCCTGCACTTATAACCTTCTCTCTGTTCATCTTGTGCCACATGGCAGGTGAAAAATGAAACCTGAGAAAAAACAAACTTATGCTTTGAAATATTTCTGCTAAGTGAAGTTTTTTCATCTGAAATATTTGCTCTCAAGGAAAATGGCCCCCAGCAATGCCTCCATATCTCGCTCACATAGTTTTAAAATCCTTGGGATTTTAAAGTGATAAAACTAGAAAAAAATCTAGGCACCCCATTGATACAGTGATTTGAAAAATACATCTTGTTCTTTATAAAATAAAATATAGAAATGAATAAAAGCTTCAGAAAAAGTACTTGTAGCTTTCTCAGTCCTACTATGTATAAGACAAATTAAGAACTACAAAAATGCTTGACTTAACGTGTACTGCCTATCTCATTTTTATACTTGAATTTATTGTTAGTTTACCTGTTGCTAAATACCATCATGAGCATAAAGTCAAAAAAAAAAAAATCTCAGTGACAAATTTCAGTGAGTATAATTCCAAGTGTTTAGGAGCTACAGAATGAAAATAAATAATGAAAATAAATAAGCTGAGGAAATCTGAGTTCTTCAATTCAATAAATATCAATACCTATGTACCTTGATAGGTATTAAAACAACTATGAAATGAGTGTGGAAATAGTATAATCTGGAGCCTCAAATGTTTCCAGTCAATAATTGGAGATTATTGGAAGTCAGTGTAACACAAACTAGCAACTTTTATAAGTGTCACAACATTTCCTCTCAGAGGCAGAAGAAGTTGTATTTCCTCTCGTTGCATCTCTATCTTTGAGCTTGGATTGGCACCTTAATATAGAATATATATGGCCACTGGGAAATTTCAGGGCACAAAAAGCACTTAAAACATTTGAGACTTAAGGATGATATTCTAAAATACTGTGGAAGAGTAGTAGAGCAATTCTTCCCAAACCATGCTCAAGGGGGAATGCAGCTGATGCTGGGAGGGAGAAAAAAAAAAAGTATTTCATGGTCAGTGAATTTGGGAAATGCTGGGTTTATCAAATTTTTTTTAATAGAGTTTTTTTTTGTTTGTTTTTTTCTGTAGAACTTCTCTCTATATCAGACATTTCCAAGAGAAGACTGTAATATGCTGGGACAGATTTTGGGGAATTCTATGCTAATGAAAATAGGCAGAAATAGCGGGCAAAACAACCTAAAATAAAAATTCATTTAACTGCTTTGATTTCCTGTGTTCTTTTTAAACATCTAACTCAAATGTTGCTTGTAGCTGAGCCAGTATCAATCCGTGTTTTCTGTTGGCCACATTTAAACACTGGAATCAAATGCATCAAAATGCTTGGTATCTGTTTATCCCTTACAGATGTCCTTGCTCCCTGGTAAAGAAACCATTGGAATGTTGCCATTTTAATTAGGCTTAGCTACCAAAAAGCCTTAATCTGTCATTGAGATGTATATTTGCCTGTTTTATTAGAGCTTGGGGGAGGTGGAAAGGAGGTTTTAAGTTTATAGAAATTATGTAATCATACAAACTTATTCCAAGATAAGTTTTATAACTTAGAGTGAATTTGAAATATAATTGATGACTTTGAGGCTGTTGCCAAAATAAAGAACAGTTTTTTATGCTATTTTTAATAACCAGAATTTTATCTATCATTATTAAAGTGATTATTTCTTGGAACAGTGTCAGGTCGTGTAATTTTTCATATTAAAAAGAATCTCCCAGTCATATACAAGATACTTTTATTAGCATAAATATCACCGGCCATTAATTAAAGAGAAATCAGATTGAGAAAACAGCTTTTATAAGAGTGCTATTAGCTTGCTATAATATAATGTATCTATGATTTTTAAGTAAATGATGGTAAGAACTTGTGATATTATTTAAATATAACTTTTTCTTGCATGATTTCTTAAGAATGAATGTTGAATATATTGTCAGAATTATCCTGTGTTTACAATTTTTTTTTTTTTGGTGCTGCATTTTGTTTAGTATAATAAATATTTATTTAAAGGTAAAAACATAGAAAGGGAAATATGTCATATGGACACATTAAACATATGAGACAAATAAGCCTAATGCCTATTTTGAAGGATGAACATCTATATCATTGCTTTTTAAAAAGATATTGTGCTTATGATTTAATCAATGTGCTAATGCCTTGGCTAAGTGAGGGCATGCAGTGGTATAAAGACCAAGTACCACAGAGCTAGACTGCCTGGAGTGAAGCCCTGGCTTCACCACCTACAGGATGTGTGTCCTTGGAGAACCTCCTATCTTCTCTGTGCCTCAGATTCCTCATCTGAAAGATTAGAAAAATAACATCTTCCTCACAGCATTGTTTTGAGGTTTAAATGAGTTAATACTTAAGGTAATATTTAAGTGCTCCAGGCATGAAGGGCCTAGAACAGTGCCTCGTACATGGTTATCATTAACTACAGTTGGTTTGCCTCCACACACCTAAAATATATTTCAACAGTAGTTAGTCTCACCTTAAAAATTTAATTCAGTCTCTTTCCTTTAACTGCTATAGCTGCCTTTGGCTATTATTAATGAAAGCTCCTGTAAGAATTAGTAAGATATTGCAGACAGCAGTCTCTTTAAGATTTTAAATTGTAACTTCACATGAGTATTGGATCTAAAAGTACCAAAAATATTACCAAAGTTTAATGAAATAAAAATACTTATGTCTTATTTCTAAACAAGCTAATAAGGTAATAGTTAGTTTTTCTTCTAAAAATATTAAAGGAAACTGTTATTAGGTCATTGTTGTATTTTTTTTAATGTCATAACACAAATACCAAGACGCCTTACAATTTTTTTTGAAGTTTTGAATTTTATTTTATTTATTATTTTATACAGCAGGTTCTTATTAGTCATCCAATTTATACACATCAGTGCATACATGTCAATCCCAATCTCCCAATTCATCACACAACCACCCCCCCACCGATTTCCCCCCTTGGTGTCCATACGTTTGTTCTCTACATCTGTGTCTCAATTTCTGCTCTGCAAACCAGTTCACCTGTACCATTTTTCTAGGTTCCACATATATGCGTTAATATATGATATTTGTTTTTCTCTTTCTGACTTACTTCACTCTGTATGACAGTCTCTAGATCCATCCATGTCTCTACAAATGACCCAATTTCGTTCCTTTTCGTGGCTGACTAATAGTCCATTGTATATATGTACCACATCTTCTTTATCCATTCATCTGTCAATGGGCATTTAGGTTACTTCCATTGTAAATAGTGTTGCAATGAACACCGGGGTGCATGTGTCTTTTTGAATTATGGTTTTCTCTGGGTATATGCCCAGTAGTGGGATTGCTGTGTCATATGGTAATTCTATATTTAGTTTTCTAAGGAACCTCCATACTGTTCTCCATAGTGGCTGTATCAATTTACATTCCCACCAACAGTGCAAGAGGGTTCCCTTTTCTCTACACTCTCTCCAGCATTTGATGTTTGTAGATTTTCTGATGATGCCTGTTCTAACTGGTGTGAGGTGATACCTCATTGCAGTTTTGATTTGCATTTCTCGAATAATTAGTGATGTTGAGCAGCTTTTCATATGCTTCTTGGCCATCTGTATGTCTTCTTTGGAGAAATGTCTATTTAGGTCTTCTGCCCATTTTTGGATTGGGTTGTTTGTTTTTTTAATATTCAGCCGCATGAGCTGTTTACATATTTTGGAGATTAATCCTTTGTCTGTTGATTCGTTTGCAAATATTTTCTCCCATTCTGAGGGTTATCATTTCGTCTTGTTTGTAGTTTTGCAGTATCCTTGTCTGGTTTTGGTATCAGGGTGATGGTGGCCTCATAGAATGAGTTTGGGTGTGTTCCTTCCTCTGCAATTTTTTGGAAGAGTTTGAGAAGGATGGGTCTCAGCTCTTCTCTAAATGTTTGATGGAATTCACCTGTGAAGCCATCTGGTCCTACACTTTTGTTTGTTGGAAGATTTTTAATCAAAGTTTCAATGTCTACTTGTGATTGTTCGGTTCACATTCTCTATTTCTTCTTGGTTCAGTCTTGGAAGGTTATACCTTTCTAAGAATTTGTCCATTTCTTCCACGTTGTCCATTTTATTGGCATAGAGTTGCTTGTAGTAGTCTCTTAAGATGCTTTGTATTTCTGTGGTGACTGTTGTAACTTTCCTTTTTTATTTCTAATTTTATTGCTTTAAGTCCTCTCCCTCATTTTCTTGATGAGTCTGGCTAATGGTTTATCAATTTTGTTTATCTTCTCAAAGAACCAGCTTTTAGTTTTATTAATCTTTGCTATTGTTTCTTTTTTTCTATTTCATTTATTTCTGCTCTGATATTATGATTTCTTTCCTTCTACTAACTTTGGGTTTTGTTTGTTCTTCTTTCTCTAGTTCCTTTAGGTATAAGGTTAGATTGTTTATTTGAGATGTTTGTTGTTTCTTGAGGTAGGATTATATTGCTATAAACTTCCCTCTTAGAACTGCTTTTGCTGCATCTCATAGGTTTTGGATGTTGTGTTGCCATTGTCATTTTTTTCTATGTATTTTTTGATTTCCTTTTTGATTTCTTCAGTGATTTCCTGGTTATTTAGTAACATATTATTTAGCCTCCATGTGTTTGTGTTTTTTACGTTTTTCTTCCCTGTAATTGATTTCTAATCTCATAGCATAGTGGTCAGAAAAGATGCTTGATGTGATTTCAATTTTCTTAAATTTACTGAGGCTTGACTGTGACCCAAGATGTGATCTATCCTGGAGAATGTTCCGTGCGCACTTGAGAAGAAAGTGTAATCTGCTGTTTTTGGATGGAATGTCCTATATATATCAATTAAATCTAACTGGTCTATTGTGTCATTTAAAGTTTGTGTTTCCTTTTTAATTTTCTGTTTGGATGATCTGTCCATTGGTGTAAGTGAGGTGTTAAGGTCCCCCACTATTATTGTGTTACTGTCAATTTCCTCTTTTATAGTTGTTCACAGTTGCCTTATGTATTGAGGTGATCCTATGTTGGGTGCATATATAATTATAATTTTTATATCTTCTTGGATTGATCCCTTGATCATTATGTAGTGTCCTTCCTTGTCTCTTGTAACATTCTTTATTTTAAAGTCTATTTTATCTGATATGCGTATTGCTACTCCAGCTTTCTTTTGATTTCCATTTGCATGGAATATCTTTTTCCATCCCCTCACTTTCAGTCTATATGTGTCTCTAGGTCTGAAGTGGGTCTCCTGTAGACAGCATATATATGGGTCTTGTTGTTGTATACATTCAGTGAGCCTGTGTCTTTTGGTTGGAGCATTTAATCCATTCACGTTTAAAGTAATTATAGATACGTATGTTCCTATTACCATTTTCTCAATTGTAATGGGTTTCTTTTTGTAAGTCCTTTTCTTCTCTTGTGTTTCCCACTTAGAGAAGTTCGTTTAGCATTTGTTGTAGAGCTGGTTTTGTGGTGCTATATTCTCTTAGCTTTTGCTTGTCTGTAAAGCTTTTGATTTCTCTATTGAATCTGAATGCGATCCTTGCTGGGTAGAGTAATCTTGGTTGTATGTTCTTCCCTTTCTTCACTTTAAATATGTCATGCCACTCCCTTCTAGCTTGTAGAGTTTCTGCTGAGAAATCAGCTGTTAACCTTATGGGAGTTCCCTTGTATGTTATTTGTCATTTTCCCCTTGCTGCTTTCAATAATTTTTCTTTGTCTTTAATTTTTGCCAATTTGATTACTATGTGTCTCGGCGTGTTTCTCCTTGGGTTTATCTTGTATGGGACTCTCTGTGCTTCCTGGACTTGGGTGGCTATTTCCTTTGCTATGTTAGGGAAATTTTCGACTATAATCTCTTCAAATATTTTCTCAGGTACTTTCCATCTCTCTTACCCTTCTGGGACCCCTATAATGCAAATGTTGTTGCGTTTAATGTTGTCCCAGGGGTCTCTTAGGCTGTCTTCATTTCTTTTCATTCTTTTTTCTTTATTCTGCTCTGCAGCAGTGAATTCCACCATTCTGTCTTCCAGGTCACTTGTCCGTTCTTCTGCCTCAGTTATTCTGCTATTGGTTCCTTCTAGTGTGGTTTTCATTTCAGTTATTGTATTGTTCATCTCTGTTTGTTTGTTCTTTAATTCTTCTATGTCTTTGTTAAACATTTCTTGCATCTTCTCGATCTTTGCCTCCATTCTTTTTCCGAGGTCCTGGATACCTTCACTATCATTATTCTGAATTCTTTTTCTGGAAGGTTGCCTATCTCCACTTCGTTTAGTTGTTTTCCTGGGGTTTTATCTTGTTCCTTCATCTGGTACATAGCTGTCTGACTTTTCATCCTGTCTATCTTTCTGTGAATGTGGTTTTTGTTCCACAGGCTGCAGGATTGTAGTTCTTCTTGCTTCTGCTGTCTACCCTCTGGTGGATGAGGCTATCTAAGAGGCTTGTCGGTCACTGTCGTATTGAACAAACAAAACTGTTCTAACTTATACTGTCATGAACAAATACCTAAATCTAAAAATACAAAAGCTATATACTACCCCTTTGCCCCTTTGTAAAACAACTTCAGAACACTTAGCATAGTGTCTTTCCCATATTAATTATGTTTGGGGATATGTATGTGTGTGTCTACTCAAAATTGTAAAACAAATCATTTTAAATTGAAATTTCAATTTGACATTAAAATAAAACACTGGAAGAAGAAGTATTTAAAACATCACCTTTGCCTATCATTAAAATATGCGATATTGAGGCAGGAGATAGATGAGCCCCAGAATGAGCAGCTGGAATTCATCTCCTGTGGACAGATACTCCAAGATGAAGAGGAAAAGAAGCTAAGCCCTGCCCAGATAAGAGACCACATATTTCTCATTCTTGAGGTCAAGGAGACCTTCCTGACTACACATGTGCAGAAAGGTTCCATGAAGGTCAAAATGGAGGGAACGCCACCCTCTAGTAGGTGACGTCAACCTACCCATAAGCCTGTTCGCTAGAATCCATCTTGGCTAAGAGATGCATGCGCACACCAGGGAGGACCCTGAGATGAACCAGATACCCACTCAGAGCTAAGCAAAGAAAGAGGATTGGCCAAAGGAAACCCAGAAGAAATGCCCCATATAAGTGATTTAAATTAACAGGAGGGCGCGACTCTCTCTGAGTCCACCCATGTGCCTAGTCACACATAATATTTTCTCCTAATAAACGCTTTACTTATTTCACTATTTTCCGTCTTTGTGAGACTTCATTTCCACAAGCCAAAGGGTCAGGGCCTTGTCACTGGCCACTGGTCTAGTGGCTAGGATTCAGTGCTCTCACTGTTGCAGCCTGACGTCAATCTCTGGCTGGGAACCAACATCCTGCTTCAAACTGCTTCAGGCTGAAGCCACCCTGAGATCAGTATCTCTATGATTTCTGGTATAAGGCCAAGTTTTCCTGGTGCTTTCCTTATTCCCAGGGGCTCCCTAAGTTCCATCAACCTACCCAAGCCTGACCTCATTCTATGCCACAGAACTTATCTTGAATTTCACTTTACTTGTAAACTTCTCTTCCATAGTTCTTGGAATGGGTACCTACTGGGGTATCTTCCCAGCCCGCATGCTAATGGCTGGTCTTTTCTACAAGTGCTGCTTTCCATCAAGGGTGAGTCATCATCAGTTAGGCATGTACTTGATGACATCACCCTTGACCATAGCTTATTAGCACAGAGATGTTGATCTGTTCCTTGTTGGAACAGTGATGATGGTTTTTATTCCTAAGGAGTTGGAACTGAAATGGAGGCTTTGATAATGGATGCACCCATACATATAAAGTCAGAATTTTGGGGTGTCACAGTTTCATCATGTGGTATGAAGAGCTGAGAGGAGTCTGTAAGGAAAAGATGGAAGCCAACACTGGGAAGAGTAAAGATGAAAAACACAGAGTGCAGGAATAAGCTTCTAATTCCCAGTTTCAGCCAGTTTCTGAGGTTTGTCTATTCATGATTTGGGGATCTGGGATACATCCCTTTCTTGCCAACAATATTCCCATTTTGTTAGTGTTGGAAGAGCCAAGGGGGAATTTTGAGAAAACCATACTCTTTGTAGTCCTAAAACATTTTCTATGACTATAACCACGTCTGGCCTGGCACGACCCAAATAAAATCTGAGTTTGACCATAATGGCCAACAGACATGGATACAGGATCAAAATAACAATCCTTAATACTAAAGTATTTAAGATTTACAAAAGGAACATCCATACATGGGTAATCATCAAGATAAGTATCAATAGTTAAAAAACAATTTGTTTAATCAAAGTCTCAAGCAGCAGTTTATTAAAATTATAGATAAAAACTCTGCAAAATCTTGCACTATCAAAAATACTGCTCACTTTTCAGGTCATTCAAACCCTTTAATTTCATCTTTGAGCATGGTGAGGATTGCCAGATTTAGGAAATAAAAATACAGGATTCAAAGTTTAATTTCAGATTACAAATACTAATTTTTAGTGTAAATATGTCCCATACAATATTGGAGACATATATATACTAAAAAGTTCTTTATTCTTTATCTAAAATTCAAATATAACTAGGTATCCTGTATTTAATCTGGCAACCCTCAGTAAGAAATGTGCAATCATAGGCATAGGAGGAAGAACTTTATTCTTCCAATATACATTTTAAGTGGGTAGACTAGTCACTAGGCAGTTAAATCAGCCAAGATGCAAAATGGCAACTTCTATCAAAATGTTCTTTCAGTGAACTGCACTGATGTGCAATACGTAGATGTGTTACTGTTCTCTTTTGAGGTGCAATTCTTTTTTGTAGGGAGAGTAGGGGAAATGGGAAGACATTATACATGTTAAATTTAGTAAAATTTACTTTTTTATTTCTGGTATTAATAGCAATACAAAAGCCATTATTTTAAAAGTAGACATTTTCTTGAGAAGAGCAGTAGCATGGTAAAAAGAGAAGAGCAGAGATAAGAAGAAAAAAGAAAAAGAAAAAAGAAATACAAGATAGGGTGATTTTTTTCCTAGCTGTCTGTTTGCTTGATAAATCCACATTGGATCAACTCCAAAGCAAATTTAATCATTTGGGCAGAAATTGGTAATAGTGGCTGAAAAAAATAGAATTTAACCAGTAAGTAGTCACAACAATTGATACTGTTTCTGATTAGAAAAAAAACTTGGTTATACTGAGATTTATACCATATTCCAAAAGACTTGATCTTGTTTTTTACCCTCTAAAAATGTCCTCTCTTCCCCTGCTCCTCCCCACCTTCCACAAAAGAAAATAACATACAAGCATAAAGTGTGAAAAATAATGTATTCAGGAGGCTTGGCTCAAAAACAGCAGCCAGGAAAGGAAGAAAGTCTATTCTACTGGCTGGGATTTTGGTCTCCTGTTGAAACAGGTAGTGTGGAGTGGTGACGGGTGGAAATGTCGTCTATAAAACTCCTCTTAATAAGAACCACTGCTATAGCAGTTCATCGAGTGTCATTTAGTATGCTAAGTTGTGTTTCAGAGAATGCCATTTATCTGTCCGAATCCATGTAATAACAAACTATGATACTGAGGAATATTAATTAATACAAGATAAATAAGATCACCACACTTTGAACTCAAGAATGATGTATATACAACAATAACATCATTCAAATTTGAACATAACATACATCATCACAAACATTCTGCTAATAAGGCATTGCATTCTCAGAAATAAGTAAGGACTTTTTCTTAATTGAGGCTGAAGCTCCCTAAAGGAAAACTCCAGCATCATGATTTGCTCTCACTCAGTATGTATGGAAATTCTCCTTGTGGTATCTCTTGGAAAGATCATCTTTTTTATGATTAGAACAGGGAATACAGGTATCTTGCTGACTAAATTGCTCTTTCTGATGTCTGATGTACCCACCCATTATGTCAGACTTTCCAGTACTAATATGTAGGTCCCTTTAAACCAGTAGGTTACACATCAAACTTCAGGTTTGAAGCTCTGGAAGATTCTCTAGGATCACAGGTTAAAATCTCACCAGGTCCAACGCAACCTTTCATTCTTCCAGAAGGGATAAATCAACCAGCACGTACTTCACTGTGTTAGGGTGTTTCAGATGAGAACTTATAAACTTAGACTCCTTTGCTTTGTAATGACATTAAAGATCTCATGGGGTGTTTGTTCTAAGGTTTGGAGACCGTCCTAAAACCTTGAGTAATTTTTGCTCATACTTGAAGTCTGCACTATGAGAGGCTTGAACATTCTTACATGTTATTAAGGTTTTGTGTACCCTATTAAGTCATAAAAATTAAATTCACTTTTAGCAAGTACTTGCAGAATTAACATAATCGGAACTAGGGATTATCGTGTACGTGGTGTGATTTGAATATCACTGTAGCCCTGTTCTCATCTGTTGTGTGTTGCATGAGTTTTATACATCCTTCAGCAAAATAGCATGACAATTTGGCCAATGTCTGTGTTTTTAATAAGCCACAGTCTGTTGGTGTGAAACGCAGTTCCAGAGTCACTTCATATAACACATTTAAGGCCTCTGGTGACTTCTTTGTGTCCAAGTCCCCAAAGACTTTTTGAAGACTTTAATAAAGTCGCTACCATGGCCCTGTGTCTGATCGAGTCTGCCTGGATTACCCCCTGCACTGCACTATATTATAAACATTTATCTTTTGATTTCAATTCTTCTTTTCATGACTTTTTTTTTTTAACTTTATTGCTTTTAAACTGCCATTTCCCCCATTGTTTATGATTAGTTGATCTGTCTTTCTGGCAAACAAATAAACAAGGAGGAAAGTGAAGGAGCAGTCAGTGAATGTGTGAATATGGAAAAAGGAAACAAATTCCCATAATCAGCATTCAGATGTTGCCTTTGATGATTTGAGTTTAGAGTTCTTTTTAGAAATCTCTGAGTGCTATCTGTAATACTTTGTGTCACATATTTTTTCCTTCATTTTTTTTTCCTGTTTGATTGAAAGCCACTTAGAGGGTTCGTTTTCATCCCATTGTGAAGCCTGATCCTCTGAGATCATTCCATTGTGGGAAGGTATAGAAAAGAAACTCATATTTACAATCTACATGAAATTACCTGGCAAAATTTATTTTATAGGTAAAAAAACAAACATCCCGTCTCTAAAATATCTGAATAATTCCTCCTGGAAAGTCTTTGACAAACCCCAAGTGGAGATGCTTCTTCCATTCTATTCATTTCCTCTCATACATTTGCAGCCCCATGGAAACACCTCCTCTTTTCCCTTCACATATCATGATAATTAATTCCATAAGCTTCTTCCAGCTTGAGAATTTAATTTTTATTTTAATAGAAGTTAATAGCTTTGTAATAGAGCAAATGCAGGGTGTAGTTCCTATGAATGGAGATGCCACATGTACCAAAGATGCCACATACATCATTATGTACCAAAATGAATCTCCCGTTTCTGTGTTTAGTATGACCTATGTTCTCTCTCAGAAATTTTAATGTCATCTCATTCATCACTCAGCTTGCTTAGTCTCCTTTGTCTATCTTGTTCATTTTTTCCCCAAATCACTTGCTGATAGAGCTTAATTATTACTATAGTGTTGCCCTGCTTTAGGTTTATATTTTCTTTGAAAAATAGTCTGACTGAGATGGTTAAATAATATATTGTTGTGATTTCATTTAAATGTTGGGTTCTAAGTAAATATAGTGCATTGTAGCATTTTAGATCTCTATCATATAGATAAACATCAAACACACACAAACATGCACACACACACACATGCACACACACACACATATACACACACTTCATGAGACAAAAATTTTTTGTGTCTTATTTACTGCTTTATCTCTTGGACCTAAATCAATGTCAAGCACATAGCACACAGCCAACAAATATTTGTGGAATAAATGAAATTACGTATTAACCAATTCAGAGGCATTTCTACATATGTATTAACATATTTGAATTTTTTATAATCAAAAAAATGTTTGTCATCAGTTTGATGAGTTAAAACAATACAAGGTAGAATTCCAGTTACCTAATTCTCAATGACTAGAGCATTTTGTGCCTTTCAATTCAATCAGTCTCTTGAAGTTCACAGTAGCTTCAAGGTAAACTCTCTCTCCAATTAAAAAATACCATTTATATGTTCATTTAACAAATAGATGTTAAGAGCTGCATGATATAAAACCTTGCAATGCACAAAATATTTATGTACTTTTTTTTATTAATAATTCTATAATAATTGAGTAGTGGATTTGAAGGACTTTGAATGAATATAAAGTCTTAAGGCTTTGTTTAAAAGAAAGCTAAAGCAGATAATTTCAGTGTCCTGTCCATAAACTCCTGTAATCTACTGTTTCTGTGTCTCTGGGATTCATTTCCAACTGTGAGAACTCGCTATTCTTTGCCTGAGGGCTTTCTTGGGCCATTGGTGCCTCCTGTGCGTGTGTGTGTGTGTGTGTGTGTGTGTGTGTGTGTGTGTGTGTGTGTGTGTGTGTATGCTGTAGGAAAGGTGCAGGACAGAAGGGCCAGGGGATTAATGAGCCATGAACAATTCTGGAAGCCCAAGCCATACTCACCAATGACTGAAGGGCATTGGAGGAAAATTGAGGCAGTAGATGACTATCCCTGCTGGCTCAAACTTTATGTGGGATAAGTCTGAGACACATACCCCACACTGCGTCATAGTTGCCCAGTGGGATTAAGCTTGCCAGGGATAACACCTTTGATTGGCTTCTCTCCCTCCTCTGTATTACTTTTTCACTCCTCTCTAGTGTTTCCTGGTATCGTGCAAACAAATAAACTACTTGAACTTGAATCCTAGTCTCAGGATCTGCTTCTGAAGGATAAATGAAGACAGCTGATACTGAAAGTAGTCCTAGGAAGCCAGTTCTTTTTTTTTCTTTTTTTTTATAGGAAGCCAGTTCTTAGAATGTGATTCTGGAATTGGATCTTTCACTGGCTGTGTGAGATAAGGACATCATTGCCATTAATGAGTGGAGTGATGTTTATGCCTGGCATGTTATAGCACAGAAATATTAGACTCCCACCTGTGGTGGGATGAGATACAGATAGAAGGGAATGCTCTGTTTTGTGCATTTTAGAGACACGGTGGAAACGACAATTATTAAAACTCTAGAGGGGTTGGTTTTCGCTACCTGCCATAAGAGCTTGGAAGGAAGAAAATGATAAGCTCACATAAGCCAGCTATCAGCCTAAAGCATGGTGTGAAATCCAAAAATGTATGGCTGCATTTAAAGACACCCAAATTCTTGCTGTTGGAGGAGAGACTCTTCTGAAAATCATGACCGTGATTTGATTAGCAGAGTAGTAGAATTAAAAAAAAAAGAAAAAAGAAAACCCAACCAAGCAACCAACCAGACAAAAAAACAAAGCCCCAGCAAGCTGCCTGTGCTTGGTTAGGGTGCTGAAAAGGACCCTAAAGCCTCAATGGAGACATCTGGGTCAACACAGATGAAAATGTGTTGACATGCATGCCTTGCTTGCTAACAGAGAGCAGCTTCCCCTCGCTTGGAGGCCACGCAGAGGCTGCATTTGAGACCATTGCCTCATAGGATCATGCTTGACTTCCTCAAGATCTGTGCCCTGCTACCTTCACTACATTTAGACCAGTAACTAAAGACAAGTTTCAGCATGGCCCCATTGGGAAATACTATCTGTATTATGGGAAGAAATGTGTTATTCAATAAAAGAGCTAAAGGATCTGGTCAATATGTTGTAAATGGCACTGTAATATGCTTGAAAATGGACCCTGAGGTTCTGGACTAGGAATGGGGAGTGAAGTAGAAGTCTGGATGAGAGATATTTATTTATTTATTTATTTATTTTAATTTTTATTTATTTATTTATTCATGGCTGTGTTGGGTCTTCATTTCTGTGCGAGGGCCTTCTCCAGTTGTGGCAAGCGGGGGCCACTCTTCATCACGGTGCACGGGCCTCTCATTATCACGGCCTCTCTTGTTGTGGAGCACAGGCTCCAGACGCGCAGGCTCAGTAATTGTGGCTCATGGGCCTAGTTGCTCCACAGCATGTGGGATCTTCCCAGACCAGGGCTCGAACCCGTTTCCCCTGCATTGGCAGGCAGATTCTCAACCACTGCACCACCAGGGAAGCCCGAGAGATATTTATTGATATAAGGACACTGTCCTGTGACACAGGATTTAATGTCTTGACCAGGACACCTGGGATTGGGGGGTGGGGTTGGTGCTAACATGAAGCTTCGATAAAAATGATGGCCTACAGTAACAGAGGTGAATATACCTGGCTGCCTTGACCAGTATCGAGGAAGGATTTAAAAGGCTCTGAGAGATGCAGTGTGAAATAATGGATTTATTGTATTAGACCTGAGAACACACCTGCTACGTATGTTCCCTGGAAAGGCTCAGACTACACTCCCTTCACTAAGGCAATAAGAAATATGCAAGTGAGGGGGCATCCACTTGGCTGAGAATCTCAGTAGTAGTGGTCTTATAAAGGCCAGAGTGGACTATAAGAGGTGCTGCTATGGGTTCTCTAAAGTCAGTGGGGATAGTAGGATTCCGGAACAGCAGAAACCAGGTAAATCCTTTAGCCATCAGAGGCACGGGAGGCGTAAGTTAAAGGGAAAAATGGCTGCAAAAGCATCCTACAGGCTTTTAAACATAGAACAGGGTCCACTGCATAATTTGTAGGTCCCAGTGCAATGTGAAAATTCTGGCTCCCTGTTCAAAATTATTAAAGTTTTTAGGTGGCAACAGGAGAGTTTTTAAACCAATATGGAACCCTTCTGAGCATGGGCCCCTCTTCCATTGCACATCCACGAAGCCAGCCTTGATACAGGGATCTATGGTAATGATGATAGGCCACAGTGTTCCTAGGGCTAAGACAGATGGGAAGTCAACAAAGATACTATTTGACTTACGTAAACAAAAATATAGCAAGAATAGGTAAGATAAGGCTGTTGTTAACTGCTGCAATGAAAAAATCATAATCCCTCACTGAACTTCCAGACTTGAGCCAATTCTCAGACCAAGAACACTCAGTTCCAGGTCCTGTAGAGCCAAGACTCTGAAAAGCCACAGGCTAAGTGGAGACTGATTGATAACTCAGGTTGGAGTCCTGACACTTTGAATTTGGAACCTTGGAAGGGGGTGAGGGTGATTAAAATACTAAGACAAATTGTGTGGAAGGAGAAGAGACTATAATTAGTGATGGTGCAAGGAGTCTGCTGTCTGTGGATGGTGGTTTCTGACACATCTCAGGATTAATTTATGTCCCATTATGAATAGACTTGGGAAGCTACTTTTGAATCATCACCATTTTGTAAACTCTGCAATTGAGGCCTCGTATTGCTTAAATAATAAGTGAAGAATGGATGGCGCACCCTTCTGATTTCTTGTATAGTTTTACAAGTTGATGGAGAGAAATGAGGTCTACCCACCCTCTCTCTCCCCATCTAAATGAGCCCCAGGACAAATGACTGAGAGTCCCTTCTTGGTCTGGCTCCTGCCTCCCTTTCCAGTCTTTCTTTGTACGTACGCTTTACGTACCACTCATACGCAGTACAACAGCAATACTGAATGTCTTCCATCCTTGTTTACTCCTTCTCTCTTCTCCTGATCTTCCAGACAAGCTGTTTCCTCCTTTTGGAATACTTCTCTCTGTCCACTCCACTCCCCGCTTCCACCTACTGCTTAGCCAATACTCACCGCTTAGTTCTCAAACTGAAAGCTTATATCCACAGGCTAGCTTAGATGAATTTAGGTCTTATCCACCACTTTATCCCAGGCTCATGTGCTTGACTCATACTTATTTTCGATAAAAGATAATAAATGTATTTTGTATTTTGATTTTTTCTTCCATTTGAATAGATTTAATTCCAAATTTCATTTTAAATATCTTTTATTTCATCCTTTATAGAAGCTATTTTGAGAAATTATTTTGGGAAGTAAAAGGAATGTTAGTACCACCTTTGGTTTACTAAAGATCTTTATCTTCCAACTATTATAATTCTTTGTCCGTTCTTTCTGCCTAAATTAAAAATAGGCCTTAAATGCAGAAAAGGCAAAGCATCATAGGAGAGCTTAACTTCTTATTTCTTTAAAAGATTTTAGTGACTAGTAATATTTATAATTCTTATGGAACTGTTATTTATTAACCACTTCTAACTCCATAAGCCCATCTCATTTGTTCCAAAGGAAGAAAAACAGGCTGAGGAAAAATCTGGAAGATGAATTTTGTTTCCAGTATATTTATTGAAAATATTACAAACCACTGGGGTTGGGAAATAAAATCTCTAGCTCTGTGTTTTGACTTAATATCAGAATCTTCCCTTTAGCCTATTAACTCAGTGTAATGAGTCAAGACAGCAGGAGTTTAGGATGAAGAAAGTTTGTGTGTATGTGTTTATGTGTGTGTGTGATTTTCTTTTTTTTTTTTTTTTAATGTCTGAAACATTTATATTAACATATTTCCATACATATTTCCATACAAATACAAATATAAGATTTTTAGAAATTTCATGTAATGTCTGAAACATTTATATTAACATATTTCCATACAAATAACCCAATGAAAGTTTAGTATTAGTTGTTTTGTTTGTTTTTTTATACTGCAGGTTCTTATTAGGCATCCGTTTTATACACATCAGTGTATACATGTCAATCCCAATCGCCCAATTCAGCACATCACCATCCCCACCTCATCGCAGTTTTCCCCCCTTGGTGTCCATATGTCCATTCTCTACATCTGTGTCTCAACTTCTGCCCTGCAAACTGGCTCATCTGTACCATTTTTCTACGTTCCACATACATGCATTAACATACGATATTTGTTTTTCTCTTTCTGACTTACTTCACTCTGTATGACAGTCTCTAGATCCATCCACTTCTCAACAAATGACTCAATTTCGTTCCTTTTTATGGCTGAATAATATTCCATCGTATATATGTACCACAACTTCTTTATCCATTCGTCTGTTGATGGGCATTTAGGTTGCTTCCATGACCTGGCTATTGTAAATAGTGCTGCAATGAACATTCGGGTGCACGTGTCTTTTTGAATTACGGTTTTCTCTGGGTATATGCCCAGTAGTGGGATTGCTGGGTCATATGGTAATTCTATTTTTAGTTTTTTAAGGAACCTCCATATTGTTCTCCATAGTGGCTGTATCAATTTACATTCCCACCAACAGTGCAAGAGGGTTCCCTTTTCTCCACACCCTCTCCAGCATTTGTTGTTTGTAGATTTTCTGATGATGCCCATTCTAACAGGAGTGAGGTGATACCTCATTGTAGTTTTGATTTGCATTTCTCTAATAATTAGTGATGTTGAGCATCTTTTCATGTGCTTCGTGGCCGTCTGTATGTCTTCTTTGGAGAAATGTCTATTTAGGTCTTCTGCCCATTTTTGGATTGGGGTGTTTGTTTCTTTGATATTGAGCTGAATGAGCTGTTTATATATTTTGGAGATTAATCCTTTGTCCGTTGATTCATTTGCAAATATTTTCTCCCATTCTGAGGGTTGTCTTTTCGTCTTGTTTATGGTTTCCTTTGCTGTGCAAAAGCTTTGAAGTTTCATTAGGTCCCACTTGTTTATTTTTGTTTTTATTTCCATTACTCTAGGAGGTGGATCGAAAAAGATCTTGCTGTGATTTATGTCAAAGAGTGTTCTTCCTATGTTTTCCTCTAAGAGTTTTATAGTATCCAGTCTTATATTTAGGTCTCTAATCCATTTTGAGTTTATTTTTGTGTATGGTGTTAGGGAGTATTCTAATTTCATTCTTTTACATGTGGCTCTCCAGTTTTCCCAGCACCACTTATTGAAGAGACTGTCTTTTCTCCATTGTATATCTTTGCCTCCTTTGTCATAGATTAGTTGACCATAGGTGCGTGGGTTAATCTCTGGGCTTTCTATCTTGTTCCATTGATCTATGTTTCTGTTTTTGTGCCAGTACCATATTGTCTTGATTACTGTAGCTTTGTAGTATAGTCTGAAGTCAGGGAGTCTGATTCCTCCAGCTCCATTTTTTTGCCTCAAGACTGCTTTGGCTATTCGGGGTCTTTTGTGTCTCCATACAAATTTTAAGATGATTTGTTCTAGCTCCGTAAAAAATGCCATTGGTAATTTGATAGGGATTGCATTGAATCTGTAGATTGCTTTGGGTAGTATACTCATTTTCACAATGTTGATTCTTCCAATCCAAGAACATGGTATATCTCTCCATCTGTTGGTATCATCTTTAATTTCTTTCATCAGTGTCTTATAGTTTTCTGCATACAGGTCTTTTGTCTCCCTAGGTAGGTTTATTCCTAGGTATTTTATTCTTTTTGTTGCAATGGTAAATGGGAGTGTTTCCATAATTTCTCTTTCAGATTTTTCATCATTAGTGTATAGGAATGCAAGAGATTTCTGTGCATTAATTTTGTAACCTGCAACTTTACCATATTCATTAATTAGCTCTAGCAGTTTTCTGGTGGCAGTTTTAGGATTCTCTATGTATAGTATCATGTCATCCGCAAACAGTGACAGTTTTACTTCTTCTTTTCCAATTTGTATTCCTTTTATTTCTTTTTCTTCTCTGATTGCCGTGGCTAGGACTTCCAGAACTATGTTGAATAATAGTGGTGAGAGTGGACATCCTTGTCTCGTTCCTGATCTTAGAGGAAATGCTTTCAGTTTTTCACCATTGAGAATGATGTTTGCTGTGGGTTTGTCATATATGGCCTTTATTATGTTGAGGTAGGTTCCCTCTATGCCCACTTTCTGGAGAGTTTTTATCATAAATGGGTGTTGAATTTTGTCAAAAGCTTTTTCTGCATCTATTGAGATGATCATATGGTTTTTATTCTTCAATTTGTTAATATGGTGTATCACATTGATTGATTTGCGTATATTGAAGAATCCTTGCATCCCTGGGATAAATCCCACTTGATCGTGGTGTATGATCCTTTTAATGTGTTGTTGGATTCTGTTTGCTAGTATTTTGTTGAGGATTTTTGCATCTATATTCATCAGTGATATTGGTCTGTAATTTTCTTTTTTTGTAGTGTCTTTGTCTGGTTTTGGTATCAGGGTGATGGTGGCCTCATAGAATGAGTTTGGGAGAGTTCCTTCCTCTGCAATTTTTTGGAAGAGTTTGAGAAGGATGGGTGTTAGCTCTTCTCTAAATGTTTGATAGAATTCACCTGTGAAGCCATCCGGTCCTGGACTTTTGTTTGTTGGAAGATTTTTAATCACAGTTTCAATTTCATTACTTGTGATTGGTCTGTTGATATTTTCTGTTTCTTCCTGGTTCAGTCTTGGAAGGTTATACCTTTCTAAGAATTTGTCCATTTCTTCCAGGTTGTCCATTTTATTGGCATAAAGTTGCTTGTAGTAGTCTCTTAGGATGTTTTGTATTTCTGCGGTGTCTGTTGTAACTTCTCCTTTTTCATTTCTGATTTTATTGATTTGAGTCCTCTCCCTCTTTTTCTTGATGAGTCTGGCTAATGGCTTATCAATTTTGTTTATCTTCTCAAAGAACCAACTTTTAGTTTTATTGATCTTTGCTATTGTTTTCTTTGTTTCTATTTCATTTATTTCTGCTCTGATCTTTATGATTTCTTTCCTTCTGCTAACTTTGGGTTTTGTTTGTTCTTCTTTCTCTAGTTTCTTTAGGTGTAAAGTTAGATTGTTTACTTGAGATTTTTCTTGTTTCTTTAGGTAGGCTTGTATAGCTATAAACTTCCCTCTTAGAACCGCTTTTGCTGCATCCCATAGGTTTTGGGTCGTCGTGTTTTCATTGTCATTTGTCTCTAGGTATTTTTTTATTTCCTGTTTGATTTCTTCAGTGATCTCTTGGTTATTTAGTAACGTATTGTTTAGCCTCCATGTGTTTGTCTTTTTTACGTTTTTTTCCCTGTGATTCATTTCTAATCTCATAGCGTTGTGGTCAGAAAAGATGCTTGATATGATTTCAATTTTCTTAAATTTACTGAGGCTTGATTTGTGACCCAAGATGTGATCTATCCTGGAGAATGTTCCGTGTGCACTTGAGAAGAACGTGTAATCTGCCGTTTTTGGATGGAATGTCCTATATATATCAATTAAATCTATCTGGTCTATTGTGTCATTTAAAGCTTCTGTTTCCTTATTTATTTTCATTTTGGATGATCTGTCCATTGGTGTAAGTGAGGTGTTAAAGTCCCCCACTATTATTGTGTTACTGTCGATTTCCTCTTTTATAGCTGTTAGCAGTTGCCTTATGTATTGAGGTGCTCCTATGTTGGGTGCATATATATTTATAATTGTTATATCTTCTTCTTGGATTGATCCCTGGATCATTATGTAGTGTCCTTCCTTGTCTCTTGTAACATTCTTTATTTTAAAGTCTATTTTATCTGATATGAGTATAGCTACTCCAGCTTTCTTTTGATTTCCATTTGCATGGAATATCTTTTTCCATCCCCTCACTTTCAGTCTGTATGTGTCCCTAGGTCTGAAGTGGGTCTCTTGTAGACAGCATATATATGGGTCTTGTTTTTGTATCCATTCAGCCAGTCTATGTCTTTTGGTTGGGGCATTTAATCCATTCACGTTTAAGGTAATTATCGATATGTATGTTCCTATGACCATTTTCTTAATTGTTTTGGGTTTGTTTTTGTAGGTCCTTTTCTTCTCTTGTGTTTCCCACTTAGAGAAGTTCCTTTAGCATTTGTTGTAGAGCTGGTTTGGTGGTGCTGAATTCTCTTAGCTTTTGCTTGTCTGTAAAGCTTTTGATTTCTCCATCAAATCTAAATGAGATCCTTGCTGGGTAGAGTAATCTTGGTTGTAGGTTCTTCCCTTTCATCACTTTAAGTATTTCATGCCACTCCCTTCTGGCTTGCAGAGTTTCTGCTGAGAAATCAGCTGTTAACCTTATGGGGGTTCCCTTGTATGTTATTTGTCGTTTTTCCCTTGCTGCTTTCAATAATTTTTCTTTGTCTTTAATTTTTGCCACTTTGATTACTATGTGTCTCGGCGTGTTTCTCCTTGGGTTTATTCTGTATGGGACTCTCTGCGCTTCCTGGACTTGGGTGGCTATTTCCTTTCCCATGTTAGGGAAGTTTTCGATTATAATCTCTTCAAATATTTTCTCTGGTCCTTTCTCTCTCTCTTCTCCTTCTGGGACCCCTATAATGCGAATGTTGTTGCGTTTAATGTTGTCCCAGAGGTCTCTTAGGCTGTCTTCATTTCTTTTTATTCTTTTTTCTTTAGTCTGTTCTGCAGCAGTGAATTCCACCATTCTGTCTTCCAGGTCACTTATCCGTTCTTCTGCCTCAGTTATTCTGCTATTGATTCCTTCTAGTGTAGTTTTCATTTCAGTTATTGTATTGGTCATCTCTGTTTGTTTGTTCTTTAATTCTTCTAGGTCTTTGTTAATCATTTCTTGCATCTTCTCAATCTTTGCCTCCATTCTTATTCCGAGGTCCTGGATCATCTTCACCATCATTATTCTGAATTCTTTTTCTGGAAGGTTGCCTATCTCCACTTCATTTAGTTGTTTTTCTGGGGTTTTTTCTTGTTCCTTCATCTGGTACATAGCCCTCTGCCTTTTCATCTTCTCTGTCTTTCTATAACTGTGGTTTTTGGTCCACAGGCTGCAGGATTGTAGTTTTTCTTGCTTCTGTTGTCTGCCCTCTGGTGGTTGAGGCTATCTAAGAGGCTTGATGGGAGGCTCTGGTGGTGGGTAGAGCTGACTGTTGCTGTGGCGGTCAGAGCTCAGTAAAACCTTAATCCACTTGACTGTTGATGGGTGGGGCTGGGTTCCCTCCCTGTTGCTGTGGTGATCAGAGCCCAGTAAAACCTTAATCCACTTGACTGTTGATGGGTGGGGCTGGGTTCCCTCCCTGTTGGTTGTTTTGCCTGAGGCAACCCAACACTGGAGCCTACCCGTGCTCTTTGGTGGGGTTAATGGCAGACTCTGGGAGGGCTCACGCCAAGGAGAACTTCCCAGGACCTCTGCTGCCAGTGTCCTTATCCCCATGGTGAAACAGAGCCACCACTCGCCTCTGCAGGAGACCCCCCAACACCAGCAGGTACGTCTGGTTCAGTCTCCCCCAGGGTCACTGCTCCTTCCCCTGGGTCCCGATGCACACATTACTTTGTGTGTGCCCTCCAAGAGTGGGGTCTCTGTTTCCCCCAGTCCTGTCACAGTCCTGCAATCAATTCCCACTAGACTTCAAAGTCTGATTCTCTAGGAATTCCTCCTCCCTTTGCCGGACCCCCAGGTTGGGAAGCCTGAGGTGGGGCTCAGAACCTTCACTCCAGTGGGTGGACTTCTGTGGTATAAGTGTTCGCCAGTCTGTGAGTCACCCACCCAGCAGTTATGGGATTTGATTTTACTCTGATTGCGCCCCTCCTACCGTCTCACTGTGGCTTCTCCTCTGTCCTTGGACGTGGGGTGTCCTCCTTGGTGAAGTCCAGGGTCTTCCTGTCAATGATTGTCCAGCAGCCAGTTGTGATTCTGGTGCTCTCGCAAGAGGGAGTGAGAGCACGTCCTTCTACTCCGCCATCTTGGTTAATCTCTGTGTGTGATTTTCAAATGTGTGTGCACAAGTGTTTTCTATGTGCACTTTTCTTGTGATAGTGGATTTGGGACATACATGCATTTTTGGTAATACAGAGAGGTGTAAAAGATTTCTACTGAGGGGATGTCTTTGCATTTTTTTCTGCATTACTAGTACTCTCCAGCAGTAATTTCTAAATTGTGCCTTCTTCTGAATGTGATGGCTGGGAATGCCCCTTTTTGGAGATCATTATACAAGCCTCTGTATGATGCTTACTCATCTGGAAAATGGAGAAAAACTGGATAACAAATGTGACCAAAAAAAAAAATCACTCAAAGTAAAAATTTAAATTAAAGTGGCCAGCCATTCCCAGGGTTCACCACAGACAAGGAATCATATGCGAAGGGTGTTCACCCTCCTGCTCTGGTTACTGGCTTAAGTGAATTTGGGCAATTCACTTAACCTCTCCGTGCCCCCATTTCCTTCTTCTGGCATCCTATGACACTGGTAGTGAATTTCCTTGCAGTAATGTGACAATTACCCGATTAGTGACTATTAAACTCTGTGAAGATAGAATGCAAGGAAATGCTTAATAAAATGATAAATAAGGAAAAAAATGGACAGTAAAGGGCCTGTAGCCACAACTGGAAAAATTATTAAAGGTTACTTTGAGAGGAACGATGAGAGATGTCTCCTAACACTGTCTAATTGCTGACTGCCTGATCTTATAACTCAGAGCTTGGCCTAAGCTTTTATGGTGGGTGACAACTGGGTCTTCCACACCTGCTTCATGGAGAGGCTGCCACCCTAGCCAACTTTGCAATCACAGGAGCATCTGAACTTTCCCCCTGAGAGTCACTTTCATTTCATAGACACCTCTTGTTAAAAAAACTAGACTTTTTTTTTTTTTTTTTGCAAAGACAGAACACTAAGTCATTTCTTTCCCCTCCAGAGCAAACTTCCCCTCTTTTCTCTCTAGAATGGTTTTACTTCTGTAGTTCCCTGTAGTTCAAAGGCAGAAATAGAAAATAATGGGATTTGGCTGAAGGGTTATAATCCTAAGAATTCCAAAACTTTTCATCCAAGGGCCATTTCTAAAGAGAGTTTTTATCCATTTGTAATTTCAGCTGAGAGCTATTCAGCCTGACTCAGGAGGCACCACATAAAGGCTTTAATATGCACTGGTCTGCCACTGTCCCTTTGCAAGGGCAGAGACAGAGCTTCTGTGTGGTGCTTCTCAGCCCATTTGTGAGAGCATTCATTTGACAGAGGAAGAGCCTGGAGCTAAACTGGGAGGAATTGAAGGCTGTTTCCTTGACCAAATCTACTGTCAGAGCAGGGACTTCCCCATCTCTACCCACTGAAGGAGGCCTTAACATTTATAACTAGTCAGGCTCAGCTAGGAAGGTATATTATTGAAGTAGGCTGATTTTCATTTAGGAAGGCAGCATGACAATAGGGAAGGGGAGATGGTGCTTTGTGACCCAAATGTCAGAAGGGATGTGATCACACAGTACATACACACATATGCATACACACATATACATACATACACACACACACACATACTCATGCTTCACCACCTCATCTTTTCCGGTTTCAAGGAAACAATGAGATGAATCTCTTTTCTACAGAAGAACCTGAATGTGTCTACAGAGGTTGGACATGTGCTCTTGTCTATGGTCTATACCTCTGCCTTCCTGGCTATAACCTGGAGTCTGCCAGCCATTGTTCAGAATGAATAGGGAAGCTCTGAGCAATTTTTTCCCATTAGAGCAGGAAAATAATATAGAACAGTAACTTTTAGAAATACCCCTGTAGTATCTAATGATTGCCTTAGGAGGGGATAAGAATAATTTATTTCCATGCAGTCCCAAGCCCTTAAGATTGAGCAATGAGCCTCCCCAAGTACTTAGAGAACAGGGAAATAAGGTTGCCCTGTGAGAATTAAATGACTTGAAAACAACGCTTAGCAAAATGTTTTCTAGTTCCATGGGAACATACTAGAATATCACTTAATTAGTGAAATGGTCACATCTGCAGTCAGCATACATCATGTAAAAGGCGCAGCCATGTAGCAAGTTGTCTTCAGAGGATCCAGCTGCCTGCAAAATCCAGGGGACAGAAAGAGAGACCAGGAGGTCGTGAGTTTCCTGATTACCAAGCCTCATAAGGTCTGGATGAACCATCCTCAAGACCTTTGGCCACATTCTGTTCTAATTGTGCAGTTACTAAGCAGCCCATTGATTTAATACTTCATCTCACCCAATACTTACATATGGAAAAAACTCCTGAGTAGGAGATATAAACACCTTAGTCACCAGAGAGAAATATTCCCTATTTACAAATTAATTACTTGGCTATCTAGTTCACCCATTAGTTTCAAATTAGTTCTGATAAGTTTGTCTCTAAGAGTCTAATTATTTATGTGTTTACTTATAAAATTCTGCTTTCATACCTGTAAGACCAAGGACCATGCTGAATTCACTAAGGTACTGCATCCTGGTGATTGTTCCTACATGAATGTTTTCTCCCATTTAAATTTCAATAATTCCTAGTTTCTACAGGTATGGTAAAGAATCTCTAGAAATTGAAATAATTATCATGTTTCCCTAACATATGAAGCTGATATTGTTGTTTATAAAATTGAGTCTTTTCCTCTGGAATGCACATTTCGTTCATTTAGGAATCTGGTTCCCAGCAATGTGCAGTCTGATAACACCTGGTAATTCTCATAGTTAAAGGGCATGAGGAAAAACCAACTCCACTTTAACCAAGTTTGAGTGATTAGGACATAAAGCAGGAATTGATTTGTTCTAAATTCTTTCCTATCAAAACACACTCCCTTCAAGTATCCATTCAATATTATTTTCCAAATTCCCACTATGTGCTCACCATTTGCTGGTCTTTGGAGATACATTGGTGAACAAGGCAAACCCTCACAGAATTTGTGGTTCAGTAGAAGAGGTAAACATTAGGACAAACATTCCCAAGACAATCCATTGATAGGAACTGCAAGGGTGTTAAGTTCCAGGAAGAACACAAACAACATATTGCATTGAATGTAGTGGGGCTTATCAAGAATAGATTCTCTGACAAAGTAGCATTTAGGCTTGGCCTTAAAGGGTAAGTAGGAACCCATCAGGGGATGACATTGAGGAAGAGCAATCAAACATAGAAAAAAAGAATGAACAGAAATCTTGAGGTCAAAAGGAAAATAGTATGTTCCATGAAATTGAAGGAGGTCAGAGTAGCTGAAAATGAGAACTGTGAGGTGAGAATGGAGGTTTAATGCAATCTGCCTGCATAGCATCCCAGTTTCCATTGTGGATTTTATTTATTCTTTTAGCAACTACCCACTGAGGGCCTACTATGAACCAAGAACTAACTGTTCCAGGTATTCGCCATATAACAGGGAACAATCTCCCTGGGAGGGAGGCAAACAATAAATAAGCACATTTCTAGTATGTCAAAGGTGGTTAATATTGTGAAGAATAATAAAACAGACAAGGGAAATGGAAGCATGAGGGCTGAAGTTTGGGGACTATTTACATAGGGTGCTGAGGGCTGGCCTAACTGATAAGTTGGTGTTTGAGCAGACGAGTGCCATGATTTAATTCCCATTTAAACAGCTCACTCTGGTTTTTGTGTTGAGCAAGATGATGAGGTATGGGGTGGGGGAGGGAAGGGACATGGCAAGAAAACCACTTAGGAAGCTATTATCTTCAACCTGAAAGTAATGGGGAATAATTAAAGAGTTTTAAGTCAGGGAGTTATACTTCATTAAAATATCATGATACATATTCTAATGATAAACCTCAGTTTAACAATTAATTAAAAATACAAATACCTTAGTAAATTTAATTACTGTCCTATCTTTAACATATTAATTACTGCTAATTTTCACTTTGATTTTTCTATTTATCTTTTTTCTTTTTTTTTTTTTTTTCGGTTTCCTCTAACTTGCAGTCATTTGGCCTGGATGCATCTTCCAACTCTTTTCTGGTGTTGGCATAAACTGGACTAATTCTAGCCCTAATAGCCCTACTAAGGGAACATTTGGTCTGTGTTTTTCCAGTCTCAATAAATCCCTTGGATCCCTAAGGCTTCCTTGTGTAACAGATAACTGCTGCACTGGAGTACAAGAAAAATCCGACTCATCAATATTGTCAAGAATTCTAATATCACTCATTCTGGGATTTCTTGCTCCCTCTGCTGGATTGTACAAAACTCCCAGAGTCATGGTGCTGCCAGAGAATGGAGAAATTTCCCTTCCATTCTGTCCGCATGTTGGGTGGCTCCTTCCTGAGCTCCCATGGGCAGTTTGAATGGAGATGACACCATTGATGGCATTTAGTTGCTCAACGCCAAACTCAATCATGAGAACACAGCTCAGCAACCAAAGCTTTGACCCTTTAGTGTTGGCTGCTGCTGCCTTCGCATCTGATATCCTGCTAATTCACTGCTGCTGTGTGTAAGAATTTTTAGCCATGGGCTCTCTCAGAAACTAGCAAATTGTAGTCTTCATTTCCAGAGAACCCACAGTCCAGTCTTCCAGGTGTCAGATTCAGATTCTCAGAAACTAAACATCTGGAAAGTCATGTGAGTACCTCTGGAATCAGATACCTCTCAACTAACCAGACCACAACATCTGGCCTGGTTTCAAAGACAAGTATAATAATGACTCTGGATATGTGTAGAACTCCTTTCATTTCGGTTTTCTACTAAACTAGCTAATAAGCTTTGCACAGGTTATGGACAGCATATACATGGACACTCCCCATACCCTCCAGTGACATCTAAACTGCTCACAGTGGCTTGCCTGAAATCTGGTGGTCAGTGCAGCCCACACTAAGTGAAGATTCAGCTAGGTTCAAGGATTCAGGACTTGAGCTAACTGCCTCTCTTACCACAAGGCAGGCAAAGAAGACATGTCAAGACCTAAATATCTCTCTAGTACCATAATAAGGAAATTCTTGTTCTGTATTTACTTCTGTGTTCTCTTTCTTAAAGAGTAGTCAAATTTACAAAATAGTCCTGACCCCATCTCCCACCCCCAGACAGCATCACCCCTTCCTTCATCTGCTAACAAAGAAGGAAGAGCATTCTAAAACAGAAGGGAAAAAAACCCACACACAAATTAATATCTCCATAATTTACCATGTATCATTAGTGTAAGTGTAAAATGATTTCTGGTTCGTGACATCTCTTTCCTTCCTTCTTCCCTTCCAGCTAATATGAAAGAACAGAGGCTATTTTACCCACCATACATTCCTGAAGATTTTAAGTTGCCTGGCATACTAGGTCTATGAGGTACCCTCTCAATTCTCATTTCCAGATGAGACAAAGCTTTTCTTGGCAACTCTTTATATTCTTTCCACCACCAACTCTTCTGATTAACATCTAATCCCATAAATTTATTTTTATACTTAATTTTGTTGATTGCCAACCATTTTAGATCTGGGTCACCATTAAATACTGATGAAAGTTTATGCCTTTTAATTTTCAGGGCATAAATTGTTAAACATTTCAACTGATGTATTTTTAGAAAAGAATGTGCAAAGACCTTTTCTCAGAAACCAACAAAGTCCCTTAAGTCCACTCAGGAAAAGGAACTATAGGCTACTAAGTGGAGGATGATAAAGAAAATATCATTTGAGAGGGAGTGGGGAGAGCTTCATTCATGAGCTGATTACATTTCAAATATCTACCACTAATACTAGTTATAACTGTAGCTCCAACTTCTAGTCAGCCTCTGTCTTGGTTGGGCTTCTTAGTTTTCATAAGCAAACATCAAGCTTACCTCAGTTTGACTGACTCTTATAGGTATGGCTCTGCTGTCAATTAGTTTAAAAATATCTACACTCCAAGTATTGGTTCTATTTGATGCTCTATATTTATACTTGATTGTGGAAACTATTTGTGATGGATTAGTTGAACAATATGAAATCTTTCTTTACTCTGTTCTAATTTTATCCTTGGATCATTTGGGACTGCTATTGAACTGATACTATGAAGCTGTGCCTTAGTATCATGGCAGTCTGAAGAACTGGCATTGAAGGATGTTTATGAGTAAATATCCTCACCCTACATTAACTGTAAGGAGATTGTTGAGGGCAGTTTTTCCCTTATCACACACTCTCCTTTTATGAGGCTCTATCGGGGACATTTTTATTGTCAGGCTTCAATAAGAAAAAAGATTGCCTCTCCGTTGTTCTTTTCTTTTTTTTTTTTTAACAAACTCTAACTGAATTTTTATGACATGTTGAACACTGACAGGTATAAGCATACACTGATGAACACAAAGAGATGTGGTCCCTAAACTCAAGGAACTTAGAGTTTAATAAGTGAGAGAGGCGTGAAATATACTAACCTATAAAAAATGTTGAAATGAAGCTGTAATGTGTTCTGTGAAGAACACAATTGTGCCATTTTCAGGGCACAGAATAAGGACTTGACCCATTTGTGAGGTCAGAGAAGAAATGAAAGGGGAGATGGAAAGTCATTGAAGATTTCCAGCATGTTGGGAAAGTTTGATATGACTAAATTTATGTTCTGAAAAGAACACACAGCTGCAGTGTGTTTCCCTTTTGGAACAGGTTCCTAGGAAGCACAGACCAAATTTCCAGCCCATTTTTCCCCAAGTCTGTAACACATGATGACATTGATTTCAGTCACTAACTTTATCCCTGACTCAATACTACTCTTCCTTCTCTTGATTTCCCTTTATCTTATTTTTCTTGCTTAGCAAATTTTATTTTATTTTTCTGGACATATTTATAATTCATATAATTTTTTTGGTGGGGGAGATATAGAGGTAAGATACTAATAATAAACAAATGAAAGAGAATATGTCCTAGTTCTGAAAACGTTGACAACCAATTTGAAGAATTAGAGAAAGAGTATGGAAGAAATGGCTCTGAAAAATACAAAAGACAGATAAGAGAATAGGACTTGATAGATTATTTCACAGATAAGAGAATGTAATTTTTAAGCAAAGTTGATTTGAACCAGTCAGCAGCTTTGGGATCTCAAGCAAACCCTGTGTCTTTTTCAATATAGATACACTTTTATCTCTTATATCTTTCTCTTAATCTTGGGTCTCTTGTTCTTTTACTTTCTAAATTGCTTGCTGTTAGGCAATAAACTCAGCAAAGAAAGAGAACTTGCTTTTATTTATTTATTTTCTTTAACCCTGCCCCCCTTACCCACACCCCTCTTAGCATTCAAAAGCGTTCATTCTTTCTCATAGTTTACATTTGTTATTGGTAGGGCTGGCCTCTGGGTTTCCAAGCATTGGCATGTAAAATTGACAATTGCAATTAGTATGTCTTCTCTGTTTTCCCTCTACTCCTCTCCCTTTCAATAGTTAAGAGAAAAGAGTATCTTTTGGCTGTGGAAGAGCCAATGCTCCTATATAAAATGCTGATGAACCCTGCCACTAGCTTACACAAAAAATGAGTAGAAAAGAAAGGATCGATATTACATGGTTTTTTAAAATTTTTCTGATATTTTTATTTCATCCCAATGTTTTTGGGATAAAACAGTAACATAATCATATAGGCAAATTTTCCTTTCATTAGTTAACCTGTTATAGTTATCAGGTCTAATGAGGTCATCTTTGAACAAACAAATGAAAGGAGCACTGCAGAGGCTGAGGGTGAGGTAAAATGATACTGGGTCTCAGGAGCTGGAAGTTAACCTTCAGGCCAGTGAGAAATACTGAGCACCAGGGGAAAGAGGATGGAGAGAATTTAGGGTCTTTATGGAAGGTTTTCTGTTTTCCCCTGTGAAAGCAACTTTAACCTTGTAAAAGATCTACTTTTGTCTTGTTAATCTGGCTTTGAAGAAGAATGACCCTGAGAGGGAAACAATAGCAGCAGCGAAGTATAAAGGGTAAAAACTCTAGGAGCCTTTTCACCATCTTCAGAGTCTCCTTTGGGGCAATAGCAAAGTATATCCACTAAGAAAAAGGCATCAAGATCAGTAAAACATGTTCCTGCGCTCTCCTGTTTTCAAGACTGTGCTCTGTGTTCACTTACTCGTTATGAGGGAACTTTCTGTCTCCCTGCTTCCACTGGAAGGCATTTTTCTTTTTCTTCACTCTTGGAATATTTCCTTCTTTTTCCTTCCTTTTCTTGCGTCCTTCTTCCTTTCCCTCATTTTCTCTCTTTATTTTAAAGATGCTTTAAGATCCCACCACCTGGCAGCAGCACGGAAAGCCGGCAGGTGAGCTACTTGAGGGCCACAGGGTGGAGATTGCTCCTAGTCTGCAGGGCTCTGTACGGACACTTTGGAAAAGCTTTCGCCTGAGCAGACCTGGAGCAGAAGCAGGCAGGTGTTCCTGCTGCACTCGATACAGCCTCATTAACAGTTAGAAATCCTTGGTTGAGGTTTGAAAATCTGATATTTAGTTACATGAACACATACTCTGAACTAGAATTTATCATGATTATTTGATTTAATTTGGGAGATAGATGTATAATATTTGGACTTTTTATATTACAGTTATAATTTTTATTGACCTATAGACATATACATGGAGTGTGTGTGTAGAGATCTATCATCTATCTATCTATCTATTTATATCAGGCATCTAGAGCAAGAAGAATATCAAAGCCAATTTCCCTGAAGGACTCACCTGGCCTTTCTATCACTCCTCCTCCTCCAGGTGTAGCCACTGTCCCAACTTAGAACACCATGAATTTGTTTGCCTGTTTTCTGTTCTTATATCAATGCCTGGCTCCTGGTGCCCAGCGTCAGGTTTGTGAGATTCGTACATCCTGTTGTGGCAGCTGTAGATTGTCCATTCTCATAGTGTGTCACGGTGACTTTCAAAATGTGTCCCTAGAGCATCAGTATCAGCATCATAGAAACTAATTAGAAATGCAAATTTCTGAGCAAATTCTTGAACGCCCACTTTGACCTGCTGAATGATAAATTTTGGGGGTGGGGCACTGCCTTCTGCGATTTAACAAACCCTCCAGATGATTCTGACTCCCACTCATTTTCAGAAACACTGCTATATAGTATTCCATTCTCTGCATATACTGTGATATATTTATCATTCTACTGTTGATGGACATTTGGGCTGTTTCCGGTGTAAAGTTATTATGAAGATGTATGAATTTTCCAGTACATGCCTTTTGGTGATCATGAAAATGCACTTATTGTATGTGTATACCTAGGAGTATAATTTCTGGGTTATAAGATATGCCTTTGTTCAGTTTTAGTACATATTATCATACAGTTAATCTAAATGGTTACACTAATTTACATTCCCCAGCTGTATATGAGTTGCAGTTTTTTAATATAGTCACCAAAAACATACTTGGTATTCATTTTATTTTTAGCCACCATTCTGATGGTGGATAGTGTATCTCATTGATGTTTTAATATGCATTTCTCTAATGACTAGTGATACTGAGCACTTTGTCATATACTCATTAGCCATTTGTACATCTTCTTTATTGAAGTATACACTCAAATCTTTTCCCATTTTCCTATTAAGTTGTCTATTTTTATCTCATTTGTAGATACAAGTCTTTGTCAGATAGATGCACTGCAAATATCTTTCTCCACTTTGTGGGATGCAAGGCAAATATGGTTTTGATAACAAATATTCCCAAAGTATAAGTATAGACGAAAAGGCTACCTTATAACTTATATATTTTTTCAACATACTTTCTATTTCCTGATTATCCACTAACTTTCTCTTTTAAGGAAACATTATTGCATGGAGTAGCAGAGCTTTGTTGCCTTATGGACACAGCTGACTAGATGCTGATAAAACCAGACAAAAGGTTATAAGGAATATTTGGGGCAGGTCAGTCTCTCCCAGAAAACTCTAAATACTCTAAGGTTTAGGCATGTGCATCCACATTTTTTCTGTATCTTATAATCACTGTCCCATTCTCTTTTAAATATGGTTCCTAGGTGACTGGCTAGTAGCGCAGTCATAGACCGTGGATGATAAAGGAGGCATAACAAATCTGTGGGGAGAGGAAAAGGTTATTCAATAAACAGAGCTGGGGCAATTGGTTGGTTATTTGGATAAAAATCCATTCAGATTTTGATCTCAAGCCATTTATGAAAATATGTTCCAAGTGGAACAAAAAGTTAAATGTAAAAATTCCAACCATGAAGAACTAGAAGATAATATTTGTGAATTTTTTTTTTTTATTTCTTAATGTGAAAGGAAATAGCAAAGGGAAAGATACATAGAGATAACTATATGGCAATTTGAAACTTTTGAACTTCTAAATCCAAACTGAATTAACAGGAAAAGCAAACTGAACAAATTATTTTCAAGAACTCTGACACAGAGTTCGTACTCTTAATCTTAAATTCTTAATATATAAGGATCCTGAACAGTTAGGAAAAACATTATGGACCCAGTAGAAAATGTACAAAAAATAAGAAAAGTTTATTTAAAAGACATGAAATTCAACTAGCTTTTAAATTAACAGTTGTTTAAAAAATAAACATTTTTTAAAAAGGAAGGGAAGAAAAAGTCCAAACAAACATAGTCAAAGAAATAAAAATTAACCTTTTTAAGAATCGCATTTCCCATATTGCAGAGAGTTTATGCTCAAGTGTAGTTTGAATTAAGAAAGAAAAACTCTCATGGAGAAGCAAACATAATTTCTATTGTAACAAGGAGAGGAGAGAAAAGAGAAGAGAGAAAAGAGAGGTGATTCTGCAATTGCTAGGGAGTAGTGAAGAAAGAAAGGAATCTTTAGACAGGCTGCTGGCAGCCCTGAGAGGGTGGCCGTTTAGGCTATCAAAATAAAACAACAATAATTTAAAAAAAAAACATATGAGGAAATAAAATAGCAAATAATTTGAAAAGGATCAGAGATGATGGGTGTCATTAATTAGAATTGAAGTGAAGAATATAGAGCAGTTCACATTTTTACAGGGAGAAAAAAAATTATTTGTTGTGTTCAAAATGATCCAGGCACTGTGGTTAGTGCTAGATCAACAAAGATGAATGCAGCCCACCCCTGCCTTCAAGGAGCTTAGACAGGTTACATGATAATTTGAATAAAATATTGTTGAAGCTGTTACAGTGTTGGCAACTTGAATAGGATTTTATTAAATTTTCCTGGGGAGGGCTTCTCTGGTGGCACAGTGGTTAAGAATCCGCCTGCCAATGCAGGGGACACAGGTTCGAGCCCTGGGCCGGGAAGATCCTACATGCTGCGGAGCAACTAAGCCCGTGTGTCACAACTACTGAGCCTGTGCTCTAGAGCCTGCGAGCCACAACTACTGAAGCCCGCACGCCTAGAGCCCAGGCTGCGCAACAGCAGAAGCCACTGCAATGAGAAACCTGTGCACCGCAATGAAGAGTAGCCCCCGCTCACCGCAACTAGAGAAAGCCCACGTGCAACAGAGAAGACCCAGTGCAGCCAAAAATAAATAAATAAATTTATTTTAAAAAAATATTTGCCTGGGGCACTTCAACCCAGCACCCTTGAAAACACAAGTTGTTTCTGCTGTGTGTGTGTCTGTGTGTTTTAGTTCAGCCTAAAAACTGATATTTATAATGCCGACCCTGATTCATAATAAGTGGCAAAACTGAGTTAGTATATTCTGTTAAAGATGACGGGGAAGTACAGGGAATAATTTTTAGAATGATTTGAAGCACAACTAATTTTAAAAACAATTCTGGGTCTTACAGAGTTAATCTCCGACTATCTCTGAGTCAATGGCGAGCTCTGCAGAGCTGATCGCTGCATATGCTACTTCAACACATAGGATTGATTGAAGCATTAAAGTGAACTGCTATTCCACTTCCTTTGGGAGTACAGACCAAAATATGCGAAAGATGGGTGGCTGAGAGGATAGACACTCATTTAATTTTTACAACACACAAATATCCCACATGCCAGTCACTTTAGGGAAAGTCACATAGAAGGGAGATTCTAACACCTGATATTAAAGATACCACAAAAATCTGTTGTTTCAGTGAATGATTATTATGATTTAGATTGTTTTTTGCTTGATTCATCTAAGTAATTACCTCAAACCTCTGCTGTATTTTTTAATATCATGCTATGGTTTACTATTGTTACTACCTGGAGAAATAAGTAAAACATTGTAAAGTACCTTGGCTTTCTGCAAACTACAATCTTTGTTTTTGGAAAACACTGTATTTGGTAATATTATCAAAAACATTACTTTTTTCTAGAATTAGAAACAGCATGAACAGAAGAAATCTGAAAGTGTACTGGTTCAAAATAAAGTTTTCTGCTTCATGTAATTGATTCTCTGGGAAATTGTATGACAAATATTTATCCATTGTTTTTGTAGTAATCATTGCATCGTGAAATTAAAACAGACTCAATACTGAGCATTTTTAAAACAATTATCCAGCAGTGAAATTACTATATATTTTCTTCTAAAAACAAGTTGTATCATATGTACATTGATGTGAAAAATGGCTGACCTTTTTTATTCAGTTCAGCAGCAACGTTCATTAGACTCACTTTTTAATTTCTTCAACTGGCGCACGTAAAATACAAGGCAGGGCTGGGGGTTTAGGATGTGAACACGTGTACGTGATTCCTTTTGATCAAGAGCAGAGCTGACCCTTCTACCCACCCAGCTTTCCCTTTGTGCTTGTGTGTTCTGAACAGCCTTTCGGAACAGAGTCCCAAATTGCAATGATGTCCCAAATCACAGGATTAATGTGTCTACAAACAGACCTCTTATGCCTCCAAAATGAAGTACTCCTTGCTAATTTCTCTTCAAGACACCAGCTTAATTGCATTTTAAACAAATGGGCTGCTTTGCTGGCCAACTTTTAAATGAGATAACAGCAATGTTCACTCTCCAGCAGTGATGAGTGCCTTGCAGTAGATTTAAAACTCTGTTCAATAACAGGTTTAATCTCACACCAGCAGATTTACTGCAGAATAAACTGCCACTGGGCTCATAATTAGTAAAACAACAACAAAAAAATCCAACCTACTAAATATTATATTCCAAAGCAGCAGGCAAGGCTTTAGTGGAACATTTCAGTCCTGTTCTTTGTGAGTTTTATTGATTTTATATATGATATTGGGAATTCATGTTATGATTTAAGATAATGTTCTTTATCGATCACGTAAGCAGTTGTTTAGCTAACCAGTAACAAAATGATACCCGCATTCACAGAATATGTGACATACACAGCTGGGGAGACTACAGTGCTTCTCTCTTTAATGTTTATCTCTTCTTTATTTATTTATTTTTTTCCTAAAAGCATATTCGCTGCTGGAAAACAACAGCCAAAAAGCATTTGTGCTTTAGAAACAATCTTCTCATAATTTTCTTTGTTGCAGCTATTAGTGGGCAATTGTGATTCAGTGAAAACCCCATTCAACAAACAGATGTTACAAAGTATATTCTCTGCTTGCTGCATCTAAACAAATATTAATGAGGTAATTGGAACTATTAAGAAAAAAAGATAGTGCTAAGTATGTATTTATAGTCTTATGTATGAGGCTATAGCCTTCTAAAATTTCTCATTTATATTGCACAATAGTAAGATATCATTATAGTGATAGGCCAAGGGACACATTTTTCATAATTGTCTTAAATATCTGTGCAAAAACCTGTATTATACAATTCTAAAAAGCTCATCTGCCATAAGAATGAACAAAAGCTTTTGTGTAAAAGTAGAGGGAAGCAACTACATGTATTTAAAAAAATCTATTTCCTTACATACACCATACACAGATTTTTAAAAATCTTACTGTTTTTTGTGTGTATAAATATAAGCTACATGTGTGATAGCCAAAAAAAAAAAAAAAAAAATCATGTATCTTCAAAATATTTGATTAGTGTGTTTCTCCTGACATTTTTCAAACAGAAATAAGTTGTCTTTAGTACAAGCACTAGCTCACCTCCCATCACTCAAACATGTAGTAATGGCATGTGAGGCTAGCTTTATTTCTGGCATTAACCTTTTGATAATGAGTGTTACATCAAATGGAATTTGAGGAATCTAACGGTACTGCTGTGCAGTTTATTTTTTTAAGACCCCCAAAGCAAATTAAACCTCAGTGAGTCAGACATCATATTCACAGACAATAGCAGTTTTAAGAAATAACTAAAAAACACCAATTTACAAATAAAGCTTTTAACTCTATAGACTTACCAAGTGGTGATTTAAAGAAGAATTACTCATACTTGTCTTCATTTAAATTGCCCCAAATTTGTACTGATCCTGAAGATTAAAAGTTAAAAAAAAGAAAGGAAAGAAAAGAAAGTATTTCCAGTTCTATCTCTGACTAATTAAGCGTGGTATTTCTAAGCCATAGACCCAAAGAATTTTAGTAGTGAAAGGCCTCAGGAATGACCCAATTCCCATAACTCACGAAGGAGGAAACTAATGTTCGGAAGAGTGATGTGATAAGCCCAAGGGCACATTTTTCATTCGTCTCATCTATTATATAGGAGCAATGTTTATTCTTTTATCACATACCTAATAAATATCGTAGTCTACACTCCGATGCATCAGATTCCAAAGTCGTTGCTCCTAACCACACACAGTGGATGACCTCACCAAAATATGGCCGCCTCACAGATCTTATACAACATCACATTCTTCTTGTTCTGATCATCTCAATTTTGGCCTGTAGGCAATGGAACGAGCATTTTTTATTAATGTGTTTCTTCGATTTTATTGAGGTATAATATACGTGCAATAAAATGCACCCATTTCTAAGTATACAGTTTGATGAATTTTGACAAATACCTGTGCAACCACCATCTCCACCAAGATACAGAACATTGCTTTCATTTCAGAAATTTCCTTCTGGTCCTTTTGCAATAAATCCACTCCCATAACCCACCATAGGAAATCACTAATCTAATTTCTATCATTATAGATAGAACTGTTCTAGAACTTTATATAAATCAAAGCAGAATTTTATTTATTAATCTGATTTGGCAAATACTTATATAGAGCTTTTATGTACCAGACACCAAGTGCTATACAAATATTGAAATATTTAATTCTCATAACCATCATAAGGTAGGTATTATTATCTCCATTTTATACATGCTAAAACAGAAGAACCCAGAGAGGTTTATTAATAGTCCAAGGTCACACAACTAGTAGATGGTGGGTCTATAATTTTAGCCCCACCAGTCTGGTTCTAGAGCATGTGCCTTAACCACTACATAATGCAGTATGAGAAAGATGATAATAATAGTTAATAGCTAAATGCTTATCTCTGCTGGCCACTCTTCCAAGCACTTACAGATATCAGCTCATTAGAATAATCCTTTTGTGTAGGTAATACTGTTCTCTTCATAGATGAGGAAGTGGAGGCAGAGGGAGGCACAGGAAGGTTATAAACCAAGAACTTGACATATGTTATGTCTGACTCTCCAAAGCCTGGAAGAGTAGCCTGGGGCTTCCCTGGTGGCGCAGTGGTTGAGGGTCTGCCTGCTAATGCAGGGGACGCGGGTTCGAGCCCTGGTCTGGGAGGATCCCACGTGCCGCGGAGCGGCTGGGCCCGTGAGCCGCGGCTGCTGAGCCTGCGCGTCTGGAGCCTGTGCCCCGCGGCGGGAGGGGCCGCGGTGGTGAGAGGCCCGCGCACCGCGATGAAGAGCGGTCCCTGCACCGCAATGAAGGGTGGCCCCCGCTTGCCGCAACTGGAGAAAGCCCTCGCACGAACCGAAGACCCAACACAGCCAAAATAAATAAATAAATAAATAAATAAAGTAGGGGGGGGGGAAATTAAAAAAAAAAAAAAAGAGTAGCCTGATGTATGACAAGTGCTCAATAACACACATACACACACACACACATACTATATATATTATATATCATATGTAATATATGACATTAACTATGTAATATATATCATACATAGTATATATTTTACATACATAATCACATATACAATTTTTGAATCTGTAATATATATCATTATTATATTAATGAATTCACTTGATAAATGAATCTTTTTTGTGTTGATTTTATTAGTATCCCCATTCTACAAATGAGAAAATAAAACAGACGTTCAGAAAGAGAAATTTAATAACATTCTAAATTTATAAACCTAGTGAATGGATTGTTTGGTTTTGAAGGCAAGTGTATTGTTTTCCAAATAGCACACGTTTTTCACTCTGTTTTCCCACCATTTTTCAGCTACTCTGGTAGGTACATTTATGGCATAACTCGTCGTATATACTCATCACAAAGACCCTATGGAGAAGGTTTGTCACCAGTTTGCATGTTAGATAACTCATGTGCAGGGGTTATGAGCACGTTCCCCCAGTCACCTAGCTGGAAAGCTTATACTCTATGCTCAAATTCAGGTTAGGAGTTGAGTCTGATGTTGACAAATTTGAAAAATCTTCATTGTGTAGGGGACACAATGGAAGTGCTTGAGATTGCTGAAATAGAGGATGAAACGGACTAACACAAAGCTAGTCAAAGTAACTTATAGCTAAGTGAGTACTTCCAAGTGCCAGAAATTTTATATACTGCATTTACTGAATCTTAGTCACTATCAACTGTAAGACACATTCTGATTTCTGATTTGTTGAAATGTGAAAGCAATCATGATTTGGAATCGATGATATATACAGTGTTATCTCTAACTCTTAAAATGACCCCATATGATTATTATCTCTTTTTCAGAGGAGGAAAACAAGGCTCAAAGAGAAAAACTGACACGTCTATGGGCCCAGATTTGGATTTGGGTGGCTCTGAAGCCTATCCTTTCATGAGGCCTGTCTCACCTATCATAGTTTTCTGCACTGCCAGATTATTTTGCATATTTGAACACCACTCCTGCAAATTGGAGAGATTCAAAGTTTTTAGAGCGCATTCACTCTATGGGAAGTTTACCACTTTGCTAATCCAAATTATTGTCTGTTCGAACTTCTGAACTGCCTTTAAACTAGTATTGCACCACACAATCTGCAATTAATTTGTTTTCAAAAAATCTCACGTTTTTTGCTCCTGTGGTTTGCTCAGACATACCCTTCCATTAGTTACAAATGGCTAAATCCAATTCTTTCCAGAAGATCACCCTGTCTTTCATGATCAGCTAACTGCTAACGCACTATGCCAGTAAGGGAACTATTGTATTTTGGCAACATGTTCCCTTCAATGTATCTTATTTTTACAGTGAAGTGTTATAATATTTTAGTAAAAAAAATTTAGTCAAATAATTTTAGAAAATAAATATGTTCACATGTTCTGATGCCTTTTTGTAATTTCAATTTTAAAGCAGTGTGAATTTATAGCTTCCCAAATATAACCCATCAGAAGAATGAATACTGCTACACCCCTTGCAATTCCCATTTTGATCTTTCATCTCTGAATTCATATCTCCTTGTTACTTTTACCTATAGCAGGAAATGTTCATCTGATTCTTCCTCAGCTGGATGGGACTTTTTTCTGAAGTCACAGCAAGGACTTTTTCTGAAGTCACAGCCATGACTTTACATCTGTAATGTAAAAGACTAGATCTTCCAATGGCAACTTTTTTCATATCACATTAAAAGTTTCTTGTGAAGAGACCTATGTGATTTTGTGGAAATAAACTCCTGACAAATAACTGACCATCTATCTAGGAGATATGATTTAGTTAATATCGATAGAAAAAATGCTTCCTAGACTTGTAATTTATACAAATAATGAAATCTTTACAGTTATTCATAAACTTTGAAACGTGTGGTGATACCACCTTCTATGCTTAATTTTTTTCCCCATTTTATTTCCTCTCTCTCTCTCTTGCTCTCTCTCTCCCTTTCCCCAGCTGCGGTTTATGAACCCAAATGAAAGAAGAAATATTCTAGAAATACAGCAAACTTAGACTGGACATTTCAGGTAGGTTTATTTAATTCTTTAGGAATGTAAAGCTCCCTTATGCGTAAGCAACCCTTAAAAGTTGTCGGTGTACTTGAATCTTCCTTGTTTTCGTTCAGTCTCCATATTACCTCAAGACACAGTCAGGGCAAGCAACACTAGATATCAGTGCTGGCTTCGCGGGTGTGGACTTGTGCAATCGAACAGGGCCCTGTGCTGGGAAAGGCCCAGCACTCTGTTTAAAGTTCTACTTAATAGTATTTTATCAGAGCCCTGCATTTTCACTTTGCACGAGGCCCCCCAAATTTATGTAGCTGGTACTGTGAGTTATCTCCATATAATAGATAGGATGATTTCTTTCTCTGTTCTACATGAGAGGAATAACTACCAAAGAGGAACCAAGAAAAGGGCAGATAGAGAAGTTAATTGGAGTAAAGAGTTGTTATGTTTTGGTTTCATTCTTTAGCTTAAAATGTAAATTGGCAAAACATGAGACACATTCATACTCAATTACTATCTACCACCAAACATAAGCCATTATTTTTCCTCACTGAAAAATCCATACCCTAAAAAGGATGAATTGTCATATATTTGAATTCTCACAAAGTCTGTAATATTATGGGGTGATCTTTCAATTATTTTATTTTGAACATTAGCTTGAGATAACTTCAAATTGCTAGTTTGTGATATTTATATATATATATATCACATGATAGATTCCATTAGAAAAAAGGCAAATAAATACATTTAGTCATTTTTGGACAAATTATCTCACAACTGTAAGTGTTGTATCTCACTGTAAAAAAAGCCTTCTTAAAACCATTTTTAAAAGATAAATGGTAAAATTTTACCTCATAGAGATAATAAAAATACGCCTTCAGGGTAATTTTAAAAAAAAAAGATAGAATGGTATGGGAATGGACGCTTGTAACTGCAAATAAAATTTCTAGTGACAGCATCATATATGAATTCAAAATGAATTCAAACAACTTTGACAGAAGCTGTGCTCTGGAAGATTGAGGAAGATGGCTCAAAGGGGGACTCTGGTATGGGGAAGTCACCAATGTTAGAGATCATGAGAAAGGTTTGATAAAATTATTCCGTAAAATTCAAGTGTGGACATAATTTATAAATTTACATTTTATTGTAAAATATTTAAATTTAAACATGTATAATTAAATTAATAAATATTGTAAGTACTGTTGTCATTTATTTAATCTACCTGCCTCCAGGTTTATATATTCAAATTGTTCCCTTCATCCGCCCAAAATCTTTCAGTTGGGAGAATGAGGCATTGCTGTGTATTCAGGTTTACCTTATCTTTAAATATTTGCGGTAATCATAAACCTTTCAAAATCACATATTAAAGTAAAACGATTTTCCTGCTATTTTATGTTATTTGCTCTTTATACAATGTGGATGGTTGATTAGCACGGTTAATTGAAAGTTGAATATATTCAGGCATTCTCAGTTGAAAGGTTCTTTATAGCTACAGAGTGCCAAATTGAATTATTTTCATCTCTCTAGTCCAGTCCTGGGCTGTGAAGCTCTCCGGGACAGCTCTGCTGAGATTGATTACATGCACACATCTGTATTCCCCCCAAAGTCCTTCATTCCTGCCTAAATGAAAAGGAAGTTTGATCACCTGCCCGCCTCCCTCTCACCCGCTAGATCCAGGGCAGGAGGCAGGTGTTCTGGAGAGGATGAGGTTACAACCACAAGCAAGCACCCTGAGAATTTAAATCGATCTTAAATGAAAACAAACAAATAAGACCGAAATAAACCCTACTTGCTCTGCATAGATATTTCCTTTCTGCTCCTGTTTTAATTAAAAACCTTTTTTTTTCCCCCCTGAATGCTTTATTCTTTTCTATCCCATCTATCTCTTCCTTTCCATTCCTACTGCCACAGTCTTATCACAAAATGTTTTTACTCCCTGTCTACATTTCTTCCTTGCAGTTAGTCCTCACTTTCATATCTTTTACCCCTCATTTCAACCCATCGTCAAGCCTGCTGCCCAGGTGCTCTTTCAAGTGCCCAATTAATATCCTCTCAGCTCTTGCTCACACATTTTCTATGGCTCCTGACTGCTTATGAATAAAATAAAATTTTCTTATTCACTAAACTGTGATCCCAATTCACTTTTCCAAATTTGCTTCTTACTATATTAGCAACGTAAACTCAACCAAGAGATACCTGAAGTGGTTATTTAATATAATCGTTAATCACATTACCTTGTTGTAATTTATGTATCCTAGTGGGATACTTTAAGTCTTGTCTAGAACAAGGTAGAATAAAAAGGTAAAATACCTTAACTTTGAAATAACATATTTTCAGCTCTCTGGTTTTGTTCATGCTATTCCCTCTGGAATACTCTCTCATCCTGGTATTTGCTATTGAAATCCATCCACATTTCATGGAAGCCCAGCCTGTATGTCATTTCTTGTGGGATGAATTTCTTAATCAATGAAGTCAGACTCTTTTCCTCCCTCCTACCCTTGAACACTGTAGACCCTTCATACGATGGCTCACATAGCCTGGTATTACAAATAACCTTGAATTTTACCTACTGAATTATATGCTGATTACACATAAGATTTATAGCCTTTAGTCTTAAAGTCTAGCACAGTAGCTTGCACAAAGGAGATGCTCAATAAACACACATTGACAGAATGAATGAAGAAATTAATAAAGTTGAATTTTATGCCTCTAAGTTTCCATTTAAATTATGGACTTATACTGAGGGCTTTTTTTTTTTTTTTTTCTAGTAAGTCTCCTGTTTAAAAAAAAAAAGTAATTTCATGAAGTGGACCACTTTATGATATTTGTGTCATGGAAAGAATTCTACTTAGCAAGACATTCATTCTCTTGATACATCCTAGTTGTGAGATGGTGGGCAAGTCACTTAAAGCTTGGGACCTTCCTTTCATAATTAGGCACAATAATAATAGATAACATTTAAAATAGTCTTTACTGTGTTCCAGGAACTGTTCTAATACTTTATGTATATTACTTCATTTAACCTTCACCAACACTAAAGAAGCAGATACTATTATTATTACACTGTTACAAAACAAGGAAGAGGTAAGTTTTCAAGTTCACATAGCTATTAGGTGGTAAGAAATGGGATTTGAACCTATTCCTTTTGGCTCCAAAGTCTGTGTGCATTCTATATTATCTGGTGGTACTGGATGAACTAAACATTATATTTGTTTCAATCAAAAAACCTATGAATATTTGATAAATGTGTTACTCTATTTCAGTCCTTAAGTATGATGGAACAGGTAAGGCAATATTCCTAAACTTTAGTAAAATCTTTTGTTATTCTGAATAGTTATGGTTAAAAATCAGATATGGGTTCAAGATCATCTTCCCAACCATATAATCTGTGCGGTTGCACAGGCCCTGCACTTAGACGGGCCCCATGCTTGGTTTAATAAGTTTTGAAATTCTTAATAATTTTTGAACAAGTGCTCCAGATTTTCATTTTTTACTGGGACCCATAAATTATGTAGCTGGTTCTGATTTAATGTTTTGGGGACAAATATAAATATTTTCTCAGTACATTAAACTAAACATTAAAGTCTTATCCCTCCACTCTCACTTCCATTTCCTTCAAACACGCCTCAAAAGATATGGAATCAAGATCTTAAAACAGCTAAAAATCTATTTTATAAGAAAGCAATAGAATTTCCTGAATAAGAGGTTAATATTAATATGTCCATCTGGTAGACAGATGAAATTTTTATCTCACTTTCCTCACCCTGGTTTAGTTAAGAATTGCCCCCTGTTCCCCATGAACCAAGGTATATGAATAAGTATTCTTCCTTCTTCTAACCCTGTGTAATTTTTGGAGCTGCTTTTGACTCTTTTTTTTTTTTTAATTCTTCTGTACCCTCTCCTGGCTAGCCTTGGTTACCCTAGCCCTCTGCAATCTCTGGGCTTTCTTTGGGACTTACGTCCATTCTTTCATTTGGCAATGAACTCTGTTGATTCTCTACTATAGTAGAGAAAGAGAAACACTGAGATGATGTGACCCTGACTGTGTATTTTTTCTCCCCATTATGATAAAATGTATAAAATGCATTTGAAAGACGGCCCAAGAATGAATACTATTCTGTAATATGAGCATGGTCTAAACACAAGAAACACAGATTAGGTCACTTTTTATAAAACACATCTTTCTACTAAGAACATCATTTAAGTTAAGATCCCTGCTATGTGCTGGAGAGGTGAAGATGAGTCTAGGCAGTTTCTGTCCTCCTGCAGCTCCCCATACAAGGGAGGAGCTAGTCATACACTTAGTGATCACACACTCACATGCACTTGACAATATCAATGTAAGTAAACTGCATTATGGATTCACTGGGAAATAAAATAGGACACAGATACATGTGAGCAGAAGAGATAATACTTGGGCTTCCTCTGAGGGTGGAGAAGGGCAGTCTTTGCAACAAATTCAAAAGACAAAGCCATGAAATTGCAGCATCTGTTTGTAAAAGTGAGTGATTTGCTGTAATTGGACCTGGGGTTCATGGGACTGAGAGTATAGGTAAGGACAGATGCACCATGCAAGACCTGGATGATATTCTGTTAAAAGGGATGAATCAATAAAAGGTTTTAAGGGATAAAGAGACTTAAAAGAAATATGTGTTTAACATAGATAATACCTGTGGTAGACAGAATAATGACTCCCCCCTCCCCTAAAAAGATATCCACATCTTAATACATGGAATCCGTGTATGTATTAAGTTAGGCAAAGGGGAATTAAGTTTGCAGTTGGAATTACAGTCACTAATCATCTGACCTTGGATTATCCAGGTGGACCAAATAAAATGACAAGTGTCCTTGTAAGTAGGAGAGGAAGGCAGAAGAGAAAGAAACAGAGAAATTGAACCATGAAAAGGATTCCACCAGATGTTTCTGGCTTTGAAGATGGAAGAATCTAGCCATGAAACAAAGAATGTAGGCAGCCTCCAGCAGCTGGAAAAAAACAAGGAAATGGGTTCTTCCCTAGAGCCTCCAGAAAGAATGTAGCCCTGCTGATACTTTGATTTTCTTTAGCCCAGTGAGACCAGTGTCAGACTTCTGACCCCCCCCCCAAATTGTAAGATAATAAATTTGTGTTGTTTTAAGATAAAGAATTATTTAAGTTGTATAAGATAGTACATTTGTGCTATGCTGTTTCAGCAGCAATAGGAAACTTGTACAATATGTTAAATTCATAATAACATAATGAAATCCTGAAAAGTCAATTTAAAAATATGATTTAATAATCAGTAAATATATTCTACTAGCTGTCTACCCTCTCCTAATTTTCATAAGTCTTGGTACACATTTCTCCGTGCTCCCTACTTGTGCCTGCTGCCTCCTACGGATTCCAGATTACTTAGATTTGTAATCACAGTCTTCTGCTTCCAGCTATTTTCAGGACAAAAGCATAAATACCAATGCGCATTATAGTCTAGCTATAAGCTAATAAAAAAAGAGGCAGTTACTGAGTTTTTTGGCATATCACCATCTTTCTCTTGGGCAGAAGACATTACCTTTGCTTACATTTTTCTGTGCCTAGATTAGTATTTTTACTTGTATCAAATGCAAAATAATTTGGATATGGCAAAAAAAAAAAAATATTTAAAAGTTCAGGGCTTCCCTGGTGGCGCAGTGGTTGAGAGTCCGCCTGCCAATGCAGGGGACATGGGTTCGAGCCCTGGTCTGGGAGGATCCCCCATGCCGCGGAGCAACTGGGCCCGTGAGCCACAATTACTGAGCCTGCGCGTCTGGAGCCTGTGCTCCGCAGCAAGAGAGGCCGTGATAGTGAGAGGCCCGCGCACCGCGATGAAGAGTGGCCCCCGCTTGCCACAACTAGAGAAAGTCCTCGCACAGAAATGAAGACCCAACACAGCCATAAATAAGTAAATAAATAAATAAATAAATAAAAGTTCAAAAAGGCATTTGAGATACTTGACACATTGCCAAATCCATAATTGCAGATTTTGTTTATGCCATTCCTTTTGACATAGGGTAAGGCAGCTGTATAAAAACTCATTTACTTTAAGGTGACAATTCTGTTTAGAACAATTGACTAGGGCGGTTAATATTTACTCTACTTCTCTATCACTGTTGACGTGTTAACTATATTGCATAAAATCCATTAAGTACTGAAGATTACTTCGCAAACTGCAATATGTTGATTTACTTCTAAAACGCAGCTCATGTGGTCACAAAGTGGCAGAAAATCTTTGTGCGTTTTAAAGGGCAAATGATTTTATTTGAGCATCAGAAACATGATTAGTGGCATTCCAGTTTGGAGTCATTTATCCTTGTAGTGGAATGACCAAAATTCTTCCACTCAAGAAAGCAGACTACCTACAAAGAAGTTGCTGGTACTGTCCTCTAAGGGTGCCTCAGCCTGAAAAGTTAATAACCGTTTACTCAAGAGAGTGAATAAGAAGATAAATGTGTCCCTAGGTGTTGACAACACTAATTCCTTTTTGTGAACCAGGTGGGTGTAGTCTTAAGACCTATGTGGTCTAGGAGCTGCCTGCTGGCTAGGAAAAAGCATCATGGCAAAACAGAGGTTATCGTTTCTGCCAGACATTCTCCAACAGTTAATGCGGTCAGCATCAAATAAACCAGAGAATTGCATAATGCATCAATCTAATTAAAGCTGAATTTTGTCACTAATTTCGTCTGACTGTTGTGAGACCACTTCCTTGCACATGTCCCTTAGAATTATGACTGGATCTTTCTCTAGCCTTCGTGGAAGTTTGGCATCAATGTGAAGGAATGCTTTCACAGACCATATCCCTCTCTGAGTTGCGATGTTGTGAAAATTTGAAGCCTTTATACAGGATTTAATCAGAAGTTTTGTTCCAAGGGTTTTCTGACGTGAAACAAAACAAAAGTAGTTTTTTGTTTGTTTGTCTTTCCTGTAGGTACATCTTTGAAGAGGTGGCAATTTCTCCATTCTGCTGAGAATAGTGTGGAGAATCCTTAATTCTCTTAATAAAAGTCATAGCACTCACCTGGCTTTTCAAAGCTTAAGAATTTATCCTTAAAACTCTGTTAAGTACAAAAAGACTTTAGTCCTTTTATCCTACAGGAAAACCTTGAACTAATTGTTATTTGGCTCTTAGCAACAGTCCCTCAACGGCAAGCTCAAGGAAGATCTCTGAGGTGCCTGTCACCGGTCCTTTTCTGCAGAAAATCAAATGTTCTGCTTTGATCAAATTAGACACCACTACCCAGTCACCTTCCCTGAATTTCACTTCATTGTTACACCTTTCACTTTTATCAAATACAGCTACAAGATATGCATTTAATTTCTGCTCTTTCTCCGTAACAATGTGGGTGATATTGCTCACCACACTGCACAGTGCCCTCTATAAATTGTTCTACGCTAGAAATCTCTCGTAGGATTAAATACCAAGGAAGTTTCTTGAGAAACTTACTTCCTTCTTTACAATAAAGAGGGTGACGTATTTTCTATATTTCCTTCTGCTTTATTTCCTTCTGCATGTCTTGTCCTACTGTTATCACTCATCACTTGAGCTGCCAGGATGCTAAGAATCAGGAAAGATGCTCATTCACACAATTCAATATATTGGACTCAGGTTGGAGATTTGGATTTATCCTTTAATGTTTTGTCTTTGTCTCTATGTTTAGCAAAAGTAAAAGAGTACATACATTAGTGCAATTAACTATTGTTTTGTTATTCTGGAAGTTGAGGAAGGAGATGCCCTTAAGGCTAAACAAGAAGGAGAAGTTAAACGTCTTTGGAATTGATATGTTAAGAGATAGATAAAGAAGGCTATAAAAGCAACATCAGAGCACTCTGTTAAAACAAATCCTGCTATTTTCTAGTATGGTGGCAGGAGTGAAAATAATAAAACTTAGCTAAATGCAATCATTAATTTATCCAACAATATTATCAAGACTGCACTATGTGTATGACAGAGTTCCTGCCCTTAGGGAGTTTTCATGAGTATGAGTAGTCAATTTAACTATATTATAGCATTTTAGAGGAAATACAGCTTGCCATAGGACCAAATGAGCAAGCACTCTGGATTTGAATTTAGGGTAGACTTGAAGAGGGAGCACTTTCAAAAAAGACCAAAAGGAAGACAACAAAAAGAAGGTGTACAGAGGAGAATGGGAGGGAAGAGGGCTCCAGTGAAAAGAAAATTTGGCAAAAACTCTGAATTATGAGCAGACACAGAGACTCCAGAGAACTAAAACCTGTTAACCAATGTGGTAACCAGTACCTCTCTCTCAGAGGCATTGAGGTTAATCTAATCTTCAGGAGCCATGACTACACATCTACTGTTGACATTAATTACCTTATTAGTGGTGATTGCATTATTCAAAAATGTACTCATATTTAATCTACAGTGATTACAAGACATTGTTTAGACTATGTTCCCAATTATGTCTGTTTGCATGTATGTATGTATCTATAAGTATAACCCGAAAACAGTGACTTTTGCCAGTGTACACTTTACTTCATATCCTTTATACGATATATGTGGATATCTGCAGAAATGAATAGCTTGTGTTCTTATGAGACGATGGCATCTCTTAAAGGTACTGTGGCAATCATCTAGGGAACTCAGGAACTCAGGTAATTTTTAAATGGCTTTGCTTGTACAACTTTAATAAAAATATGTTTTGGACTTAAATTATCTGGATACTGGCATATATATATGTGTGTGTGTATATATATATTTATAGTGGGATTATCACAACAGGACAAAATCTGTGAAGATTTAGTGAGGTAGAAACCCAATGATTATACTGGGTGATATTTTCAGTTACCAAGTCAAATTTAAAGAGGAGCCGTTTTTACATTTTCTAAATATATTTTATTAAAGGCAAATTTTTACTGTTGCTTCTGTCAAAGCAAAGTTTATGATTTTTTTCACCCAAATTTTTACCATTCTTGGCCATTTCATTTTTTCTTAAAAGAGGACAGTCCCCTTTGTATGGCAGAACCCATTTGTGAGGAGTGTTGGTAGTATATTAAGAGGATCTTTCACTTCTTGTGCCCTGCTTTCTCCAACTCCCACAAGTGGGAGCATGTTGATTGGATTAGCCTAAGAAGAAATGGATGTCAGACGATAGATCTTTCATCTTTTCAAAAATTGCATAATAGCAAATATCACAGAAAAATATTTTGTAACTTAATATATATAATTTATAATCACATTTTATATTCTATCATATTTCAGACTCTTAAAAGTATATTATTTCTTTGGAGTTTGGGACTTAGGGGAGAATTATAGAAGAGTGTGAGCATTATGGGATGTATCACCTGGTAATAAGATGCTGTTTTTTTGCTGCATATACTCAACTTTCCCGGGACTTTGATGCTATATAGTGAAGCTGGCATTTTAAATATTTTCTTATGCACTCGGGTCAAACATTTGCACACAACAATTTGTGGTGATGTCTTTATTGTTGAGAGATTAATCCATGTAATTCTTTAATCTAACACTCTACTGTGGTTTGGTAGACTTAATTTTTTTTAATAACTATGTAGATTCTCTACCTTGCTTTGAAACATATAAAATACATGATGTAGTAAGCACAAAATAAAGTTGGCAATTATTCTGTGCATTTGGGGTATGTAGATAGGCAAACTATGAAATTTAAGGACAATTTTAGTCACTTATGGACTTAAATTATCTGTATTGGTTTCCCCCATCAGTAAAATGTACCATAATATTGCCAGTTTTCCACATTATTTCAGGCTCTATAAGTCTGGATAAAGGGGAAATTTTAAATAGAAAGTGGTGAAGATAACATTTTAAAGGTCACAGGGGACATAGTATGAATGGTTTAAAAATTATTACCTTCTGGCTATTTCTTAAATTGGTAACAATTGGATATCATGACTTGGTAATGTTCTAGTATTTGTATTAGAAGGTGGGAAAACTGGGTTCTCATAGCTGTATTTTACCAGTCACATAGCAAGTGGAATGGTGTAATGATAAACTTATCTGCCTGAAGACACATAATGCCTTATTTTGTGGTCCATTGGAGCTATAACACAAGGGTCAGCAAAGTATGCCCTTTGCTACAAATCCAGCCTGCCACCTGATTTTGTAAATAAGCCTGGCACCTGATTTATTTTGTAAATAAAGTTTTGTCAGAACACAGCCCTGCCTATTTATTTATGTTTATCGTCTCTGGTTGCTTTCATGTTACAATGGCAGAGTTGAGTAGATGCAACAGAGACCATGTGGCCCACAAAGCAAAAATTATTTGCTATCTGGCCCTTTGCAAAAAAAATTCACTGACTCCTGCTATACCACCTATACTATTATCATGTTGAACACATCCTCCCGTGAATGGGTAGCAGTTTCTGATAATTAATCATATGTTTTGTTTAAGCTCACACTCTGAATTTGCTCGAATCCAACACAGGAAGGTGTTTCTATGTAAGGAAGCAGAGATATAGCTGGTTATATTAGACCCATTAAACAAATAGAAAGCAGATTTCTCGTGGGCAATCAGTTTGCCATTTTTGTGAGCATGAAATTCATTTTATAATTTTAGGGAGGAAAATGTGGTCTTAAGCATGGGAAAATGTTTTAAAATATCTTATATTCTGTAATGTGATCTAACTTCTCACTGTTTGTTTCAACTCAATAATAAAGTATAACTCCCAAATGTGAGGAACTTTCCTGGGCTGTGAAATTGATAAGATCCAGACTCTTCACATGGAAAATTTTCTCAAGACTTCTCCCTTCTAATTCTCACCTCACTTTCTTTCTGAAAATTTGAAAGAAAAGAATATTCCCTTAAATAAGGGGCCTCACATTTACATGTTTTTTTGTAAACCAAATGCAGTTCATACGTTTATTTTACAAAGAGTTACATAAATTGAACCGCCACATATAACAAATCAAATGGAACATATCAAAATGATTCACAGACCCTTCTGGTTCAAAAACAAAGCTACTTTCTCAAAGTGGGAATACTATAGTAATAATTTGACATGTAAAATTACTTTAAAAGGAAAGAAAATTATTTGTTGCTGTCCATTACTACATTCTCTCCTTGGTTCCAAATAATCTATTGATTTATTTCTCCATTCAGTAGAAGGTGACTGCATGCCACATTATTTCTTCTTCTTCTTTCCCATTCCCAGGGACAATTGCTTATCACTCTACAACTGTGTAATAGCTCCTTGAGTGTCCTTATCCTTTCCTTGGCTACTATTAAGAATCCAAGTGATTCATGAACAATTGTTATGTGCCTCAACCTCAGCCTTGGCCTCTCGTCATTCCTTATATTAAACTAAATGTAAATTAGTTTTGCTAAAAGATCAACATCAACCTTATTTACCTAAGTCGTATTAAAAAAAAAAAAAAGTTGGGAACATTAGGGAAGATGGCACAAGGAATTCATGCTATAATGCATCCTCCTCAATCCTGACTAGAAATGAAACAGAAAACAAGGCTAAAGCCACATATCTCCTTAGTTTTAAGCCTAGAAAAATACGATGGTACTGGGAAATCGGCATGTGTTGAATACTGAGAACCAATGGAGCACCATGTCAACTGGGACCAGAACTTGAGGCTTGGAGCTATGAACTAGAATGTGGCCCAGCACTACAGCTGTATGGACTCTAGGGGACTTGGGAAGCTTGAGGACAAGCAGGAAGCCACCTGCTGGCCCAGTGACTGCATGTGTGGTATTTTCAATTTTAGCTGCTGTTAAGAAGTGTTTAGTATTTCAAAAATTTAAGTTATTCACTAAAACACCAGAAATACAATGTTCCAAACAGTTGAAGGAAACAAAGGGGGAGTATTAAAGATAACCTTATCAACTCCATGAGAAGACAGGAAAGAATAAGAGGAGGAGAAAGAAGAGGAGGTTGAGGAGGAAATAAAAAGGATATAGACTGAAAGCACAAAATAGTAATTACAGAAAATCCCTGTGTTCAACTAAAAATAAGGTAAACTATTAAACTTATTTATTAAAAGACCAAAATTATCTGATTGGTTAAAAAAAACAGGATTAAGCTCTATGCTATGTACTTGATTTCCACTAAAAGAACCCCCTTCCCCTGAAAGAGTGAAAATTAAGAAATGAAAATACAAATACCTGGTAAACACTGAGAAAAAGAAATCTGTCCTAACAATGTTACTCACAAGTAAAGTATTATTTAAAGCAATAAAATGGACAAGCAAAAATAATAAAAGGAATGGAATACCAGAAATATACAAAAGTTATAGTATATTCTAATTATATTTTCTGATTTCTACTAAGAAAAAAAAAATAAAAAAATAGCTAATTCACAATCTTGTTTGTGATTTTAACATACAGCATTAGAAACAGTAGGTCAAGTAAATATGAGAAATTTGAAAAACAAATTAGGAACCTTGACCTAATACACACACACCCACACATATATACATAACATATACACATATATAATGGAATCTTATTCACGTATGAAGAAAGGAAATCCTGCAATTTGTGACAATATGAATGATCCTGGAGAGCATTAGGCTAAGTGAAATAAGTCAGACAGAGTAAGACAAATAGTGTATGATCTCATTTATATTTGGAATCCAAAAAATCCAAAATCATAGAAACAGAGAGTAAATTGGTGGTTGCCAGAGGTGAGGGCATGGAGGAAATGGGTGAAGGTGGTCAAAGGGTACAAACTTCTAGTTAAAAGATGAGTAAATTCTGGGAATCTAATGTACAGCATGATGACTGTAGTTAATATTGTATTGTACACTTGAAAGTTGCTAAAAGAGTAGATCTTTCTCACCACAAAAAAAAATGTTAAAGAAAAAAATGGAGGTGTTAACTAACCTTATTGTGGCAATCATTTTGAGATATATATGTATATATATATATATATATATATATATATATATATATGTCAAATCATCACATTGCACACCTTAAACCCACACAATGTTATACATCAATCATATCTCCATAAAGCAGGAGAAAAAAAGAAGAAAGAAAGAACAAGGAGAAACGTTAGTCCTAGTAAAATATATAAACCAGTAAAATATATAAATTTATAGTAAGGTTGATTACATCTTTCAGAGGAACCAGAACAAATACCTAAGATGTAGTTCTATATATCATCTATGTCTAAATCCATGTCTGTCTATAATTATATCTACATCTATAGCAACATTAGCTGTATACATAGCTTTTATACCTTTTAAGAGTTTTTGTTTGTTTGTTTTTGTTTTGTTGTTTTTGCCACACCACGCGGTTTGCAGGATCTTAGTTCCCCCACCAGGGATCAAACCAGTGCCCCCTGCAGTGGAAGTGTGGAGTCCTAACCATCAGACCACCAGGGAATTCCCTTTTATACCTTTTATAGCAAGATTTCTCAACCTTGACACAACTGAGATTTGGAGCCAGACAGTTGTTAATAAAGGGCTGTACTGTACTGTGCATTGTAGGAGGTTTAGTGGCATCCATGGTCTTTACCTTCTAGATATCACTGGCATCCTCTTCACTCCAAGAGGAGACAACAATTTCTCTAGACATTACCAAGTATCCCCTGGGAGGAAAACTAACTCCCAATGAGAACCACTATACCATCTGTGCTATCTATAGTTATGGATGTGTAATCTATATTCTTGTCTTTTACTATCCCAATGAAAAGAGCTCAGAGCTAGGAAACCAAAATCTATATACAATACTTGATGAATGACTTATCCCACCTGTCACTAGGATTTCTGTATAAATGGAGATAGAAATTTCTAACTTATCTTCCATGTGGTCTGTTTAGGTGCTAAAAGGAGATAGTAGGTATGAAAATCTTTAAAAAATCCATACGTGCTAACAAGACAAAAATAAAACAACAGCAGAAATAACAATAAAATAATAATTTAATCCTGTAATTATTGTACTAACACAGGAGTTAATGTTTTATATACATTGAAATGGTTTATTAAAAAAAGGACTAAAGCCGAGAGACTTGATATGAAATCAAAACTTGGCCACTTGGTGATAGATATAACTGTGAGCAAATCATTTATTTCAGAGTTTCAGAGTTTCAGTTCTTAATTGTTAACACTAGGATAATAACTCAAACCTAGCAGAATTTTTGGGAGAGAAAAATCCATTACCATGTGTGGATAAGAATATGGGCCCATTGTTGGTACAAGAAGAGATATTTTTGGAATTCAAGTCAACACCTCTTTCTTGTAATATCCCGTGGCATTTCCTTTTGAAACCTGACTTTTTCTTCAGTCATTTTGGTTACATTTCTTGGGGTTTCTCTATTCCATTTTCCCCAGTCCCTAGCAATCTAACAGACTACTTATTTTCCCCTATGTGGCCCTAAGTTTCTATTTTCTGGTGATACCTTCAACAGTACTGTCATCCAAAAGGATATATATCTCCTATTTGCAAATTTCAGAGAGGACTCCCAATGACACCACACATAGAAGTAACATCAGCTCTAGTAATAAAATAATATTCAACCAAATTACCTTTCTGTAGATAGCTAGCCAGTGCCATGTATTAAAATATTAAGGACTCAAACCCATATGTGTCCTTCTTTGAAGACTAATATCCCTGCCGTGACTACTAACAGTTAAACCTATTACTATGTTTATACTATAAATCTTTTATTTTAAAAGTCAGCGCCTAGGCTGTGAAAATTCTCTTTGTGGTTAAACTTGGCAGAAAGGTTGACACTCTAGAGTGATATTTTCCTCTCCTCAAGTTTAGATGGAAAGCCATTAGTTTATTTTTAAGATCTTAGCAGGAAGACAAGGGGAGGGAGTGTCAGCAGAGATGTGTCAGATGCTTTTTATTGTTAGAAAATTGAATAACCAGTTGGCTTTATTTTATGCAATATGGTAACATGAAAACTAACTTTTGACTTATGTGTATCCCCTGCCGTATATGATACCACTGACCAGACTAGTCGATTGTAATTTTCTCTTTTAACATTTAAAGGGGATTTTGGCTCATGCGCAGTTACTCATTTTCTTCAGAAATTTCATAAGGATTTTTAGTACGGAAAGTTATTGAGCATACAAGGTTCTGTGGATTGAAAAGCTCCCTAAGCATGCATTGACAAGGAGGACCAGGGTTGTTCCAGTTTGTTATGTCAATGATTTGCAAATAATGGGTCTCTGGGAGATTTTTAAATTGAAGCTTTCACTTCAGGCCACGGTGCTTTTTAGGATGAGCTGAGTTGCTATGAGGCTTGGCACTCTTCAGTGCACCTTAGGCAGGGGCTCTAATACTTCCATTGAGATCATAACAGCTGGCCGTTACAATCAATCTCAATGACATATTTTTCTTTCATTTTTTTCTTTTAATAAAAAACAAAACAAAAAAAATACTCAAAAGACAATATTAAAGTTATAACTGAAGCCAACTACTGTGAAGAGCTTTCACTGAATGCCTTGAACACCATGAATCAAGTCTTTACAGAACGATGTTTAAGCCACACGTTGATTACAGTATGGACACTACCGTGCCTCATATTAAAGGGGGTGAATTTGAAGCTGTTAAAATGGCAGCAAAAAGGCATGACTTGTACATGGAATCAGGAAATGTGGGACAATCAAAGTATGCACTATGGATCAAAGTACATGAAGATTTTATATTAATATTAATATAATAATATTATATATTATAATATTATAAATTATATAATATAATAATATTCCCCAAACTATAAAACATTTGGTAGGTTCTAAGTTCTCAAAATCACGCTTGTGTTTTTTACACAAACTGAGTTTTAACTGGTCAAACTGTCTAACTCATGATACCTGAAGTTATCTAGCTTTCTGGAGTTGAGGGAATCAAGAGAATTTTTCAGATCGCTTGCTTACTTATGACATCCTGAAGGAGATTCTGGTGGGAGGGTGATATGCAGGAACACCCCATGGATGTAACACTGACTCATCCATGTAAAATAAGACTGTAGAAAATACATTTTTTCCAAAGAGAGTTTTCAAGTAGGTGTAATTTCACTTTATGGACTATTAAATAACTGATGGGTATCTATAAATATTATTTTGAACATGAATATCTGTATAATACACTCAGGATTTTCAAGGGTTCCTACTGGGTTGTCTTGTTTTTACTTGAAAATTATGAGCTCCTTCACTGCAAAGATATTATCTTCTATGTTATTTATCATTCACTCAGCATCTATCATAAAGCCTGGCACAGTGGATAACAAATATTTGTTGAATTGGGGGCTGTTATTGAATGACTATTGTGCTTATACCAAAACATCTGTCAACATTTCCAAACAGCTCTGGTCAAAATTGAAAAGGGGGAGGGCTTCCCTGGTGGCGCAGTGGTTGAGAATCTGCCTGCTAATGCAGGAGGCACGGGTTCGAGCCCTGGTCTGGGAGGATCCCACATGCCACGGAGCAGCTGGGCCCGTGAGCCACGGCTGCTGAGCCTGCGCGTCTGGAGCCTGTGCCCCGCAGCGGGAGGGGCCCCGATAGTGAGAGGCCCGCGCACCGCGATGAAGAGCGGTCCCCGCACCGCGATGAAGAGTGGCCCCCACTTGCCGCAACTAGAGAAAGCCCTCGCACGAACCGAAGACCCAGCACAGCCAAAAATAAATAAATAAATAAATAAATAAATAAATAAATAAATAAATTGAAAAGGGAATCTGAGAATTATTTAGAAAGTTAGAAAGAGTCAGTGTGGATCAGACACTGACCACTATTCACAAACTGATGTAAAATCACAAACAATATACTCTTGCGAAACTATAAGCAATGGAGGTTGAGAAGAGAAAACAGATACTCATGAGAGCATGAGCTGTTAAAAAGGGATTTTTAACTTACTATCTGGTTAAACCAAGAAAGAACTTCCTCTCCCAGAAGATAGCAAGAAATGTTACAAAATGAAAAAGAAATATTCATGGAAGGAATAAAGATTTTCAGTAACTGGAATATATTGATGGTAAGCTTATTTAAATCTTAGAGGAGAAAAAAAGTGCATGAAATAACTAACAAGAAAGATGAGTTGTGATTTTATTTGCCTTTTTTTTTGCCAGAACTTTTCTCAGGCTTTTTGAAACCTTTGACAGAAAGGGTTTGGATATATTTTCCATTACAAACTGGCAGTGGACAGAGATGTCAGTAATGTGGTGAAGGGTACAAGTCAAGTTGAATAATGTAAATAGGAAATCCTGGCTGGGGCAAAGTTTGAGATAACAATGACCAAGACACAGAAGGAGGAAAGGACTCCATACATGATTTGATGAGAGGTGGAGTCACCAATACATAGTAGGAAGGGGCAGACAGGCAGACTTGGAAATATGAAAAAAAAAAAAAAAAAAAGAAATAAAAAGACAACCTGGGATATGTTCTATGGAAATTCAGACTTTGGAAAAGCGGGTGAGGAGATGGAATAATTTATTCCATGCATTTTATTCAATACACTTGACACATAAAAAATCATAATAGAATTACTTTCTTCAATCAATGCTTCAAAATATCCCAGCAGCAAAAAATATGTAACAACCCCATTTTTCAAAGCCATCTGGCCATGAGCTTAGTTTGAGGTTGAAGTTCCACTTCCATGTGTTGAGCAGAGTGACAGAGGAATGCTTTTGTTAAAAACTGCAGTCTATCTCCGACTTCTGGAAGTCTAAGCAGATATATTAGTCTTAAATTTTCTTTTCTTTTTCTCCCCTTCTTATTTTTTACAAAGTTGTATATCTTTATGTCTACATCCCGAAATAATTCCCTAAGAGTTAGAAACAGGTGAAAAGCCTTGTAGGATGATCCATGCTCTCAGCTGCTTTAGATTAACTGTGAATAACATGCCTTTCAATGGAATTAGACCTAACAAGGTGCACGTGGAGATGATGGGGCCACCTTGTAACCACATTGTCTAATCTCTGCTAGTTGGCATTTCAAACAATTGATTTGACCTTTGATTTTGATGGCTGACTGGCACAAAAGATTTCCTGGCCCAGCTACCAACTTTCCTGAACATGGTGCTGTGACCAATATTTTAAAACTAATGAATAAATTAAATAAAAGGGAAGTCTCCCTAAGAAATGATGGGTGGGGGGCTTGATGTTACCAAGCACTTTACTATTAGAATTAAACTGTAGAGTGAGAAACACTTCTCCTCTTACTATTGATTTTCAGAATTATTTTCATATCTCAATTATTTTGGAGTTAAGTGCTAAATTTCACAAAAATAAAATTTGATCTGCTGCAGTACTATAGACATAGAAAAAATGAAACAGGAACACCAAACAGGAACACCAAACAGGAACACCATGTCCACAGTCTTGAGGACACATATTTTCCAAAAGCAAATAAAACTAATTGCACTTGTCTGTCTAGGGTGAAGGCGTTTTAAAGGAATGTGGTTTGGTCTCTTTAAGCTCTTTATAAATAAATAAAGGGGTCTAATTATTCCAGATTGTCCTCTTTAAATCAACAAGACCATGAAGTGTACAATATGTAGTTCAATGTGGGTGTCAAAGTTAACATGGGTAGATGATTACCCCATTTTTAGCATTTCCTTCCCAGAAGAATTTTAAGGAGAGTGCTTATTTTTCAAGAGTACTTAAATATGACTTAATCCAGAGAAGTCTGTGACTATATGTTGGCAAGCTAATGTTTTGACAAGAAATAAATCAATGCATGTGGACATGGGTGATGTATGAATCTCCCCAATAAAGCATTTCGTCAAAATATGTCTTTCAAACCTATATTTCTGTCATAATTCCTGGGCCAAATGTTTAATGAACAGTTTATCTAAACACTACTGTCAAGAGAGACTATTATTGGCTGTCAGCTTCCCACACGTAAGTGATTAATAAAGTGACAAACTCAAGATCAAAGCTCTCACGGTCTAGGACAGATTTAGTAGTGAGTGTATAAGACATGGGTTTTTGAACATAGATTGTGCCCCCAGATCTGATCAGACGAACACCCACTATTTAATATACAATATTTAATATACCCCCTCTGTTCTGTCAGCACACTGCCTAAAATATTTGAGAATAACATTTGGAAATTAGAAGATGGTATCTCACCATGTTGCCTGGACTAAAATAGAAGATAATTCACATGTGCATTAAAAAGGAATTCAGAGCTAGTTGTTGATCCTGAATCAGAATTCATGGTAATGTATTTTTTTTTAACTTACAAACACAAAATACATATAATTTATTATATTTATTGCATCCAATACATTTTAAGTAAATAAAAACATTTTATTCATTGAAATTTCATGAAAAGTAGAATCTCAGAGATTGTCAAGGAAATGTTAATGTTCCCTTGATAAGAATAAATGACAATAATTTTTCCAGTGGACAACTTTCAAATTTTCAATATTATTATTTAACTTTATTCAGTAGTCAATAACTTTAAACAATTTGAAAATGTGACTTTGAATTCAAGCCTTTTCTAAGTGTGTCAGTACTGCTTGTTATGACATTAGTAAACAGAAGTTAATAACCTAAATTCATTTATTTATGAAAGATACGTATACTACTATGATAAAAATTATATCAACTTTATTGGCTAATATATGGAGCATACCAATTGAACAAAATATATGTTTTCCTTCATATTTCAAAGAGAGTTTTTTTAATGTTTAAGTCTACAAAATTGTACTTAAAACATTAAGAGTGTTAAAAAGTTGTCTTTTGTGAAGTGAAAAACTATTTTGTTTCTGGCTGCATATATGTAAATTACATAGAATGACATCTCAAGAAAAGCATAGGCATTTATCTGTTTAATATACTATTTTCTATTTATAGATACATTGAGTTTGGACTGAAATGGCTTAACTGTATCAATCTAGTTTGCATGTAAATGAATTAATGACACTAAACTATATTATCTTTTGTAATTATAAAAGAGACATTGTGACAAAGGTCACTGATTTCACAATGCATAATAAATAAATGTAGTAGAAAATAAAATATTTAATTAACCTAATAACATCATTTAAATTATTTTTGTTCCAATTCAAATGAATTCAAATTAACGGCATCCTCTTTTAATTTATTCATTCTGCAGCAAGTTTGTTTTATGTGGCATGTACTGATTTGAAAAAGGTAATGTTACATCAACTTCAAACCAAAAAAGCTAATGAATTCTAATGGATGAGGGAGCAAAAAAGCCTAGGTTTCAAAATGCTTTTGTTGTGAAAATATCTCTTGTGCCTCTCATCAGGCATCAGGAACTTGTGAGTTCTGGTTATCACTAATTTGGGGAAAGACAGTCCAGCCAATGGACCAGCTGTGACAGTAAGTGCTGGCCCCATGTGCCAAAGGTCCAAAAGAAATTAGGCATTAGGCCTAATAAAAATCAGGTAGTGTACCTAATAAAAATCAGGCAACAGGCCTAATGAATCTTAGGCAGTGCAACTCATGAAAACCAGGCAGTGGGCCTAATGGGAGAGAGGCAACAGGCCTAATGGAAATCAGGCAACAGGCGTAATGAGAAATGCCATAGACTTCATTTTGGTTTGTCTCTCCATGGCAGTTTGTACTCTGGTCTCTTAAGCAGACCCACTCAGAAACATACTTGAGGAATATTCATCTAAGTGCAAAGTCATAGGAAAAGGAAGTGCAATAGTATATAGGGTAGAGCCAATGCACAATTTACCTGCTTTATTGAATTGTTTAAGCACTATGAATTTGAAAACCATCAAGGTTAGCATGCACCATCACAGTGGTAGTTTTTAATTAATATGTCACAACTCTAATTTGAGATTTATCCTGAGTTCCTATCTTTTAACCATGCCCTAGTCAGCCTTTTTACAGCTGTTTATTTATTTATAGCAATTTATTCAATCATTCAATAAGCATTTACGAGAATCTACATGGCATGTATAGACCTGGGCCTGAAAAAACACAAGTTCCAAGCTTTCTAATATTTGATATTTAGATGGAAATGGAATTGTTTACATAATTTCCATGGTTCCTTAAATTTAAACGAATATGCAAAATATCAGGAGAGATTTCAGCCTTTCATTAATTATTTCGGAAACTCTTCAGATGTTTCTGTGCAAGGTACTGAGCGACAATGGTGAAGAAATCTATATGAGCCTTTCTCTGCTGAGATTTTTAGTTCAGTGGGGGAGGAGGACAATAAATAAGGAGTTATAAACTACAAATTGTGGGAAGTGCTATAAATGAAATAAACAGAGTATTATGATAGGTTGTACTGGCGCAGGAAGACCAAGGTTTAGTTGTGTGGAGGAAGGCCTCCCTAGGATGAGAAGTGCTACAGACTGTGAAGGCAGGGATTAACATTCCTGACCCAGACACACTGAAATCAAGATGGTGGCTGGCAAGATTGAGGGACTAAAATATCAGTTTGGGTCATCAATTGTCAATGAAATGGGCAATGTGAGATATAGTTTAGGGAATATATAGATATATAGATATATATGTACAGTTTAGAGGCAAACATGCCTCAATTCAATTCCTGGTTCTTGTGTTTATTAATTTATAATCAAAGGAAACATATTTATCCTCTTTTAACTTTATTATTCTTCTTGTACCTAGTACATAGTGTTATGACCTGTATGACCTATAATGGGTAAGGACTGAAACAAAATATATTTTTGTATTCTTTCACTTATACATTTCAGTTTGATATATACATATATTCAGTTAAAGTTATTTTTTTTAAATTGAAGTATAGTTGATTTACAATGTCCTGTTAATTTCAGGTGTACAGCACAGTGATTCAATTATAAATATATATATTAGATAAATATTTTTAAATTTTAAGACAAAAAACAGAAAAGCTGAAGCCAACTTTTTCACAAGCAATTGAAATGTTGATTTTAATCTTTGCCAATATAAACATAACATTAGCAAGACAATATTACAGTAAATATGAATCATGAAAATTAAGAATAGGTCTTCAATGTGGTATGATGAAACAATCACTTTAATTCTAAAATGATTTCTAAATTCTAAAATGATTTCTAAATTCTAAATTCTAAAATTCTAAAATTATGTCAGTGTTCCAGCAACAGAATCATCAAAGATTATGGCTGTATGCAAATGTGACCTAGAACCATATAGTAATGCAATATGTACTGCACATAAAATATGTCAAATTTTATGTCATTTCAATTATATTAATCAATCTAATTTTGCTTACATTGGGTCTAGAATTAATCTTAGAGGAAAATAACAGCAAGTGTTTGGGACATGATACATTCTTTTCGACCTCAAGTTGAATTAGAACAAACCCCACAATAACACAGAATATGTCTGATGTGGTTTTCCTTCAGGAGATATGGAGTTTTTAGATTTTACCAAGTCCCTTGGAAGGTGTAGCGTTCTTCCAATGCCTGGAGTCAACTTTGAGCAACTTTGCAATTTACTGTAGGGGATCTTCAACAAAATACTGAAAATGGGAATGTTTTGGGGACAAGTAGGTTTCTCTTAAGACGTCAATACGAGATCCCCGATGAGGAGAAGGAAAATGTAAATAATATATATCTGTAATACTGCAATATGTTAAAAAGTATTAATAATAAAAAATTTTAAGTAAAAAAAAGAATCCTTTATCAATTTCATTGAGAGAATTAGGACTACGTCTAAAGAACAAACAAAAGTACATGAGAGATTAACAAACTCTCTATTTAGCCCTTTTATTTACACACTTATTCTGAAGTTTTTTTTATTTGCTTGATGTAAGATGTTGTGACTTGCATAAAGTCATCCATGACAAAAAGTAAATGACTTTGTGTTTATAGTTCTAACATTGCCCTCTATCTACATTCAGTTAATCAATCATTTACCATCCATCCTTCCATTTATTCAATAAATACTTATTCAGTGTCTATTATATGTCAGGTATAATTATATGTGTGGGGATATGGTCATGAACAAAAGAATCAAAAGTGCCTGTTCCCCTTCCTCCTTTTTTTTCCATATCTAATTTATAATTGATACTGTATACTTCTTGTTGCATTATGCTGGGAGACATATTGTCTTTCAACAGTGTTCATACTGATCAGTGGATTCAAATGTTTTCAGCTTAATCCATTCATTATAAAGTTCCCCACTGGACTTTCTTCATGGTTTTAGCAGTCATTGATGGTTGTTGCCTAGAATCCATTAATTTATTTGTTGTTATAAAATAGTAATGTTTTGATTCTTTCATTACTTCTGCATTTTATAGAATTCTTTTGTAAAGAACAACTTTTCCTATCAATTAGTCTGTTTTCATGAAAAAAAGTTTGTTTAGGAAAGATAGGTGAGATGCTTGGTTCGTACCCTATATTTGTGTTTGCAGAATAATGAGTTGATTCCTTGAGACAGGGAACCCAAGGTAAAGTATTTTTTTTTCTTTTCAGTATCATTTTAAACTTAGGAGTTTAAACATATTTGATATGTTTAAATACATTACAGTCTTTGCTCTTTTTGATGGTTAAATTGTTCTGTTTTTAAAGTTAACTTCTAGGACTCTTTAAAAAGGCCCTAGAGCTCCTTTTCTTTTTTGGTAAAATAGGAGTTTTCAGACTCATGGAATTCTCCCAAGTCTGAGGTGACCTGTTTCTCCAGGAATCCCTGGTTCCTTTGTTGAAAGTGGTATTAAGAGACCACATTACAGGTGCTGGGAGTATTCATTGTTACATGACTAGCCTTTCAGTGGACAAAACTAGGATCAATTTTGCTGGTTGTTTTTTCTAAGAAATCAACCATAAATTCATAGCGTTATTTCTGATTCAGATTTAAGATCGAATGGTTTTAAAATTTTTAAAAATGTTGATCTTTATTCCTATTGATCTTTTATTCTCACTGGTGGAGACAGACAACTCAGAAGCCTCTAACGAGTGTTACATTTTATTTAATCAATGGTTACTCTTCATATTAGAAGTGGAAATAGAACATAATTCTTGAAGGTGCTTACGGTTTTTTCCTGGAGACACATTGGTCTTCTCAACTCTTCTTATATAAAATACTATTTCAGAAATAACATCATCCTTTACTTAATATTTCATGGCAAGAGACAGTCAATTAAACATGATTATACCACCTTTAATCTTTTAAATCCTACAAAAATAAGTATTTCATTTGGATGTCATTATCATCTTGAATTCATAATGGCCAAGCAAACCTCTCATAAAGATGACAGAATTTCTGCTAATTATCTAAAAAAAAAATTAATGAATAGTCCTATAACAATTTATCTTAAATTCCTTTCTGAATAATTACCACTGTGATTCACTAAGAGAAAGAGGCAAAAGAGAAGACATACTTTATCATATCTCATTGTTCTTTTCTTCTTGAGATATTTAGTCATAATATAAATTATTTGAATGTGGATATATAATTTAATGAAATGAAAATTTCAATGATGACAAATGCATAAGATTTTAACTGCAAGTAATAATACTCAACAAAAAATCTTTTATTAAAGCATGTAAAAAGCCATCTTAAATAATAATGGAAACTATGGAAAATTGTGGCATTACTTCACTATTAGGAAAGCTCAATCTCTAAGCCATCTATAATTTGAGTGAGGGTGCTATCAAGTAAGGTGGTGTTGCTTATTGTGGACATTACAAAAAATAAATTCCAAAGGCATTCTTTCTTTTAAAAACCTGAATATGTTGCTATATATTAGCTGTCTATAGTCAAAACCATAGATAAATATTTTCAGTTGTAAAATGTGTCAAATGTTGTACCTGAATGAGTATTCTATATTAAATAAATGTATTTGTAGGAGTTAAGCAACCGATATATTGGTGTAATATTGACCAATTAGATGAAAATCATAGTTTTTCACACACCTAAATTTTGCCTATGTTGCGGAAACAACTATATTTCCCTGAAGGAGGAAAACATAATTAAAATTCAGAATGGTACTTTTTTGTTAACGTGACAGGAGATTGGTAATTCCTAAAAGATTGCACAGTAAAAACCCATGAAATCAAATATAAGAACAAAAATATGCTAAAGTGCTGGAAAATAGTGAAAAGAGGACCAATTATCAACGTGTGGTGCAAATATTCACTAGTTCCAACATTGATGTGGTTGGAGCAATAACTAATATTCTGGATTATGTAGAGCAATAAGGTCTACCACGTAAATAAGATTTGATTTAATCTTATTCACTGAGACATAAGTGTCACTGATCAGAGATACTGACTCTCCATTCCAAATTCCTACTGATGAAAACCTCTGACCCAAACAGGGTTAACTATTTTTACCCTTTATCCATTAACCATTTTCTTTTTTCATCTGTTTGAAGATTAACGAGCATAGTATAGTGCAAATATATTTTAGTAATAACCTTATTAATAGTGTTATGTATTTTAATCATAATAATAATTGTTAATATTATTAATTACAATTCCTGTGTGGTTTAATTTTTTTTTAACTCTTGAGGGTACACTATCTCAGGCAATGTTCTAGCCACTTTCATTCTATTGTCATTATCACAGTTACACTAAAGATAGGAAGAATAGTATCTTCATTGTACAGGTGAGGGGACTGAGGAAACTAAAACTAACGAGTGATTAAGTTGGAATTTGACTTTAGGTCTGACTGAAGCACTCTAGGAGGAGAGAGACAAAGAGAGCCAGAGGAAAGTGCAAACATGAGAGAAAGAAGGGCAAAACGGTGATAATGCAAGCATAATATATTCTATAGAAACATGCTGAATTTAGATAGATCTCATTTTCTTCATGTACAAATAAAAAAAAAACCAAAAAAAATCTTCTGTAAATATTTCTGTTGGACACAGTAATCAAATGTTATCCAGAATATGTAAAGAAATTTTCATGTTTCTATGCGTTTTAAATAGCAATTTTTAGAAAATAGCTTTTGTATTCTGCACTTTTCAAATTCAATGAAAGAAATGTCTTTATAGGTTTAAAGAAAGAAAAAAAAACTATTTAAAATTATACAGAATTAGGCTGACAACAGCAACAATAAAAAAAAAAAGTCCAGTGAAAGGATCCAGAAATCCAATAAAAATTCAACTGCATATTTGAGGTGTGTGAAAATGATCTTACCAAAATTGTGATTTCACACCTCCCAATATATAGGAAGGAGAAGAAAAATATGAAAATAATAGAAAAAAAGTAATAGATAAGAAAAGGAAGAATTGACTAAATAACTCCAGTCTGTGAAAACTAATGTTCCTGAAGAAGAAATCAGAATAAAACTAAGAGAAGCAATACTGAAAGAATTAAATTATTAAAGAAAACTTTCATGAGATAAAACTTTTCTGAACACAGACCTACTAGAGAATGGACTTGAGGACACGGGGAGGGGGAAGGGTAAGCTGGGACAAAGTGAGAGAGTGGCATGGACATATATACACTACCAAACGTAAAATAGATAGCTAGTGGGAAGCAACCACATAGCACAGGGAGATCAGCTCGGTGCTTTGTGACCACCTAGAGGGGTGGGATAAGGAGGGTGGGAGGGAGGGAGATGCAAGAGGGAAGAGATATGGGGATATATGTATATGTATAGCTGATTCACTTTATGTTGCAGAAACTAACACACCATTGTAAAGCAATTATAATCCAATAAGATGTTAAAAAGAAAAAAACTTTTCTGAAATTTCAAATTAATTAGTCAATTGTCAAAATAAATAAATCAAACTCTTATTTAGATATTATCAGATAACTATTTAGACTTTAAAGTACAAAGAAAAGTATTCTAAATATATGCAAGCAAAAGGAAAAGACAAATGTTATATATACAGAAGCAAAAATCTTAATTTTAGAGTTCTCTTGGGAGATTAAGAATATTTAAAGTAAATCAATTATTTTCCACAGAAAATCAAGGGATAAACTCAAATATACAATCAAGATGTTGTTCCTATAGTAATGAAACAGGAAGATAATCTCAAATAACTGAGAATCCATAAAACACATTGCTTCTATTCCCTTACTGAAAAAAAGTTTTTTGAAGATATATTTCAGCTAATGGGAAGAAGATTAAAAATAAAAACTCAAGATCAGGTAATTTTTTTCTATAAAAGTAAAGGAAGGTGTGGCAGCATTGCTTTCAGTTAAAGAAATAGAGTTAAGTATAAAATATTGTAAATATGGTAACAAAATGTAAGCAAATAAAAATTCCTGTGATTTTTTTTAAATAGCTACTTTATTTATTTATTTTTGGCTGTGTTGGGTCTTCATTTCGTGTGAGGGCTTTCTCTAGTTGCAGCTAGCGGGGGCCACTCTTCATCGCGGTGCGGGGGCCACTCTTCATCGCGGTGCATGGGCCTTTCACTATCGCGGCCCCTCCTGTTGCGGGGCACAGGCTCCAGACGCGCAGGCTCAGTAGTTGTGGCTCACGGGCCCAGTTGCTCTGCGGCATGTGGGATCCTCCCAGACCAGGGCTCGAACCTATGTCCTCTGCATTAGCAGGCAGATTCTCAACCACTGTGCCACCAGGGAGGCCCTTTGTGATTAATTTTTATGAATAAAAATCTTACTCTATGACCCCAGATTACATTTACAAAGTAGGAAAAGTTGACATGAAAGGAGAAAGAGAAATTAAAAGTATAAAAAATTATTTTTAGTTCTTACTTTTGGTTATCTGCTACCAAATAACTATAAAATATCAAAATGAAACCTGTAATCTATATAAAAAGAAAGTATAGAGGCTTCCCTGGTGGCGCAGTGGTTGAGAATCTGCCTGCCAATGCAGGGGACACGGGTTTGAGCCCCGGTCTGGGAAGATCCCACATACCGCGGAGCAACTGGGCCCGTGAGCCACAATTACTGAGCCTGCGTGTCTGGAGCCTGTGCTCCGCAACAAGATAGGCCGCGACAGTGAGAGGCCCGTGCACCACGATGAAGAGTGGCCCCCGCTTGCCGCAACTAGAGAAAGCCCTCGCACAGAAACGAAGACCCAACACAGCCAAAAATAAATAAATAAATAAATAAATTTTTTAAAAAAAGTATAGAAAGTGATGATAAAGTATGGAGAAAACAAATAAATAAAACTAGAGAATATTATGACAATAGGTATAACAGATCTTAAAATGCCTATATCAATTGAAATATTTATACAATGCATATTACTGTACAAAATAGACAAAACTAGAAGATATGAAGACCCTAAATTATTAAAAATGATTAGGTAAGGTATATTATAGAAGACATTAATTTTTCATATATTTTCTTTTTTTTTTTTTTTTTTCATATATTTTCTTAAAAGATTTTTTTAAAGCTACAATATGACACCTACTCCCAAAACTCAGTTACAATATTTAACAAAAGGGTAGTGGGCATGGGTGAAGATATTTCAGATATAAAAGATAAAACAGTAAATCAGCAGTGCTACTTTTAATATAAAATTGAATAGGGAATGGTTTAAAATTGAAGGATAAAGACAGTTCTGTTGATAAAAAATAAATAATAATAAAATAAAAATATATCAGCAGAATTAGTTTCATCCTTCAATTTTAAACCATTCTACTTTATACAAAATAAACAGTCCTTTGAAAGAAGAAGCTGACTCAAAAAGCATACAATTTTTTCTTTATTAAACACATTCTTTAAAATTTATGAAATCAATTATATAATGCTCTCTAACTTTAAAATTTTGAATTATATTACTTATATTTCTAACAATTTTGAGGCCATGATATTCAGTGCAAGATAGTAAAACACATGATTTTATGGAATTTTACTTCCTATAAAGTAGGATATGTGACAACCCCTCTACTCACAACACATATAACTTGAAGGCAAAATTTTAATCAAAGAAGAAGGAGGAGGAAGAGGAGAAGGAGGTGAAGAAAGGAAAGGAAAGGGGAAGAAAAATACTATCCAGATAACTGGAAATGTAGCAAAATGGGGGATTACAGTTGTAAAGAGTTTTACCATTAAAAAAAGAAAAAAGAATAAATTTAGCATGAGAACAGTCCTTAGCACATTTAGTGCTATAAGTGTGAACTATTCTTATTATAATTATTAATGTTAATGAAATGAAAGATGCAATTTTTAACATTATGTTAGTAAATAGCTCTTAAAAGTATAGAAACATATTTGATATGTTAATGAAGAAGCAATACACAATATTGACAATTTAAAAGTTGCACAGAAAAATATGAATTATATGTTCAAATGATATTTGTAATTCCTCTATAATTGGTTTTCAAACTGAAACCTATGTAACCTTGGGGTACATTAAGACTTTCTGTGGTATATAAAGTGTGGAGAATTTTAAGGAAATTAACTGACAATGTTCTTTCCATTTTTGAAAACCAAGAAGCTTGGAGCTAGCTTTTGAGGTATTTTATTTCATCCCTGGCTGAGCAAAAACAGTAAAGGAAGAGATTTTTATTTCCGTAAAACAAAAGGTCATTTTAAATGTCTGCTTTAATTTTAGTGGGCTACTCCAGATCTTTAGCGTTAAAACATTATGGAGCAATGGAGGAAAATTAGTAAATATAAGTTGTTAGATATAAACCTGGCCAGAGTCAGGTCAAGAAAGGGGAAGAAAAGAAATGTTATTCTTAGTAATGCAATTTGTTCTTGGTACTCTTTCTAGGTTGAAATCATAAGGGTTAAGTAGAGTATAGGAGTGATACTTGCACAACATATTAGAAAAATATTACTGTGTTTCCTTCTATCTCTTCTTTCTTCTGTACTCACATGTCATCACTAATTGTCTTCCATCATTTGACTTGTTCCCTTTGTCTATTACAAGTGATTTGGGGATACTTTTTTAGACCCTGCTGATGATTGTGTATGTTGGACATAGTGTTTAGGGTTCTGGGATAATATAAATTATGAAAAAAAAAATGTTTGGGAGGTAGAATTTTGGTAAATCTTTATGGGTACACAGCATTCAAAATGCCAAGGAAGTATTTTATATTAAGTGTTAAACCTGACTTGGAAGATGAGGCTTTTGTAACTATATCATTAGCGGAATTTTCAAAGCCCCTAACTCTTATTCCAATTCACAAGGGCTACAAGGAAGAGAAGGGAGAAAGAAAAAAGAATAAAACTAGTATAAGCCCTTTGCCTTAAGAGTTTTCTCATTCTGTAATATCAGTGATACGCTTAAAATACGCTATGACCAGAAACCTAAACTACCTAGACTTTATATACTTTACAGTCTTCAACTTTGAGTTTCTTTCTAATTATTTGGAGGCTAAAATTGACCCCCAAATTGCCAAAGGTATTATGATGCAATTAGCATAAGAGAAAAAGAAAAAGGCAAGCTATTATTCAAACATTTACCTATTCAATAAACTATCCTGCTATAAATGAGAGCTAATGGGATTTTTTTACTTAGTTTTTTTTTTTTTTTTTTTAATATAAATTTATTTATTTATTTTTGGCTGTGTTGGGTCTTCGTTTCTGTGTGAGGGCTTTCTCTAGTTTCCGCGAGCGGGGGCCACTCTTCACCTTGGTGCGCGGGCCTCTCACTATCGCGGCCTCTCTTGTTGTGGAGCACAGGCTCCAGACGCGCAGGCTCAGTAGTTGTGGCTCACGGGCCCAGTTGCTCCGCGGCATGTGGGATCTTCCCAGACCAGGGCTCGATCCCGTGTCCCCTGCACCGGTAGGCAGACTCTCAACCACTGCACCACCAAGGAAGCCCAAATGGGATTTTTTTTAAATGCAAGATTGTATGAGTTTTTATTTATGAATATCAGGTACCTACGTGATTATAATAGCGTACCTTAACATTGCTTTCTTCTTTATTTTACAACCACACTCTTCCAGAACTAGAGAAAGCAAGAAGAGTAGGAGATGGAATCAGACAAGCCAGAGTTGTGGCTTTTGCTGTCAGTGAAATGAGGAGCTATTTGGGGGTCTTGAGAAGTGACAGAACTGACTCATGTTTTAAAAGCATTAGTGTGGCTTCTGAGTTGAGATTAGATTGTAGGTAGAAAAGGTAAAGACATGAAAACCACCTAGGGGGCTCTTACAGTATTCCAGGCTGGAGACATGGATGGCTCAGTTGGGATAATAGGAGTGTATGTAGTGAGACCTAGTCATGTGCTAGATTTATTTTGAAGGTAAAGCCATTAGCCTTCTCAGCAATTGGTTGGAGGATGTGAGTAAAAATAGAAGTAAAGGAAGACAAGATTTTTTTTTTTTCCTGAACAAGTGAAAGAGTTTCCAGTAATTAAGATGGGGAGAACTGTAGGTAAAGCTGGTGTCAATAGAGCAGATGTTCAGTTTTGGATGTGATGGATTTGGAATGTCTGTTGGCTATCCAGGTAAAGTTGTAAGTAGGCAATTGGATATATGAGTCTGTAGTTTGGAGGACAGTTCTGTAGATATACATCTGGGAGTCACTGTCAAACTGATGGTATCTCAAGTCATGAAACTATGAGATTTACAAGGGAAAGTGTGTAGGCAGATAGAAAGAACAAAACTTGATCCTGAGGTGTTCCAATATTAAGAGAATGGGGAGAAGAGGAGGGACCCAAAAAAAAGAAATTGAAGAGTGATAGTGATACAGGAAAGAATTCAGGTGAGTGTGATGTCCTGAAGTAAAAAAAAGGGGAACAAGTATCAACTTTGTCAAATGCTGTAATAGATCAAAATAAAGTCTGAGAATTGTTCACGGGATCAGCAGTGTGGATTCTATTTGTGACTTTGATAAGCACATCTTTGATAGAGTGCTGAAATTTGAAGCCTAATTGATGTAAGTTTAAGATAGGAGGAAAGGGGCTTCCCTGGTGGCGCAGTGGTTGAGAATCTGCCTGCTAATGCAGGGGACACGGGTTCGAGCCCTGGTCTGGGAAGATCCCACATGCCACGGAGCAGCTGGGCCCGTGAGCCACAATTGCTGAGCCTGCGCGTCTGGAGCCTGTGCCCCGCGACGGGAGGGGCCGCGATAGAGAAAGGCCCGCGCACCGCGATGAAGAGCGGTCCCCGCACCGCGATGAAGAGTGGCCCCCGCTTGCCGCAACTGGAGAAAGCCCTCGCACGAACCGAAGACCCAACACAGCCAAAAATAAAAATAAATAAATAAATAAATAAATAAGAAAATCCTTTAAAAAAAAAAAAAAGATAGGAGGAAAGGAACTGGAGACTAACCTGGGAGTTTTGCAACTAAGGGAAAAAAAGAAATGGAGCCTTAGCTGGTCAGAAAATGGAGTAAATTTTTTTTTTTTTTTTTTGAGAGAGGAGAAATTACAGCATGTTTATATGGTAATGGGAATGGTCCACTTAAGAGAAAAAGAGGAGAAATTGATGATGTATTATCTTATCATCTATTTTCACAATAATCCCATAATATAGTTCTAATTGTTATTTTCATTATTTAGATGAAGAAGCTGAGAACAGAAATTTTAAGTAGCATGCCCACTTTTCTATTTCTGATTTATGTTGTTCTTTCAAACCTTAAATTATATTTCATTTTTTTAAGCTTATTTTGAAATATTTGGTTTATTTCCATTTGTTGCCTTGTATGTTATCATTAACTGAAAGACTGTTATTCAGTCTATTTTAAAATTTATTCTAATATTTTTGAGCCTTATTGTAAACATTTTCATTGTTGCTGTCATCATCTATGTTTAAATAAGAAGGGGTTTCCTGGACTAATAAGAATAAATTTCTGGGTAGTTGGAGGGCATCGGCCAGGGAATAGGCCAAGAAAACTTTTCAACCTTTATGGTACCCTCTTTTCTTACTATGAAGGTTTCAAAAAATAACCTCGAATAGCTAAAATAGTCATACTCATAGAAACAGAGTAGAATGGTGGTTGCCAGGTCTGGGGGAAAGGGGGAATGGAGAGTTGCTATTCAACAGGTATGAAATTTCAGTTACACAAGATGAATAAGTTTTAGAGATCTGCTGTACAACATCATGTTTATAGTTAACAGTACCATATTGTACACCTAAAAGTTTAAGAGGGTAAACTCATGTTATATGGTCTTAGAGCAATAAAAATAAATATATAACCACTGTGTAATCTCATTTGTGAGACTTGGGTCAAGAAGGATCCTCGGTTCCAATGCTGTGGTTCATAGATCTATAGGTCTTGCACTACAAAACAGTGCTTTCCCCCTTGTACCTTGTATTTTTCTCTTAAGATACTTTCTGAGATAATTGTCCTCAGGACCACTAACTGTTCCCCTTCCCTCAGTTATCTAAAACTTCTTTCTCCCTTATTCCCAAGTCTACTTTCCTAGTTTATTTGGATTCTACTCTTAGTAGTATTCCCTAAAGGGTGTGGCTCTGTCTTTTAGAATCAGAGAATTTACTAGAATTTTCTGAGATTACCATGGACTTTCCATGGGGAAAAAGAAGATTAATGTTTACCTACTTTCTGTCACACTATGTACAAAAGTCAATTTCACATATATAGATCCCAATATAAAAAGTCAAATGATAAAGATGTCAGGAAGAAACAAAGGAGAGCATCTTTGTGACCTTGGGTATACAAAGATTTTGTTTTTTTAAGAGTACACATAATTATCAGCTCTAGAATGAAGAATTTCTGCAAATCAATAAAAAAATGGAAGATAACCTCATAAAAAACAGTTAAGAGACTTAAAACAGAAATTTTTCAAAAGAGAATATCCATATGGCCAGTAAACATGAAAATCTGCTCACCTTCATTAGTCATCAGAAAAATATAAATTAAAACCATAATTTATACACCCAATAGAATGGCTAAAATGAAAAACACCCATTCTAAGTGTTGACTAGACTGTCAAACAACTGAACTCACATACACTACTAGTAGAAGTGTAAGTTATTATAACTACACTGGAAAACTCTCCAGAAGTATCAAAGAAAGCTGCATATATGCATAACTAGTGGTTCTACTCCTAAGTATATATCCAACAGAAATCCATTAGTTTACAAAAGAGTTTTGTACAAGAATTTTCATAGCCACACTATTCCTAACAGTTTACAAAACTGGAAATCATCAAAATGTCCATCAAGATTAAAATTAATAAATATATTATTGGTACATAAATACAATAGAATATGGCAATGCATCATTTTGAATTCATGCAATAATGTGGAGGAATCTCCTAAACAAAATCTTGGGCAAAAGTACGTAGACCCAAAAGAATACATGCTGTATGATCTAATTGACATAAATTAAAAACAATAGAAGCAATTTGTGGTGTAAGAAATCAGAATAGCAGATGCACTTGTGAAGGGAGCTATAGTGACTGGGCAGGGCAACTTTGTTCTATTTCTTGAATTTGGCACTCCTTACTATGTGTGTTAACTTTGTAAAAATCCAGTGATTTGTACACTGCTAATCTGTAAGTTATATTTCAACAAAAAGTTTACTTACAAATACAAATAATAAATAGACAGCTGGCTATGGCCATAGGATGGTTAAATGTTAAAATCTGTTTAATCTTGTTAGGAATGTATTATCTTATCTGTGGTGGGGGACTCTATGTTGCTGCTCTTGTCCTGGAGTAACTGGAAGTGATGTAATTACTTTTTAAAAATTTTGAACATACCCTTTTGGATGCATGAAGGATCCACTCTTGGGAAATGTTTATTTGTAGAGGTCACATCTGCATTACTCTGGGCCAAAATCCATTGCACTTTTGGTATTATTTAATAAGAACATTGCTTTTCTGTTGAGAAAGTTTGGACATTGCTAATTAAATGGAATTAGACTCAGTGTTACCCCTGTCTCTGCTGTCAAAATCCATTTTCTGCCCTATGAAAAGACTCATGAAACAGCAGCTAGTCTTCACTAACTTATTTCATTCAATTAAAATTAAATTACACAATTGAACTTTTTTTCTTGTCTTTTCTATATTACATTTTGTTAATTGCTTAATTAAAACTGAAGCCTGACATTTATTTCTTTCTCTTTAGGAAAAAAAAAAAAAAGAAAGAAAAAGAAAAAGAAATATAAGACACACTCACTGTTACTTACTTAGTTATTCAAAAGGAAGCTCTAGAAAAAAACTCCTGTTAGCAGAGAATAAAATAAACCACAACTTTCCCATGAAAATATTTATAAAAAACATACAAGCATGATAGTTTTTAAGTTCATTGCCATTCCAGTTTCTAGGAAGGCATTTAAAATGTACCATATTCAACAAATATATCTAGTTTTTTTTTGCATATATATATATATATATATATATATATATATATATATATATACCCCAACTTGAGTTTTCTTAGTATCTTCATTTTCAGTAGCCATTTTACACATGGAAATAGATAATGACTCTATCTATTGGTATTTATATATAGTACTGTTGCTTCAAAAACCTAGTCTCCTCAAATATGATAGCTACCATTTGTACAGTGATTATTATTTGGCATTGTCAAATTGTTTTGTGTACATTAACTTATTTAATATTCATATTTATAGATGAGGAAACTGAGGCACAGTGTATTTAAAAGATTTACCAGAGATTATATGGCTAGTAAATGGCAGAGCTGGGATTTTCATCCAGAATTTTATTTTAATTCTATTAATTTGTCTGTAAGAGTCACACTCTTAACCAATGTATTACAATGACTCCAAATGGATTCACACAAGCCAGGAGGTAACTCTCCTCTTGAAAACACAGAATTTATTTATTTATTTTTAATTAATTCACAGATCTTTACTGAGATTCTATATGTTTCTGATGTTCTAGGTAAACATTGGTAAAACAGGGAAAGTCTTTCCCTCAGAGAAATTAAAGAAAATAATCATGATAGATGTTAACTAAACTTATTGTGGTAATCATTTCACAATATATGTAAGTCAAGTTGTTATGCTCTACCCTTTAAACTTATATAGTGCTAAATGTCAATTATATTGCAATAAAACAGATAATAAACAGGTGAAAGTAAATGAATAAATATACAACTAAAGAAAAAGACAATTAATACACATGTAATCAAAGGCAACCTTATGTATCCTAATTAGAAAGAAAGAAGTAAAAAAATAAGTCACTATTTGCAAATGACATACTATACATAGAAAACCTAAAGACTCCACCAAAAAAAACTATTAGAACTAATAAATGAATTCAGTAAAGATGCAGGACACAAAATTAATATACAAAAATTTGTTGCATAACTATATACCAATAACACACTATAAGAAAGAAAACAATTAAGAAAAATTAAATTAAGAAAACAATCCCATTTACAATTGCATCAAAAAGAATAAAACACCGAGGACTAAATTTAACCAAAGAGCTGAAAGAGCTGTACTCTGAAAACTATAAAACATTGATGAAAGAAATTGAAGATGACAGAAATAATTGTAAAGATACACCATGATCCTGGATTGGAAGTATTAATATTGTTAAAGTGTTTATACTACCCAAAGCAATCTACAGATTCAATGCAATCCCTATCAAAATACCCATGGCCTTTTTCACAGAACAGGAACAAATAATCTTAAAATTTGTTCTGAACCAAAAAAGACCCTGGATAGCCAAAGCAATCTTGAAAAGGAAGAACAAAGCTAGAAGTATCACACTTCCTGATTTCAAACTATACTACAAGCTATAATAATTAATGTACTGGCACAAAACCAGATGCATAGGTCAATGGAACAGAATAGGGAGCCCAGAAATAAATGCATGCTTATATGGTCAATCTATGACAAAGCAGGCAAGAATTTATAATGGAGAAAGACAGTCTCTTCAATAAATGGTGTTGGGAAAACTGGGCACACAAAAGAAACTAGACCACCTTTTTACACCATATACAAAAATAAAATCAAGATAGATTAAAGACTTAAATTTAAGACCTGAAACCATAAAACTCCTACATGGCCAGTACACCTTTTGACATAAATTGTAGCAATATTTTTTTGTGTCTGTCTCTTCAGGTAAGGAAAACAAAAGCAAAAATAAACAAATGGGACTACATCAAACTAAAAAGATTTTACACAGTAAAGAAGACCATCAGCAAAACAAAAAGGCAACCTACTGAATGGGAGAAGATATTTGCAAATGATATGTCCTGTAAGAGGTTAATATCCAAAATATATAAAGAACTCATACAACTCAAATCTCCAAAAATAAACAATCTGATTAAAAAAGGGTAGAAGACCAGAATAGACATTTTTCCAAAGAAGACATGCAGATGGCCAACAGGTACACGAAAAGAAACTCAGCATCACTAATCATCAGGGAAATGCAAATCAAAATCACAATTAGATATTGCCTCACACCCGTTAGAAGGGCTACTACCAAAAAGACAAGAAATAACAAGTGTTGGTGAGATTGTGGAGAAAAGGGAACCATACTACACTGTTTGTAAATTGGTGCAGGCACTATGGCAAACAGTATGGAAGTTTCTCAAAAATTAAAAATAGAACTACCATATGATCCAGAAATTTCACTTCTGGGTATTTAACTGAAGAAAATGCTAATTTGAAAAAATATATGCACCTCAATATTCATTCCAGCATTATTTACAATAGCTATGATATAGATAGATACAACCCAAGAGTCTATCAATAGATGGATGATAAAGAACATGTGGTATACATATACAATGCAATATTACTCAGGCTTAAAAAAGAATAAAATATTGCCATTTGTAACAACATGAATGGACATAGAGGGTATTATGCTAAGTGAAATAAGTCAGACAGAGAAAGACAAATACTGAATGATTTCACTTATATGTGGAATATATATATATTCTGTTCCATTGACATATATATACAAGCGAACAAACATAAAACAGAAAGAGACACAAAGATACAGAGAACAGACTGATGCCAGAGGGCAGGGGCTGGGGGGATGGGCGAAATAGGGGAAGGGGACTAAGAGGTACAAACTACCAGTTATAAAATAAATAAGTCATGGGGATGTAATGTGCAGCATAGGAAACAGAGTCAATAATATTTTGATAACCTTGTATGGGAACAGAAAAAAAAAGGCAACTCTCACTTTGCTCAGTTCCAGAATACACAAATTTCAGTAACTGCATTTATGTAAACAAAGCCAGCCCCTCAACAGCATGGTTCAAATTTCAGGTACCATAATGTACCAACTAAGACTAATTGCATAAAGTACAAAGTGGGCTGCTGGCTCTTTAGTCCACGAATTGCTACACAAGCAACAGATGCACATTATGATCAGTAACAATTCATGTTACTTCTTTCAAAGTCAGTGATTGATCACTGCTTATCTGTTTATTCAGTTCACGTATATCCAGTAAAGCCTTTAGATGTGTTGTTTCTTGTCTCCCTGTGATAAACCCACATGGCATAGTACAAACAAATATGGTAGTTTGAAAGAAGGAATTGGGCAAAAAGATGAACATGCAGTGAAGAACCAAAAAGTGGTAATGCCCACAGTAAAATTAAAATTGAATGTAAACGAGGTTATAGAAGATATAGCTGATCATGTTGACAGGGCTGCCATTTCAAAAACTCAAGATACGCAGCCAGGGGAACTTAGAGAAGGTGAATTTATTGACATAAATGAGGAAAATGATTTTGATATAAAGGAAGAAGATGTTCCAGAGTAAGTGACTTGAGCAAAAAACTTCATATTAAAGAACTCTTAAAGATGTTCCATGATATTGAGAGCACATAGTGGGACTTCCCTGGCAGTCCAGTGGTTAAGACTTCGTGGTGGGGGGTGTGAGTTCGGGGAGCAGGGGGTGTGAAAGCTAAGATCCCACATATCTCACAGCCAAAAAACAAAGCATAAAACAGAAGCAATATTGTAACAAATTCAATAAAGACTTTTAAAATGATCCTCATCAAAAAAATGTTAAAAAAAAAAAAAAAGGAAGCACATAGGATAAAATGTTGGGAAAGAATCCAAACTTAGAAAAGAACATGACAATTGGTTAAGACATTAAAAAGTTGCTTGCTTTGTAAGTTACATGAAGGCAAGCACTGTGCAACAACTTTTAATAACATTTTCACAAAGAAGTAAAACATTTTAATTGTCAACCTTTATTAATAATTAAATTACAGTATACTAAGTAAATATTTTTACTATATTTTCACTTCCCAATCCACTGATAACAGACAGTAAGAGTTTCTAATGTTTGATAAAATTTTTAAAGGTCATGGAAAATTGTAATTTTCCCCATTATTAAAATAGCTTTGCGTGATTTCAGCTTGCATGCTCATTTTTAGAATACCACACTATTGTGCAAAGCAAAAATTACCTGTACAAATGAAAGAGTTTACAATCCCTAATTCTCAACCAATATCTTTTTCCATACTATTACTCCACTGGGGAAACAACAGAAAATATTGGCTTGGCCAAAAAGTTCGTTCGGGTTTTCACAGGGAGAACCCGAACGAACTTTTTGGCCAGCCCAATAATATTTCCATAGCTCTTTTCTTAGACTATCAATTTCGGATCTTTTAATTTCCTGCTATAATAGATGAAAATTTTGCTTCTGTTCACTCTTGCCCTCCTTCCTTGTCCAAATATAGTTACACAACCATTTTTAGTACAGCTAAAATTAATTTTCTTTGCATCTATAAATAATATAGCCCCATGTTTATTTCTTTTTTCTAAATTATACATAATATTTTTTCCTTTGTACATTGACAAATACAGTGTTAAGGCCCTATACATTCTTTGGTCACCTCTTAACTGCCAACCCTGAAATTCTGACATTTGTATTTTTCCTGTTACATCACCAAAGTTAGTTAAATTTATTCAGTTACATATTCATACATATAGTATTATAGTTCAGATCTGCTGGTGATGAAAATTTTCAGCTTTTATATGTCTAAAAATGCCTTTATCTTCATTCTTTGGAAAATACTTTTGCTAAATAAAGAATTCTAAGTTGACATTTAACAAAAAAATTTTTAATTCAATACTTTAAAGTTTTTGCTCCACTGTCATTTAGCTTGCATTGTTTCTGACAAGAAATCTGTTGTTATCCTTATCTTTAAATCTCTGTAACTTTTTTTTTTCTATCTTTTAAGATTTTCTTTTTATCACAGATTTTAAGCAATTTGTTTATGATGTGTCTTAATGTGGGTTTTTTTCCCTACATATTTTTGTGCTTGAACTTTGTTGAGCTTCTCAGATCTGTGAGTTTATAATTTTCCTCCAATTTGGAAATATTTAGCCATTAATTCTTCAAATATGTTTTGCCTCCACTCCCTCTGGGGACTCTAATACATATAGTTGACCACTTGTAGTTATCCCACATTTCACTGATGCTCTATTATTATTTTTTTATTCTTTCTCTGTGTTTCATTTTGGATCATTTCTTTTACTATGTCTTCAAGTCACATCTTTTCTCTGCAATCTGCCTTTAATCCCATACAGTGTATTTTTCATCTCAGACATTAGAGTTTTTACCTCTAGAAGTTTGATTTGTTTGTTGTTGTTGTTAATATTTTTATAACTTTATTTAACTTCTTGAACTTATAGAATACAGTTATAATATCTGTTTAGTATTTTCTGCTAATTCTCACATCAGTGTCTCCTTTGGTTGGTTTTGTTTGATTATTCTTTTTATTATGAATAATGCTTTTCTGCTTCTCTGCATTTTTTATAATCTTTGGTTACCAGCCATTGTGAATTTTACCTTGTTTCTATTCCTATAAATATTCTTGAACTTTGTTTGGAATATAGTTGAGTTACCTGGAATCAATGTGATCCTTTCAGGTCTTATTTTCAGGTGGGACAAGACCTGGGTTAAATCTAGGGTTAATACCTAGCTTCCATACTAAGAAGACAAGACCTTTCTTAGTATTCTTATCAATACCCCCTGAATTATGAGGTTTTCCACACTGATTGTTGGAAACAGACACTATTCTTGGTCCTGTGTGAACTCTGGGCACAGAGTTCTCTTAATCTTTTTGAGTGGTTCTTTTCCGTCCTAGAGTAGTTTTCTCACACAAGTGCGCTAATCAGTTGTCAACTGAATCCTCCAGAAGAACTCCCTGCAGTCAGCAGAGTTCTCTCTCCATGTATCTCTCTTGTGTCTGGCACCCTGTCCTGTGACTGCATTGCTTTGTCTTTTCTCGACTCCCAGCTCTATATCCTTAATTCAGGAAGACTACAGGGCTTCCCCCTCCTTGCACCACAGTCTGAAAATTTTCTCCAGGCAGCAAGTTGGAGCAATCATAGGTCTCACCTTGTTTGTTTCAAAATTTCTCAGGAATCATTTTCCCTTATTCCTGACACTGATGACTTGAGTCCTGTTGTTTCATATATTATGGGTTTTTTTCAGTGTTTTTAGGCATGGAGATAAATTTCATTTTATTACTCCTGGTTATTACTTAAATTAGTATTTGCATAATATGAGCAGTGAAATGCAATAGAAAATTAATTAATAAACAACAACAACAAGAACAAAAACCCTTGCTATTGAAACTTTTAAATGTCCAGAGACATAAACATGTTTCAAGGCATAATTATGCAAATAGATGGCAAAGTTTAAGATAAAGGTGTCAACTCTTCAACCTCATTTAGTATGAAGGAACATAGTTTGAACAAAAAATATTTTAATTCATAAGGACATCCCAGAAACCCTTATCAAGAGTACAGTGTAATCTTTACTAGTTTGGCTCATTAAATTGAAAATGGACTTGAAAAAGATCATGGGGAATTAGAGCTTAGATAATTCATAATCAAAGCAATTAGCAATGGATTATGGCTCATGAGCTCCCTAGAAAAAGAAATCTTAGTTGAAATTGCTGAACCGAAGATGGCATTCATTTGCCTACCTAGATCATAACCTAGTAACCAACTACCTTGTTTAGTACATAAATACAAATGGTATTCAAACTCTTCTTTATCTAAACATATAGATTACAAAGGATATAAATTGATTTTCAAGAACATACATGTTATACAAGTCACACCTTTGGACAAGGATAGTAGATACCTGAAATTTCATTTTACAAAAGCTAACTAGAGACACTCTAAATACAACTCATTGGTTGACTTTAGTAGAACTTGGATATTAATATTATTGGACTCTAGGAAGTATTCTGGACAACTCAGTTAAATCACATGTAAATCTTAGCTACCAATTTCTCTTTTTTTTGAATTGTATTTTAATGTTTTCTTTCATTGTCACATTTAAAAATTTGTTTGATTTTTTTAAGAACACCCTTTAAAATAGTTCACTTAGTCTCAAAACTCGTGGACTCTATTCCCTAGAAAGTTAGTCAGTTTTTCTGACAATCTTAGGCACAGTTTCTGTGGCTGCTGTGAAATGTGGCTAAAATCCCTTGTCCTTGTTTTTTTTTTTACTTTCCTAATACTATATCACCTTAAAACACTGTGTAGGTATAAGGGTTTCCAATTTTTCATGTTGATCTTTCAGAATAAAATTCTATTTCTAAATGTGTAAATTTGAATATAAATCAAAGTTTGAGGACATGAATTTTCAAAATATCAGTCTGTTGTATCATGCACAAGTACACCAGACACTTACCTATTTTAATAAGCATGTAAAGATTAGGAGGCCTAGCAGTGGTCTAACTCTGAGAGGAAAGCAAGATACTGGTGTGACGTGCTTCAAGATCAATAACTAGGGAACAGCATGGAAGTCCAAAAAATAGATAAGAAACAGACCTGAAAGAGATCATTTAGAAAGAGAAATAATTATTGAATGAATCTATCTGAATATAACTAGGAAAAAATAATTGTAGATGGGGCAACATGGGAATCAAAGATTAGAGCAGAATTGGATCTTAATTCATCATTATACCCTAGCTTATCAACAAAGTGACATAACCTTGTTTTTGTGTAAGACAATGTTTTTTGTAAGTGTGGTAAAGGTATTGAGGTTATGCTTTTTTAAGGGTCCTTTTCTCTTAGAGCAATATTCTAAAATATTTATAGTTAAAATATATAATATGGGAATTTGCTTCAAAATAAACCAGAGGATGGTGAGAAGGTAGGGATTTGTATAAAATAAGACTGGTTATGAATTGATAATTATGGAAACTAGATGATAAGTTCATACTATTATTCTATATTTTTAACTTCTTTGAAATTAAAGAGAAACAAAACAAAATGAAACTTGTTTCATCATATAAGTACTTTGGTTACTTAATACTTAGTTCAACATTTATATAAGAAAGAGAATAAGAGATACCTGCCTCATAGCATTGTTTTGAGGATGAATTGAGTTAATTGATGTAATGTGCTAAAAATATTGCCTATCACATGGAAGGTGCTGTGTAAATACTACCTTTAAAGAAAATATTCTCCATTCCATGTCCAAACTTTTAATTTTAATTTATATTAATTTTTATTTTTTAAAAAAATTTTAATTTTACTTTATTTTTTATACAGCAGATTCTTATTAGTTATCCATTTTATACATATTAGTATATCTATGTCAATCCCAATCTCCCAATTCATCACACCACCCACCTGCCACTTTCCCCCCTTGCTGTCCATACGTTTGTTCTCTACATCTGTGTCTCAATTTCTGCCATGCAAACTGGTTCATCTGTACCATTTTTCTAGGTTCCACATATACACATTAATATACGATATTTGTTTTTCTCTTTCTGACATACTTCACTCTGTATGACAGTCGCTAGATCCATCCACGTCTCTACAAATGACCCAATTTTGTTCCTTTTCATGGCTGAGTAATATTCCATTGTATATATGTACCACCTCTTCTTTATCCATTCATGTGTCGATGGGCATTTAGGTTGCTTCCATGACCTGGCAATTGTAAATAGTGCTGCAATGAACATTGGGGTGTATGTGTCTTTTTGAATTATGGTTTTCTCTGGGTATATGCCAGTAGTGGGATTGCTGGGTCATATGGTAATTCTATTTTTAGTTTTTTAAGGAACCGCCATACTGTTCTCCATAGTGGCTGTATCAATTTACATTCTCACCAACAGTGCAAGACACTTCCCTTTTCTCCACACCCTCTCCAGCATTTGTTGTTTGTAGATTTTCTGATGATGCCCATTCTAACTGGTGTGAGGTGATACCTCATTGTAGTTTTGATCTGCATTACTCTAATAATTAGTGATGTTGAGCAGGTTTTCATGTGCTTCTTGGCCATCTGTATGTCCTCTTTGGAGAAATGTCTATTTAGGTTTTCTGCCCTTTTTTTTTTTTTTTTTAATAAATTTATTTATTTATTTATTTTAGCTGTGTTGGGTCTTCATTTCTGTGCGAGGGCTTTCTCTAGTTGCGGCAAGCGGGGGTCACTCTTCATTGCGGTGCGCGGGCCTCTCACTATCGCGGCCTCTCCTGTTGTGGAGCACAGGCTCCAGACGCGCAAGCTCAGTAGTTGTGGCTCACGGGCCCAGTTGCTCCCCGGCATGTGGGATCTTCCCAGACCAGGGCTCGAACCCGTGTCCCCTGCATTGGCAGGCAGATTCTCAACCACTGCGCCACCAGGGAAGCCCTCTGCCCATTTTTTGATTAGGTTGTTTTTTGTTTTTTTTTTTAATATTGAGCTGCATCAGCTGTTTATATATTTTGGAGGTTAATCCTTTGTCCATTGAATGACTTTGCAAATATTTTCTCCCATTCTGAGGGTTGTCTTTTCGTCTTGTTTGTAGTTTCCTTTGTTTTGCAAAACCTTTTAAGTTTCATTAGGTCCCATTTGTTTATTTTTATTTCCATTACTCTAGGAGGTGGATCAAAATAGATCTTGCTGTGATTTATGTCAAAGAGTGTTCTTCCTATGTTTTCCTCTAAGAGTTTTATAGTGTCCATTCTTACATTTAGGTCTCTAATTCATTTTGAGTTTATTGTTGTATATGGTGTTAAGGAGTGTTCTAATTTCATTTCATTCTTTTACACGTAGCTGTCCAGTTTTCCTAGCACCACTTATGGAAGAGACTGTCGTTTCTCCAATGTATATCCTTGCCTCTTTTGTCATAGATTAGTTGACCATAGGTGCATGGGTTTATCTTTGGGCTTTCTATCTTGTTCCATTCATCTATACTTCTGTTTTTGTACCAGTACCATATAGTCTTGATTACTGGAGCTTTGTAGTGTAGTCTGAAATCAGGGAGTCTGATTCCTACAGCTCCATTTTTTTCCCTCAAGACTTCTTTGGCTCTTCGGGGTCTTTTGTGTCTCCATACACATTTTAAGATTTTTTGTTCTAGTTCTGTAAAAATTGCCATTGGTGATTTGATAGGGATTGCATTGAATCTGTAGATTGCTTTGGGGAGTATAGTCATTTTCACAATATTGATTCTTCCAAGCCAAGAACATGGTATATCTCTCTATTTTTTTGTATCATCTTTAATTTCTTTCATCAGTGCCTTATAGTTTTCTGCATACAGGTTTTTGTCTCCCTAGATAGGTTTATGCCTAGGTATTTTATTCTTTTTTGTTGCAGTGGTAAATGGGAGTGTTTCCTTAATTTCTCTTTCAGATTTTTCATCATTAGTGTATAGGAATGCAAGGGATCTCTGTGCATTAATTTTGTATACTGCAACTTTACCAAATTCATTGATTAGCTCTAGTAGTTTTCTGGTAGCATCTTTAGGATTCTCTATGCATAGTATCATGTCATATGCAAACAGTGACAGTTTTACTTCTTTTCCAATCTGATTCCTTTTATTTCTTCTTCTTCTCTGATTGCCATGGCTAGGACTTCCAAATCTACGTTGAGTACTAGTGGCGAGAGTGGACATCCTTGTCTTGTTCCTGATCTTAGAGGAAATTCTTTCCCTTTTTCACCATTGAAAATGATGTTTGCTGTTTGTTTGTCATATATGGCCTTTATTATGTTGAGGTAGTTCCCTCTGTGCCCACTTTCTGGAGGGTTTTTATCATAAATCGTTGTTGAATTTTGTCAAAATCTTTTTCTGCATCTAGAAATGATCATATACTTTTTAGTTTTTAATTTGTTAATATGGTGTTTCATATTGATTGATTTGCATATATTGAAGAATCCTTGCATCCCTGGGATAAATCCCACTCGATCATGGTATATGATCCTTTTAATGTGTTGTTGGATTCTGTTTGGTAGTACTTTGTTGAGAGTTTTTGCATCTATATTCATCAGTGATATTGGTCTGTAATTTTCTTTTCTTGAGGCATCTTTGTCTGGTTTAGGTATCAGGGTGATGGCCGCCTCACAGAATCAGTTTGGGAGTGTTCCTTCCTCTGCAAATTTTGGAAGAGTTTGAGAAGGATAGGTGTTAGCTCTTCTTTAATTGTTTGATAGATTTCACCTATGAAGCCATCTGGTCCTGGACTTTTGTTTGTTGGAAAGTTTTTAATCACAGTTTCAATTTCATTACTTGTGCTTGGTCAGTTCATATTTTTTATCTCTTCCTGGTTCAGTCTTGGAAGGTTATACCTTTCTAAGAATTTGTCCATTTATTCTAGGTTGTCCATATTTTTGGCACAGAGTTGCTTGTAGTAGTCTCTTGGGATGCTTTGTATTTCTGTGGTGTCTGTTGTAACTTCTCCTTTTTCATTTGTAATCTTATTCATTTGAGTCCTCTCCCTCTTTTTCTTGATAAGTCTGGCTAATGGTTTATCAATTTTGTTTATCTTCTCAAAGAACCAGCTTTTAGTTTTATTGATCTTTGCTATTGTTTTCTTTGTTTCTATTTCATTTATTTCCGATCTGATCTTTATGACTTCTTTCCTTCTGCTAACTTTGGGTTTTGTTTGTCCTTCTTTCTCTAGTTCCTTTATGTGTAAGGTTAGATTCTTTATTTGAGATTTTTCTTGTTTCTTGAGGTAGGCTTGTATTGTTATAAACATCCCTCTTAGAACTGCTTTTGTTGCATCCCATAGGTTGTGGATCATCTTGATTTCGTTGTCATTTGTCTCTAGGTATTTTTTTATTTCTTCAGTGGTCTCTTGGTTATTTAGTAACGTATTGTTTAGCCTCCTTATGTTTGTGTTTTTTACATTTTTTCCCTGTAATTAATTTCTAATCTCATAGCATAGTGGTCAGAAAAGATTCTTGATGTGATTTCAATTTTCTTAAATTTACTGAGGCTTGATTTGTGACCCAAGATGCAATCTATCCTGGAGAATGTTTCATGCGCACTTGAGAAGAAAGTGTAATCTGCTGTTTTTGGATGGAATGTCCTATAAATATCAATTAAACCTATCTGGTTTATTGTGTCATTTAAAGCTTGTGTTTCCTTATTAATTTTCTGTTTGGATGATCTGTCCATTGGTGTAAGTGAGGTGTTAAAGTCCCCCACCATTTTTGTGTTACTGTCGATTTCCTATTTTATAGCTGTTAGCAGTTGCCTTATGTATTGAGGTGCTCCTATGTTGGGTGCATATATATTTATAATTGTTATATCTTCTTCTTGGATTAATCCCTTCATCATTATGTAGTGTCCTTCCTTGTCTCTTGTAACATTCTTTATTTTAAAGTCTATTTTATCTGATATGTGTATTGCTACTCCAGTTTTCTTTTGATTTACATTTGCATGGGATATCTTTTTCCATCCCCTCACTTTCAGTCTGTATGTGTCCCTAAGTCTGAAGTGGGTCTCTTGTAGATAGCACATATATGGGTCTTGTTTTTTTATCCATTCAGTGAGCCTGTGTCTTTTGGTTGGATCATTAATCCATTCACGTTTAAGGTAATTATCGATATGTATGTTCCTATTACCATTTTCTTAATTGTAATGGGTTTGTTTTTGTAGGTCCTTTTCTTCTCTTGTGTTTGCCACTTAGAGAAGTTCCTTTAGCATTTTTTGTAGAGCTGGTTTGGTGGTGCTGAATTCTCTTAGCTTTTGCTTGCCTGCAAAGCTTTTGATTTCTCCTTTGAATTTGAATGAGATCCTTGCCAGATAGAGTAATCTTGGTTGTAGGTTATTCCCTTTCATCACTTAAATATGTCATGCCACTCCCTTCTGGCTTGTAGAGTTTCTGCTGAGAAATCAGCTGTTAACCTTATGGGAATTCCCTTGTATGTTATTTGTCTTTTTTCCCTTGTTGCTTTCAATAATTTTTCTATGTCTTTAATTTTTGTCAATTTGAATACTATGTGTCTTGGCGTGTTTCTCCTTGGGTTTATCCTGCCTAGGACTCTCTGCGCTTCCTGAACTTGGGTGGCTATTTCCTTTCCCATGTTAGGGAAGTTTTCAACTATAATCTCTTCAAATATTTTCTTGAGTACTTTCTCTCTCTCTTCTCCTTCAGGGACCCCTATAATGTGAATGTTGTTGCGTTTAATGTTGTCTCAGAGGTCTCTTAAGCTGTCTTCATTTCTTTTCATTTTTTTTTCTTTATTCTGTTCTGCAGCCGTGAATTCCACCATTCTGTCTTCCAGGTCACTTATCCATTCTTCTGCCTCAGTTATTCTGCTATTGATTCCTTCTAATGTATTGTATTGTTCATCTCTGTTTGTTTGTCCTTTAATTATTCCAGGTGTTTGTTCTTTAATTCTTCTAGGTCTTTGTTAAACATTTCTTGCATCTTCTCGATCTTTGCCTCCATTCTTTTTCTGAGGTCCTGGATCATCTTCACTAACATTATTCTGAATTCTTTTTCTGGAAGGTTTCCTATCTCCACTTCATTTAGTTGTTTTTCTGGGGTTTTATCTTGTTCCTTCATCTGGTACATAGCTGTCTGCCTTTTCATCCTGTCTATCTTTCTGTGGATGTGGTTTTTGTTCCTCAGGCTGCAGGATTGTAGTTCTTCTTGCTTCTGCTGTCTGCCCTCTGTTGGATGTGGCTATCTAAGAGGCTTGTGGAAGTTTCTTGATGGGATGGACTGGTGGTGGGTAGAGTTGGCTGTTGCTCTGTTGTGCAGAGCTCAGTAAAACTTTAATCTGCTTGTCTGCTCATGGGTGGGGCTGGGTCCCTTCCCTGTTGGTTGTTTGGCCTGAGGTGACCCAACACTGGAGCCTACCTGGGCTCTTTGGTTGGGCTAATGGTGGACCCTGGGAGGGCTCACGCCAAGGAGTATTTCCCAGAACTTCTGCTGCCAGTGTCCTTATCCTCACGGTGAGCCACAGCCACCCTCCACCTCTGCAGGAGACCCTCCAACACCAATCAGTTGGTCTGGTTCAGTCTCCTATGGAGTCACCGCTCCTTCCCCTGGGTCCCAATGCACACAGTACTTTGTGGGTGCCCTCCAAGGGTGGAGTGTCTGTTTCCCCCAGTCCTGTTGAAGTCCTGCAATCAAATCCCACTAGCCTTCAAAATCTGATTCTCTAGGAATTCTTCCTCCCATTGCCAGATCCCCAGGTTGGGAAGACTGGCATGGGGCTCAGAATCTTCACTCCAGTGGGTGGACTTCTGTGGTATAAATGTTCTGCAGTTTCTGAGTCACCTACCCACCAGTTATGTGATTTGATTTTATTGTAATTGTGCCCCTCTTACCGTCTCATTGTGGTTTCTCCTTTGTCTTTGGATGTGGGGTATCTTTTTTGGTGAGTTCCAGTGTCTTCCTGTCAATGATTGTTCAGCACATAGTTGTGACTCCGGTGCTCTTGCAAGAGTGAGTGAGAGCATGTCATTCTATTTTGCCATCTTGAAGCAACGTCTCCATGTCCAATCTTTTAATTTTGAAATAATTATAGATGCATATGTAGTTTTAAGAAATAAACAGAGAAATCTCCTGTAATATTTAACCAATTTCTTGCAATGGCAACATCTTGCACAACTATAGTACAATATCACGACCAGGATATTAATGTTGATATTATCAAGGTACAGAATATTTTCATCACTGCAAGGATCCTTCCTGTTGCCCTTTTCAAACTATACCACTTTTATGACCCTCTTGAAACCCTGGCTACCACCAATCTGTTCTCCATTACTTTAGGCAGTCTTTTTAAGAATGTTTATTAATGAAATCATACTGTATGTAACATTTTGAGATTGACCTTTTTTTTTTTTACTCAGCATAATTCTTTGGAGATACATACAGATTGTTGTTAGTATTAATAGTTCATTAATCCTTATTGCTGAGTAGGATTCCATGGTATGGATATTCTACAGGTTATTTAACAATTCACTGCTCCCTAAAGAATATCTTGGGTTATTTCCAGTATTTGGCAATTATGAATTAAGCTTCTTTAAACATTTTTGTACAGATTTTTGTGTGAACACAAGTTTTCATTTCTTTGGGGTAAATGTCCAAAAGTACAACTGTTCTGTCATATTGTAGTTTCATATTTAATTTTCTTATATGCTGCCAAAATGGTTTTCAGAGTGGCTTTAATGTTTGAAATTCCCATCAGCAATGAATGAGTGATCCAGTTTTTCCACATTCTTTCCAGCAAGAATTGAATATTGTTCTGACTGTTTTTTTAAAAAAAATTAGCCATTGTGATAAGTGTGTAGTGATTTCTCATTGTGGCTTTAATTTTGTAGGAGATCTTTTCATATGCTTATATCCATCTGTATATTCTCTGCAGTGGAATGCCTTTACATGTCTTTTGCCCATTTTATAATTGGTTTGTTTTTTAATGTGAGTTTTAAAAAATATTTTATCATCATTGTTAATTTGACATTAAACAAATATGTACTGTATAATACTATGTGCCAGACCCTGTTCTAAGGTACATTTGTGAATAAAGCATTGATCTCAGCACTTATGAAATGTACGTTCTAGCACGGGGAGAATAATGACATATATTGAACATGTTACACAGTTCCAAGTATTACAGAAAAAAATTAGAGCAGGGAAAGGGGGATAGGGGAACACAGGTGCAGGTTGAAATTTCAAACACTTTATTCATGCCTAAACACATATGGATATGCAGGCACATTTGTCTTTTGAACAATAGTAAGGAAATGTAAACATTAAAAACAAGGTTACTAATGTACTGCAATGATATCCCAACTTGAAAATTGGGTTGCTGCATTTGTAGCATGTTGGAGAATTATGGGGGTTGTAATAACTAAGATTTATTGAATGTTAAGCACCAATGACTGCATTTTACATACACCACCTCATTGAATCTCCACATGAAGGTGCATTTTATATCTCTAAATGTGTTTTTTAAGTTAATTTACCCATGACCCTACAGTACTTGTTTTTTGAATGAAAAAGATATGGATACCCAAAATTTTAATAGTGGCTTAACTCTATGTGGTAGTATTAAGAATATTTCATTTTTCAATGTTTAAAACTTTTAAATATTACTTGTTTAATCATGTTTCATGTTATTTATAGAGTTAAATGTTTTCCTAAAATACTGAAGTATCTCTCTACAACTTCTCCTTCCATTTCATTTATGACCTCTTCCTCAGTCCATTCTCTAAAAAATATTGACCTTTGATAATCCTTTCCCAACCTTCCTCTTTACTAGATGATCTATGACTTCATTTACCATCAGTCAAAAACTGGTTGTAAGAAGAAACATTTCCAGAGACTCAGCATTTGTACATTGTTTTATAAACTTGGTCAATTCTCTACATGCCTGACCACAAAACTACAAGCTCATGAGTCCCAGGAGCTTGTCTTGAGCTCCAGGCCCATATTCAACTACCTCATGGGTTCTGGGGGTTCAAAAGCAAATTATTTTGCCTAAGGTATGGACATTAAAACATTTTGGGATTTGGGGAAAAATATAACAGGATTCATTTTGACCAACTTGATAAAAATATTGATTTTCTTGACTGTGACTCATTTAAATCTGAGTTTCAGAATCATTTGTTTAGCTATTTGGGGAAAATAATCATATATGAGACCTAGACCTAACTATTCAGTTTAGATCAAAAGCTATTGCATTTTACACTAAATCTGTTTGCCCAGTGTTTGACCAATTTTAATACAGATTTTGTTTCACCAGCAACCTTCTTTTTTCATAACTTTGGTTAATCATAAATTCCTTTTACTTATTCTCTTAATGTGTGTCCTCTTCCTTTATATATTAAGATATCATTACCCATTTCCCAGCTTGAGAAAGTAGGACTTCACAAATTACATTTATACCAAGACTAAATATTCCATGATCTGGTTTGTAATCAGACCATTATTTTAATGCCTGGATTTTTTTTTTTTTTTTTTTTTTAGTGGCTCATGTTTCTACATCTTGCTTTTATCTCCCTTAATCTAGAAATACTTAGTTTCCTATACAAAGACAAGGTGTTCCATACCTCTTCTTATTCTTGTCATCAATTGTCAAATTGAGTCATCTCTCCATAAAAGCCTTACTATGAGTTTCCCTACAAAGGTCAATAGTAGGCTATGAAAGTTTGGAAATTTTTCTAAGATTAATCATCTGTTACATGGCAGAACATGCTTTTCAACCAAAGAGTCTGATTCCCAACCACAGGCTCTCTCTACTTTGTTATACTACCACAGGATAATTAAGAGATGAGATTTGTCCACCTGCCTCTATGGGCCAATATATATGGGTTTCAAATACTAATTTGGTGCTAAGATAACATTGGGAACATAGTGAGATGGATAAAACTCTATTTCACAGAGCTCATGTCAAGGATAGCACTGTATGTTTTGGAAGAAATACTTGATAAACCATTTGCAGTGCTTTCAAAAATGGGTGAACAAATGTGGGACTATGGTTAAATTATGCAGGGCAAGGGAAAAGATTCCATCGTTAGTCCTCCTACATCACTTATCCCACACACAGAATTCAGCCGCTTTTGTAAATTAGTAGTGAGCAAATATTATGGAGTATCAGTTTGGAAGGGTAAAGGGTGATTTGCTTACTGCGACTGACATCTGTCTGAGTGTGCCCTGTACTCAGCTCTGCACTTTGTAGATTATGAGAAATTCCCATCTGAAAAAATGAATCCACGTTTACACCTCTGCCAAAGCATTTTTCCCCACAAGGTATAAATCTATCTTAAATAGCTAAAGTTTCAGAGAAATGGAAATCATGATATAAGCCTACAGTTAATATTTTAGCAAATACAGAAGGAAACCTGAAGACAGTTTCTTGATCACAAGAGGAAAAGTCAAACAAACCAAAAGTTGAAATTTTTTGGCCAAATTGAAATTTTAAAATAAAATTGAAAACAAACAGATTACCAGTAATATGGTGTATGGTGTATGTTTAGTGTTCTGCAAAAGATGGTTCTTGTAAGCTTGATTAAGAGTGCTACAGGCTTAAAGATTGCATTTATGAGTTGGATGGTGGCGTTAAGAATGCTTTGACTTCTTCCAGGATGCTAAGAACATAAATATTGGAGTGTAATCCACTTTCAAAGATTTATGAAAATAGTAAAAACATGATCAGACATTGGGGGAAATCTTCCAGACTAGACTTTCTTCTCTATCACAAGTTTCCACAGCAAATCAGGAAAATGTAGAAAATGCGGCAGTATTCCTACCTCAGAAGACTAGCCTGAGGAGTAATAAAAACAAAAATATTGCAATGTTAATTGTGGACAAAGCCAAGATTTATTTTTGGTATTAGAAATAGGTCACCCTAAACATACAAGGACACATTTAAATTCACTGACCGATAGCCAAATGTAGAAATATTAAAGAAATCTCATTAGCACATTTGTAAGATTAGGAGGAAATTCTGAGCATATGTATAAATATATATAATATCACTGGAGCAGGCTTGAATATTCAGTCAAAAAGTAAAAGACCATTTTTGAAATTTTAGCCCAAAGTCTTTTATAAGTAAAATATTGAACTTAGTAATCCACTCATAGAAACCTGAAATGAATACTACCACAGCAATCATAACACTGTCCTATGTTCTCATTTTCTATTTTAATAATAATATTTTCAGTTACAAGAGTCAGGTTGATGCCCTCAAATGAAACCGAGCATTGAAATAATTGCATAGATAATTTAGACTAAACATATTTTCCTTTACTGAGACTTCCATATCATTGAGATTTCTTTTGATTGGAATCATGTGAATGCTATCCACCTTCTCAAAACATAAGCATTATTTGCACATTTAATGGTTAACAACAGCATCTGGAAAAGCCTCCTCTGTGGAGTTATTTATTCATTTCCATATTTTAAAAGGGATTTGAGAAAGAATAAATTCTGTATTTCATGCTACATTTCCAAAGTATATTGTGACATGAAACTAGAAGCTAACAATTTTGCTACAGACGTTTGCCCAGTGACATTTAACCAGGTATAAGTGAAAACATACTTATGGTGAAATCATCATAATGAATGATGATAGAAATTCTGGTAAATATGATCATTCTATTTCCCAAGGTGTGGTTTCACAATATAACACAAGGTAGTAAGCATAAGCACAATAATTTGATTACTCATTTTACTAGTTGGAATTCTCCTTAGATCGATTTCTAACAGGATTTGGATTACTTTGACTCCATTGCTCTATAAGTCTTCACTCTCAATAACTATTTCAATGTTGGTAATGGAAGTGTTTAGGTATTCACATTTGCACCATTCCTTGAAATCTTGCCCATTAGTTTGCTTGAACCTCATAAAATATTAACTTGTGTTGTGTGCAGTAAGGAGACCAATAAAACACCAATGTGTGGTGACTAAACAATTAAAAACTGTCCTAGCACCCCTTCTATAATATTCTGTTACATATAGGAATTTCAGATTTGTCTGTTTTTAACAAGTATGAAATATTCTTGGTTCTTAATATACCTTCTTCACACTCTTTGAGAGAGAAATTGCCCATACATGCAAGAAAAAAAACAAAACAAAACACTGGATTCTGGTTTACTAATTTATTTTAAGAAATAAATTTGGAGAAAATTCTGCTTATTTCACTTCCTTACCTTATCTTTCAGTAATCAACAGGTGATTGCCATTAGCAGCCAAAGAACTAAAACAGTGTTCCATTAATCTTCAATGCCTAAGAAATAAAAGGCTCTCCATTAAAGTGTATAAACAGAAAATCAATGCATGTTAAACCAACTTTCTAAGGTACAGCTTCTCTTAGATACCAAATTTGGATAGGGAAAAACAGAATTATCCTTGAACAAGATGAAAAACTACAAAATATAGAACTGAAGGATTTCTATTTAAAACTCAAATTAGTCTGCTAATTATGGCAACATTACCAAACTAAACTGAAACCAGTGAAGTAAAGGGAGGAATCTATTTATAACCAAACCAAACTAAACCAAACCAAACCAAAGCAAAACAAAAAAACCTAGAATTAGCAGGCAAAAATCATAGTGGTTTTCTACTTCTACCACCATCTTTTTGCTCGAGAGACTGATGGGTCCCCTCTTCTGAGTGAGCCAAAACAAAAAACAAAAAATAAAGAAAGAATACACCCAAATATATGAATCTGAAGTTGAGTGGTAAGCAAGTTTCCAGGAAAACCTAGTCAATATCTCATGGTCATTTCAAACTTTCTATGAAAGTGTTCAAATGCAGATTCCACTTGATGAATAGAATTCAATAGCAGTTTGAAAACAGGTATATATCTAATTGGGCACTTTGTGGTGATTGAATGGACCCAAACTGCCAATGTCTCTGAAAGAAGAAAGGTAAATAAAGAGAACATAACCATTGTCGTTGACTATACATGCTGTGATTGGATTATCTTGTACCCAGTTTCAGACCTTGAAGCACTGAAGGTATGAATAATCCTTGAGAGAGAGAGGAAAGTAAGTGATAGCTTTAACTTTTAAAATGCAAAGCATGACTTTTTCAAATTGCTTACCAGCTCCCAGTCCTCATTACTGCCTCCCTCCCTCCCCCTTATTCTAGTTAGAATGTCAGCCATGCTCCTCTTGCCCAGCTGTTTTAGGTAGGTAAATGTTTTAGTGCCTGTTGGATCTCTCTAATCTGCAGAAGAATAAAACAGAAAAACAACTTAAAAATAAGCAACCACACCTTTAAAAATCATTTTTTTGTGACAAAGTATCTTTATAAGTTTGTATTCAATATATGAATTGCTTTAGATTTAAACATTGAGTCATTTCATATTTTAACGCAGTCACCAACTCACTATTAAATCTTGATATTAAAGGAGTACCTCAATTTCACCACCTGTTTACATATGTTGACACTGGACAGGGAGTGAGTTATGGGAGTAAATGTATATAAAGAGCTCTGAGACCCTTTAGTAAAAAAAAATATAGATATGTGAAGTATATTGTAGATATTGGAAAAAAACAATGCAAATGTCCCATTTCTGTAATAATTGACAGGTTGATAAGCTAAACCATAATTTTAGCTTCATTCAAATTTGCAATAAAAATGAGATCCAATCTAGATACTCTTTTTTTTTTTTTTTTTTAAAGGATTTTCTTATTTATTTATTTATTTATTTATTTATTTTTGGCTGTGTTGGGTCTTCGGTTCGTGCGAGGGCTTTCTCCAGTTGCGGCAAGCGGGGGCCACTCTTCATCGCGGTGCGGGGACCGCTCTTCATCGCGGTGCGCGGGCCTTTCTCTATCGCGGCCCCTCCCGTCGCGGGGCACAGGCTCCAGACGCGCAGGCTCAGCAATTGTGGCTCACGGGCCCAGCCGCTCCGCGGCATGTGGGATCTTCCCAGACCAGGGCCCGAACCCGTGTCCCCTGCATTAGCAGGCAGACTCCCAACCACTGCGCCACCAGGGAAGCCCTAGATACTCTTAAATAGAATATGTAGAGCTTCAGTGGTAAAGATGTTCTTAGATTTCCCCTTTTTATATGATATTTGAGAGATCACATAGCATACTCAGTGGCATTGATTCTGGGAGAACTCAATTTCTACACATCATTCAACTCTTCATCAAGGTTACAAGAAAGGTGGAAAAATAGATCAAAAGAGACTAAAGGAAGTTGATAGCTTGGCATAAAATGCCACACAGCTATCCACTTAGGGCATAAGTCAGTATAGGTGTGCATTGTTCATTCCCCTTGTTAAACAAGAAAGAAGAGAGAAACCTCAAGTTAGGAGATTTCAGAACATTCATATCTTTTATAACTTCTCTTTGTAAATCTTTATGGAAAAATGTGTTTTTTATTAATATATGAACATTTTAATTTCAAATGCACAAATTATTCCTTTAAACAAAATGATCCTTATACCCAAACATTTGTAAATGTCACCTCTTAAAGGCTAAGAATGTTGCTATGATCTTGCTCACCTATAGAATATTCTCCGAGTCAAGAGTTCAGAGTAAGACGTGCAGACGTGCATACCTGTCTTGACTTAAGTGGTCTATAGAGAATTGGATCAACGGTATGCCAAGGTCTCCACTGCAGACCAAGTATTGCTTTGGCAAACTTTCACAGCTTTGGGTCCTAGCTTATAACTTTCTGTAAAAACCTGGAGTAGAATAGGAATGTAAGTACTCATATTCTTTTATCTAAGTCTTTTTTATTATATTCTTAATTCTATTCTGACATCAAACTGTATGAAAGCTTTTACTTTTTTTTTGGTCCTATTTAAACTAACAGATTGGTTAATTACTACTGTAGCAATAATAATCACACTATTTTTTCATTTCTGCATTTTTTTGAAATTAGGTTTCAAATGAATGTTCCTCATTTGATAAAGATAATTAAATCTGGAATAAGTGTAAGGAATCAGTGTGCCTGTCATGTTGATTAAATAGGGATTTTTGGTATGTATTCGCTTTCTATTGCTGCTGTGACAAATCACCATGAACATATGGCTTGACACAACACAAATGCATTATCTTATAGTTCTTTAGGTCAGACTTCTGATATAGTTCTTACTGACCTAAGATACAGGTATCAGCAGAGCTGTATTCCTTTCTGGAGACTCTAGGACAAAATCTCTTTCCTTGCTTTTGCCAGCTTCTAGAGGTCTGCATTACCTGGCTTGTGGCCCCCTTTTAGATCTTCAAAGCTAGCAACATAAAGTCAAGTTCTTCTCATGCTGCCATGTTTCTGTTTCTCTGAAGTCAAGGAAGGTTCTTGCTTTTAAGAATCTGTGTGATTAGATTGGGCCCACTTGGATAATCCAGGATAATCTCCCCATCTCAAACTTCTTAACTTTAGTCATATATGCAAGTCCCTTTTGCCATGTAAAGTAACATATTCACATGTTCTGGGAATTAATGCATGGATCATTATTCTTTCTACTACATAATAACGGTCAAGTTTTGTCTGGACATTATATTGATCTTTTAAATAATCAGCAGTGTCATGATCATGCAGCCTACCTTCGTTCCTAACCATGTATTTGAAAACTTCTTTGACCACAATTATGTTAAGAACTTCCCAACATTTCCAAAGTAATTCCAGACCTCTTAAAGTAAAAAAAGAACCTCTATTATTTAAATACTTCAGCTTTGAGCTTTTTCAATTTCAATAAGAATAAACAAATGGATAAATACTATTATTTTGGAAAACAAGCATATTATCAGGACGTATTTAAGCATTACAAAAAGAGAAGGACTGGGTTTTAGCCTGGAAATGTCATGCACTGTGTCATCTTCAGCATGTCTCTTAAGCTCTTCAGGCAGTAGTTCCTCACACACTATATGAGTAAATTGGATTATGTGATCTCTTAAAAACTCTTGAATTACAAAATTCTGTAATTTCATCATTTCATGAATATGATTAGTTCTTAAAATCTATGGGAATTAAAAGCTACGGCCAAATGTTTTAAAGATCATTGATGGCGAATTCTGAAATAATTAGAGAAAAAAAAAATCCAGAACCAAGAATTAATACATGATAAATTTTAGCAAAATGGGTGTAAAAGTCATCTATATAGGATAAAGACCAGCTATTTGGTTACTATTAATTTTGATTAATTACAATTAAATAGCCATTCTGAAGAAAATTTGGGATCTATATCCAGCATTAAACTCTTTGAAAAATATATATTTAGACAAATGTTTGCCTGTTGATTGGCCAAAAAAAAAAACTAAAAGAAGATAGTTTATTTAAGAAAAAATATCTTTAAAAATTGCTTGTAGATGGAAAGGAAGTTTTGTAACAAAGATAGGGAGCTGAGACATTCCAGGAATATTGCACATTAGGCTGTAGCAAGATTAATATTAGTTGAAATGTTTAAAATCATTTTGATATAACTAATAACTGGTCTTGACAATTTCTTTTGGCAAAATATTCCAATGTTATATCTAAGAATAAGAGCACTAGACCAGAATCCTAGCCTACTTGATAAAACCTCCTCATTCTGTGTCCTGAAACAAAATTCCTTTGTGATTTCCACTGAACATTTTTTCTTTACTTCCTGATGTTCTCTAGGCTGCCCAGTGACAGTTACGTTAGAAACCAGAAACAGTGAGTTATATGAGGTGAAATTATGTGACTTAGTGTATAAATTCAAGAATATTTATTCAGAATGTCTTTAGTTACAAGTTCCACACAGAGCCAGATCTATTCTTTTTTTTTTTTTTTTTTTTTTTTTTAACACGACAACTCTGCTTTTATCGAGAGATTCGATGTGGGAAAGGAGCTTATCTGACATCAGAAGGAAATGCTTTAAACGCATCACATCTGCTGGTTTGACTGTCAAATCTTGACAGCTGGAGAGATAGGAAGGTAGACAGGAGAGAACACACCAAAGTTACGGGCCTGCTGAGTCCTCGGCTTTAACCATAATACACTTCGTACTGCCCTGGGTCCAGGGATATGTTCTAACACCCTCTCAGTCACTTACGGTCCAGAGACAGACCAAGTGTAAATTCACAACTACCAGCAAGTGTACCAAAATAAGGCAGAGTTAAGAAACTGAAACGCGAGCCCTACCTGCTCTTTTTCTTCTTCATTGACAGAATCACCTGATTTTGCTTTTTCAGGGTCTTCCTCAGGTTTCTGTTTGGCAGGGCTGTCACACACAGTAAGGCCAACTGGTAGCTCAGCCAGACTCTACACTTGCAGTGGGCACAAAACAACTTATATTCCTCCCTACCAGGAGTACCCTCTGTTTGGATAGATTCAGGGCCTGGACACCCTCTTCCCTCCAAGGAGAAGCCCTTTTTGCCAGGACACTAAAACAAGCTTCAAGCTTAATGTTGCTTTGGATGACAGGTTTAGAATACCACCGTTTTGCAAACCCTAAGAAATAATGGATCTAGACTTTGATCAACGGCTGCTAGAATCACCGAAGAGACATTACATGCCTCTGATGGACAGACCCATACCGTCAATGAAGTCGCACAAAATAAAGCTGGAATCTGATCGGGACTCTAGACCTAACTACCAGTTGACAGAAAACTGGAGACAAGGGAACACATTCACCACCGAAACGATGCAGTCAGCCAGACCTAGAAGCTATTAGACAAAAGACTTATTTTCTTTAAAGAAATGGCAAGAAAATAAGGAATCTATCACTTGAAAGGCTTAAGGAACAAATCAACCAAACCCTGTTATACAAGGGGAGGTATGAACACTGCTATATATTTGTTAGTAAGGAACTGTTACACTTTGTAAGGCATGTTTTGTCTTCTTCAAAAGACTGTTTGCTAGATGTTAGCAATTATAGCAAAATATGAATAAAAAACTTGTCAGAGAAAGAGACCTTGTCATCTAGAAATATCGTATTTGTGGATAAGATGACATGTCCGATTTGTTTCAAAGTAATCCAACTGGGGGGACATGGGTGTGTATGGAGTTGTAATCCATTTGGAATAATTTTCACTTGGAGCATATGGCGGTATAGATGAAACAACAGCCAGGAGCTGTTAACTGTTGATACTGGGTGATAGGTACACAGGGGTTCATTTTACTATCCTTGGTATTTTGTGTATGTACATTTGAAGTTTCCTATGCTAAGAGTAAAAATGGATGAGGTCTTCAGAAATGCTGTTCATGAGTGTCTAAAAACAGAATATCAAAAGGAAAACCTAAGCAATGTGGAAGTCAGAATTACTAAGTTACATCCTACTAATTCTATATGTGTTTTACGAAAAACAGTTGGCCCCTAAAATGGGGGCTGTCCATTCATTATATACTGACCCCCTTGTGAAATGAGATGTGATGGTGTCTGCCTGGTAGTTTGCCTTGTAATCCTGGGGCTACATGAGACTTCAGCTGCTTACAGAAAAGAAACAACAAAGCCACTAGGAATAAAGAGTTCACAGCCAAGGTACAGTTCTTCAGCATTAGCAGGCTGGTGCACAGACCAGGTTCTGAGGATTAAGTATCCTTCTCTTCTTATTCTAAGCAACCACCGTCTCCATAAAGTCATCAAATTAGCCCCTGCCAGTTTGCTAGGCCATTTTAACACAAGCTCTTGTATGAAGGGCCCAACCTTGAGACGGACAAGGAAACAAAGCCTCTGCTTATTTTGTCAAACGATGAAGTGGCCAAGCACCTGACCTGAGCTCAAGTCCCAGGTTCTTATTTTTAAATTCCAGAAGGGTTACTCTGACTACAAGCGGGGAAGGAGTCTAAGAATAAATGTTTAGCTTCCACAGGCATGTCACTTACAAGTCATAAATATCAGCAGCTCCTGTTTTCTTATACCTCATAAATTCAACCACATTGGGGGATCTAATGCTCTATAACTTGGTCGAAGACAAAAATTTAAAGTATATATCTAAGCTAGTTAGAAGTATACACAAGAGGGAATTCCACGGCGGTCCAGTGGTTAAGACTCGGCACTCTCACTGCCGAGGGCCCGGGCTCGATCCCCGGTTGGAGAACTAAGATCATACAAGCCGAGCAACACAGCCACCCCCCAAAAAATAAAAATAAAAAAAAGATACACAAAAAACAAGTACTGCCGGTGGAGGGCTTGTGTGTGGGGGGAACAGACAGACCCTATGGCACCAAGTCTGTCCTCCCCTTAGGCGGTACCAGACTCCAACGAGGTCAAACGAGTCAAGTGCTCTTACATTTTGTTTCTCCATCGGACTTGCTTCTCCTGGGCATACAAAGTTTGCAAACAGGTTTGGGGGACTTCTTTTTCTCTGCTATTTCCACTCTGTGCTCCTCACCACTTGTCTGGCTCCCGTTTTCTAGACATCCATTCACTTCCCGACTGAAAGCATGAGCTCCATTCTCCAAAGACAAATCTTTTCTGTTAAACTATCTCTTTCCAAATCTTTGAGCCTCTAAGCCATAAATCCTCACTAAGAGATTCTGCCAAAGCACTTGCACCCAGGTCACCAATGAACGTGTTGCAGTTCAGAGTGATGCGCCTCAAGCCAGCCATACAGTCAAGATCAGGTCTCCTGGAATGAAGACTCTCAGCCCAGGTTTCTTCATGCCTTCTGGTAGTCTGATACTTTAAGATCTTGGCCATGTGATCTGCTCCCTGCCATGTCAGATTACACCCCGTGAAGTTTACTGTCTTAAGAGTGGTAGAGTTCTTTACACCTTGACAAATAACCCTCCAGACCACTACTGGACACAGGGAAGAAGTCGGCCGTGCTGTCGCAGCGCAGCTTCACCGGTCAGCATGGCCCGAGCGCGGCCTCGGGGACGCTGGCTGTGGACACGGTGCCCACACCCACCTGGGAGCCCCGGCTCGCCTCCCGGCCCCTCGGGCGCCTGCCGCCCGGCGGCTGCGGCCCCGCCACGTGCGCAGGACCCGTGTCACAGCCAGAAGACGCAGGGCCACGGGCCCCAGTTAGGCAGGCCCCTCCATGCCGTGCTCACTTTGGCGCCGGCCTCCGCCAGATCTATTCTTAACACTTGGTAAGGTTGTGATATCCTAGTGCTAACAACAATGTGATAATTTCCCTCAGGTATTTCATAACACTTATTTTCCTTTAAATCTATCTTGGATCTTGATTGGCTTTCACCCTAAAGAACACAGGTGTAACCTGTCCTTCAGCAGCCATGTTAATCCAGTTTAACCTTATGAGACAGGTAGTGTTCCGTTCTGGACATTTTTTAACTTGTCATATATTACCTTACATTAGTATTTAAATACTTATATTTTGGTTATATTTGTCCTAATTTTGCTAAAGGCTATGACTCTGCTTTTACATCTAAATGTTTTGTTAGTCTCTAAACAAGTATTTTTTAATGTAATCAGTTCCCAATATGGACAGCTTAGTTAAAAAGTATCTTTAATAGAGTACTATTAAAACACTAGAGTTGGAGATAACATTTCATATGGAATAGTGGAGTGAGGCCTCCATAAATCTACTTCTCACTAAAAGCAACAGAAAATTGGTAAAAACTGGCAAAATCAACTTTTTCAAACTCTGGAAGTTAGCCAAAGACTTGTAAAAATATGAGGAGTGTTTATTCAAGAAAAACTGCTGACTTTTGGTAAGAGCAACAGGGTTTGTGGCATTATAACTTTACCTCTTCCCATTGCACTCTCCTCAGCCTTGCAAAACTTGAAAACCAGCAGCTTCACAACCATAGTAACTGTGAAAACCAGAAGCTATGTAACTACTGGAACGGGAAAACCAGGTTTGGACCTCAAAAGGTCTATCCTTAGAGCATTGTCACTATTTGATCTATTTGACAGCTCCCTGGAAAAACCCCATTTATATCATGTTGTCCTTATTTTACCTGATTAGGAATTTCCCTAAATGAAGAAAATACATATCCCCAAAGTGTTTGTGGAAAACTTTCAGCAAAAATTGTTTAACATGGGAGCTGCCTAAGGCTGCAGTATCAGTTTAGATTAAATAAGAACTTGGCTAAAAATTTAAAAGGAAGATCTGGGGAACAAGATGTCCATAGGGGTTTTGAAAAGCTCTGACATATTTCTGGAGTTCTAAAAGTTCATACACATATGCAGGGCTGGGTGCATGTCCAGGAAAAGACTGAGAAGGTCTCAGTCTCTCACCACTAACAGATTTTGAGGTCTTGCCCAAGTAAGAAGTAAAGAATATGTGAGGCTGTAAAATTCCTGAGTGTTGATGGTAAGTCCCAACAAATAGAGCTTCTCAATAAAGAGTGAAAGACTTATTGGTTCAAGGAAATTAAGGAAATCTCTGACCAATCATTAATTGATCACTAAGTTAACTAAGGAGAAATTTCAGTGACTACATGCTACAGGAAATGCAAACTTTACAGAATTAGCTCAAGAAAATCATTAACTAACTAAACATGAGCTACAGTATTAGCAACAAAAACAACAACAAAATAGCCACAGCATCAATCAAACCCTGGGAGCAGGGTTTGATTTCCAGAGTTGCCACATTACAATATCTCAAAGGTCTAAAATGTCCAGCTTTTGGCTAAAAAAAAATGAAATTCATAAACAAGAAAGTATGGCTCATACATTGGGAAAAAATGAGTATACAGAAACTGTCCCAGAAGGCGTCTAGATGTTGAACTTCATAAACAAAGACTTTAAATCACTCATTATAAATATGAAGAAATAACTAAAATAAACTACGTCTAAAGAATTAAAATGAATTATAACGTCTCGTTAATGTTATATATCAATAGATAGAAATTATAAAAGAAGAAGCAAATAGAAATCCTAGAGTTGAAAAGTACAATAAATAAAATGAAAAAGTCATTAGAGGAATTCAACAGAAGATTTGGGCTGGCACAAGAAAGAACCAATGAACTTGAAGTCAGGTCAATTGAAATTATCTAGTTTGAGGAACAGCAAGAAAAAAAAAAAAAAAAAAGAAGGATAAAAATTAGAGTCTCAAATCTTTTTGGCATACCAGCAATTGTACTAAACTATGTATAACAGGAGTATGAGAAGAAGACAAGTAAAAAAATTTAAAAAAAAGGAGAAGAAAAAAATTTGAGGAAATACTGACTGAAAATTTCCCAAATTTGATCATAAAAAAAATAATAATAATTATTCTCCATATCCAAGAAGCTCAACAAACCACAAATACATTAAACATTAGAACAACAACACCATGGCACATTATAGTCAAGCTGTCAGTAACCAAAGATGGAGCATCTTGAAAACAGCAAGAAAAAATGGCACACCAGGTACAGAAGATCTTTAATAAGATCTTTCACTGACTTTTCATCAGAAAACATGGAGGCTAGAGGCAGTAGGGTGGCATTCAAAATGTTGAAATAAAAAGACTGTCAACCACAAATTCTATATCCAGAAAAACTATACTTTACAATGATAGACATAAACAGAGACTGTGTCACTAGCAAACCTGTCTTATGAGAAACACTAAGGGGAGGCCTTTAGGATAAATTGTAAGGGCACTAGATGGTAACTCAAATCTGCACAAAGCAAAAAAGAACCCAGTAGGGTTAACAATATTGGTAAATATGAATTAAAGTATAAATGTATTTTTTGTTTATAACTCTTTTCTTCTCTTATTTAAAACTCAAGTGGAGCAAAGCAATATTTATAAAACTTTGTTAAAAAAAAACTTTGTTGATAAGCTTAAAATGTTTTATACATTTTAAGGGGATGAGAAAGGGGGTCAGGGTTGTGAGGAACAGGGTGAGATCAGAGCTTTATTGGAGTAGAGTTTCTGTATACTGTTGAAATTGTCAGTATTAATTTAATGTAGCTTGTTTAAATTAGGTTGCTAACTTAATCTTCAGGCAACCAGTAAGAAAACAACTAAAAATATTGTAAATGTAACAACAAGGAGATTACATGGTACACTAGAAAATATCTATTGAACAAAAAATAAGGCCGTAATGAGGGGTAGATAGAGAATGTAAACTGTGGAAAACAATTAGCAAAATGACTGATGTGAAGCCTTATTTATCAGTAATTGTATTAAATGTAAAGTCATTAGACATTCCAATTAAAACACAGAGACTGGCAGAAAGGACAAGAATTCATGATCCAACTTGTACATATATAACAACCATACTTTAGATACAAATAAAAATAAAATGATTGCAAATTAAAATAGACTCACAGACATAGAAAACAAACTTATGGTTACCAAAGAGGAGAAGGAGGGAGAAAGGGACAAATTAAGATTATGGGATTAACAGATAGACACTACCATACATAAAATAGATAAACAACAAGGATTTACTGTATAACACAAGGAATTATATTCAATATCTCGTAATAACCTATGATGGAATATAATCTGAAAAAAATAACTGAATCATTTTGCTGTACACCTGAAAATAACACAATATTGTAAATTAACTTTACTTCAAAAAAAAAAAAAATCACCAAAAAAAAAAAAAGAAGAAAAGAAAAGACTGGAAAAAGATATAGTCAAAGTAAAAATTGACAGAATTGAATAGAAATAGAAAATTCAACAATAACAGTTAGAGACTCAATTAATCCACTTTTAATAATGGATAGTACAACAAAGCTTAAAATCAGTAAGAATATTATAAAATATCTAGACCAACAAAGTTATAGAAGACTCCACCCAACAAAAACAGAACATGCATCCTTCTTAAATGCACATAGAACGTTCTCTAGGACTGATTATATGCCAGGCCATAAAACAAGCCTCAATAACTTTAAAAGTTTTGGAAACATACAAAGCATATTCTCTGAACACATGGAATTTAACTAAAAATCGATAATAGGAGAAAATCTTGGGAGTTCACATGTATATGGAAATTAAACAACATACTCTAAAATAACCAATCAAAGAAGAAATCACAAATTTGAAAATACTTTGACATGAACAAAACCAAAAATACAACATATCAAAACATATAAGGTGCTACAAAACCAGTGCTTAAAAGGAAAAGTAGAACAGTAAATGCCTATAATTAAAAAGAAAAAAGATATTAATCAACAAAGTAAAAAACCATCTTAAAAATTGGGGTGGGGGGAAGCAAACTAAATATAAAGAAATCAGAATAAAGGAGATATTGGAGCAAGAATTTACAACATAGAGAATAGAAAAACAATAGATAAAATCAATAAGTCCAAAAAGTTGTTCTTTGTAGCATCAATAAGTTGATCAACTTTTAACTAGACTAAGAAAAAGAAAGATTCAAATTAATAAAATCAATATTAAAAGAGGGGACCTCACTGCTTTTCTTTAAAAAAAAGTTTTTGAAAGAAATACTTTGAACAGCCATATGCCAACAAATAAAATAACTTAGATGAAATGGAAAAATTCCAAAAAACATACAAAAAACCAAAATTGACTCAGGAAGAAAGCAAAAATCCGAATAGACTTAAACCAAGTAAGGAGATTGAACAAGAAATTTGAACATTTCCCACAGGAAGAGCCAAGGCCCAGAGCATATCACTGATGAGTTCTATCAAACATTTAAAGAATAATGAATACCATACTTTCAAATACACTTCCAAAGAAGAAGAAGAGAAGGAGAAGGTGGGGAGAGGAGGACTGGGACTGAGTACTTCTCAACTAATTATTAGTTTGATAGCAAAATCAGGCAAATACATCACAAGAAATGAACACTAGACTGATAAAATATTTCTTATGAATAGCAACACAAAATTTCTCAACAGAATACTAGCAAACAAAATCTAGCAACATATAAAAAACATTAACCACCAAGATCAAAAGGGAATTATCCCAGGAATGCAATAATTCAAGGTGGTTTCAACTTCCAAAAAAAAATCAATCAGTACATGGAACCATATGTGGTGGGTGCAATGGTGGCCCTTCCAAAAAATATGTCCATATCTCAGAACATGTGAATGTAATATTGTTTGGCAAAAAGGATCTTTACATCAAGCCAAAGAGTTTATGGTATGTTGTTACTGCAATCTTAGGAAAATAATACACCATATTAAGATAATAAAGAATAAACCTCACATGGTGGTTTCAATAGACACATAAAAAGTGTTTGAGAGTATGCCACATCCTTTTATAGAAAAAAACACTCCTCAATCAAGGAAGAGAAGGGAACTCCTTCACCCTGATAAAAAGCATCATAAAAAATATCGACATATACACACTACCAAATGTACAATAGTTAGCTAGTGGGAAGCAGCTGCATAGCACAGGGAGTTCAGCTCGGTGCTTTGCAATGACCTAGAGGGGTGGGATATGGAGAGTGAGAGAGAGGCTCAAGAGGAAGGGGATATGGGGATATATGTATGTCTATGGCTGATTCACTTTGTTGTACAACAGAAACTAACACAGTATTGTGAAGCAATTATACTCCAATAAAGATCTATTAAAAAAACCCAAAACATATAGCTAACATCATACCTAAAAGTGAAAGACTGAATGCTTTCTTCCTAAGTTCATGAACAAGATAAAGACATCTGCTCTGATCACTTCTATTTAACATATACTGTAGGTTTTAGTCATGGGAATTAGACAAGAAAAATAAAGAGGTAAAGCTATCTTTATTTTCAGGTGACACAATTTGTATATAGAAAATCCTAATAAATTCACTAAAAAAACTATTAGAACTAATAAACAAGCTCAGCAAAATTGCAAGGTACAAGATCATTGTACAAAAATCAATTTTATATCTACACACTAACAATGAACAATTCAAAAATAAAACTAAGTCAAAATAAAATATTTAGCAATCCATTCAATAAAAGAAGTTTAAGACTTGTACATTAAAAACTATAAAAAAGTTTAAAAAATTAAAGATCTAAATAAATGAAAGATCATGCCACATTTATGGATCAAAGATTTAATATCATTAAGATGAAATTATTTCCCAAATCAATCTACAGATTTAACATAATTCCTATCAAAATTCCAGCTGCCTTTTAAAAAAAAGAAATTGACAAGCTGATCTTAAAATTCACATGGAAATTGAAAGAACCCAGCCAAACATTCTTGAAAATGAACCAAGTTCCTGGACTCACACTTTCTAATTTCAAAACTTACTACAAAGTTGCAGTAATTAAAACAGTGTGGTACTGACCTAAAGATAAATAGATCAATGGAATAGAATTTAGAGTCCAGAATTAAACTCTTCCATTTATGATGAATTGAGTTTTAACAATTACTGCAAGACATTTTAATGTAAAAAGAATAGTCTTTTCAACAAATGGTGTTGAAACTATTGAATATCCATATGCAAAAAAAGAAATTGGACTCCTACCTTACATCATATATAACAATGAACTAAAAATGGATCATAGACATATATGTAAGGGGTAAAAATATTTTAGAAAACCTTAGAGAAAAACATAGAAGTAAATATTTATGACCTTGGGTTAACTAATGGTTTCTTAGATATGACCCTAAAAGCCCAAGTGAGAAAACAAGAACAGAATAATTGGACTTCAGCAGAATTAAATAATTCTGTGTTTTAAAGGTCACAAAAAAAAGTTAAAAAATAACCCACAGAATGAGAGAAATACTTGCAAAACAATGACATACCATTTCACACCCACTAGGAAGACTACAAAAAACAAAAAAATCCCAAAAAAACAGACAATAACAAAAGTTGGCAAGGATATGAAGAAATTGGAACTCTAATACATTGTTAGTGGGGTTGTAAAGTTGTGCAGTCACTTTGGAAAGTAGTCTAACAATTCCTCAAACTGTTAAAGATAGAGGTACCATGTGACCTGACAATTCCACTTCTAAGTATATATTCAAATGAAATGAAAGCATGTATCTATCCAAAAGCTAGTACATAAATGTTCATAGTGACAATTCACAATAGCAAAATGTAGAAACAAATTTTCACCAACAGTGAATGAATAAACAAATTGTAGAATATCCGTACAGTGGACTATTCATTGGCAATAAAAAGGAATGAAAGACTGAATGATATGGATGAAACTTGAAGATATTATACAAAGTGTAAGTGAAAGAAGACAGTCACATATTATATGATTCTATTTATATAAAATGTCTAGAATGAACAAATTCATAGAGATAGAAAGTAGGTTAATAGTTGCCTGGAGCTTGGCAATTGGGGAGATAGGGAATGACTGCTAATAAGTATGAAGTTTCTTTTGTGGGTGATAACATGTTCTAAAATTAGATTGTCATAATGATTGCACAACTCTAGGAATATGCTTTTAAAAAGCCATTGAATTGTACACTTTAAATGGGTAAATTTAATGGTATGGTATTTTTTTTAAGATTTATTATTTATTTAATTTATTTTTGGCAGCATTGGGTCTTAGTTGTGGCATGCCAGATCTTCCTTGAGGCGTGCAGGATCTTTCATTGCAGTGCACGGGCTTCTCTCCAGTTGTGGTGTGAGGGTTTTCTCTCTCTAGTGTGGTGCGCGGGCTCCAGGGCGCATCGGCTCTGTAGCTTGCGGCACACAGGCTCTCTAGTTGAAGCGCATGAGCTCAGTAGTTGTGGTGCACAGGCTTAGTTGCCCCACAGCATGTGGGATCTTAGTTCCCTGACCAGGGATTGAACCTGCGTCACCCGCCTTGTAAGCCTGAATCTCTACCACTGGACCACCAGGGACAAACATTGGATAAATTGAATAGGATCCTTAAGGGAAATATAAATAAAATGTTAATGGGGAAAAGGTGCAACCAGATATTTTCATTGAGGGAATCATGCTTCCCTGGATCTTGCAATATTCTTGTAAGACTGATAAATATTAATATTCAAAGAAGGAAGGTAAAAATATTTCATAAGGGTGGGGGAAGTAGAATGGCAAGATTTTGGATTGCTTATAGAAGGTGAGTAGTCTGATTTGGCAGATATATTGAATATGAGGAATGAAGAATTACAGAATGAAGTATGGAAAAATGGTTTTAAAACCATAGGGTGGAAAGACTAGACTCCTAGAGAAAGGAATATATTCCTTAGTTCAGGAAGTTACAAGAATAACCTAGATGCAAGGCAAGAGCTGCAGGCATCCATTTTCTTTTAATCTCTAAATCCCTTAGATTAAGAAGACAGGAAAAGGCAAGAGTACCAAGAAATTGTGGATCTTTAATATCATAAATCACTGTCATCAGTTGATCTTCTGAGAGAGTAGGACTTATCCACTAGTGATCTGAAGAAAAGACTGGAGGAAAGAACATGAAAGAAAAGTAATTGCCCAGTTTTGGGAGACAAGGATCACCCTCCCTACAGCAAAACAAAAGTCATTTATGTAGCAGACACATTTGTGATGCAAAGGATGGTTGTCCTATGTTGTAAACAGAATCTGAGGTCTAAGTTCATCAATTAGTACTTATGTGTCCACAGTCAAGTCATTTAACCTTGTAAGCAACCATTATCACACATGCAAAATTTTATAATATCAACTACTCTATGTTTTTCAGAGGCTTAACAGCTTAACACAATGCCACGCTCCTACTACAATTAATAATAATCACACATATTTCCAACTGTCCTTGGCAAGATCATCATGTCCAGTCACCCTACACAAAAGATGCCACAATACAGGCTGCAGGAGAACAATCATGAGAAGGCTCTTATCAGAAATGATTATCCAGCTTTTTCTAATGACCAGTATCTCCAAAAGTCTCCTTTAAATAGGAAATGTAAATGTAACTCTATTAAAATTCTGAGCAAGATATGTAGATTCACTTTCACCACTTTTGGTAAAATGGTACTGAGGTCCTAGTTTATGCGATAATAAATGAGAAAAAAAGAAAGAGTGTGCTAATTGGATAAAAAAAAATCCACCCTTTTTTAGTTGCTATGATTTTTTACCAAGAAAATCTAAGAGAATCAATAGATAAATAAGTAAATCTAGCAAATAAATCTGGCATAAATAGGAAACACATATCAATATCTTCCATATACTGTCAATAAATATATATGAACTATAAAAGAAAAAAATAACATTCACAAAAACAATGAAACTTATATCTAGGAATAATTCTAAAAATATATTTTTCTAAAAATATATTTTCCTTGATAAAATAAAAGATTATAAAGAGAAATTAAAGAAAATCTAAATATATGAAGAGATATGTCAAGTCTATGGATGGAAAGGTAAAATTTTCTAGAGATATCAAATTTTTTCAAGTTAGTCCATAAGTGTAATGCAACACCAATCAAAATCTCTATAGCTGTTTCATGAAATTTTATAAGCCAATTCATAATACCAAAGAGCAAAAATAAAGAATAACAAGGAAGAGTTTCAATAATAATAGGGTGAAGGGACTTCTTCACTAGTAGCTAAAACATTTTAAGGCCTTAAAACTCAAGACATTATGCTATTTAATCTGGGATAGATGAACAGACCAGTAGAACTTTAAAAAGAGCCTAGATTTTTCACTTATGTAATCTAGATATATGATGAAGATGGCAGAGGAGAAAACACCAGTTATTCAATAAATAGTTCTGGATCAATGATTATCTGCACCACATACTATACAGGAAAAATGGATTTTATTTGTAAAAGTGAATAGCAAAATTTTAAATTTCTAGAATAAACTAGAAGAATATCTTTTTCAACTGGTAATATACAAGGATTTTGAAACAAGACTCAGAAACCATAGTCGTGAAGGAAAATATTGATATATATGGCTATATTAAAAAAAAACCAATAGTAACAATAAGAAAAGTGATGTTAATGCACTATGAACATACATATAGCCTGGGAGAAGATATTTGCACATCATATGATCAACAAAGGAATAATATTCAAAATATATAAAGCATTTCTGTAAGTCAAAAGCAAAAGACAATACAATCAAAAAAGAGGCAAAGGATTTAAAGAACATATTACAGATAAGGTTGTCTTCCCTTGAAATTAGAGAAATGTGAATTTAAAAGTACAACGTTATACTCAATGGCTTGGAAAAAAACAAAGATCATATGGGGAGAATGTGAAAAAACGCAGATTTATATCCCAGAAAATAGATAGGTAAATAGTCATATTAGTAAGAAATTTGACAATATGCAGGAAAACCAGAGTATACACTTCAATCTAGTAACTCCACTCCTAAAAACATTCAGTGCAACATTTCTACAAGGAAATACAAACAAGACAATTCATTGCAACATTGTACACAAAGGTCAAAACTGGGAACAACTACCCTTCAATAGGAAAATGAATAGGTAAACTGTGGTGAATGCTTGTGATTGAATATCACAAAGCCATTAAACTGAAAACAATTAGAACTGTGCATACCCACATGGATAAATTTCATAAATAACAAAATTGAATGAAAACTCAATTTAATCTATAAAATAATATATTTAGTATGATTCACTTCATCTAAATTTGAGAACCTATAAATGGCTATAAATAATATGGCTATACAAATACACAGTAAAGGTAGCAACACACATGGGGATGGTATATACAAAACTCAAGATGATGGGTGTGTCAAAGTAAGGAAGAAGGGCAAAATGGGATTGCAAAGAGATACATGTATCAATAGAATTTCCAAATACATCTGTAATGTTTTATCTCTTAAAAAGAAGATCTGGAGAAAATATGACAAATATTAAAATTTTACAAAGCTTAGTATTGGGATACCAGCATTTATTAAAATATTCTTTAAACTTTTTGGTGTTTTGAAGTTTTCTATAATAAAAATAAAAAAGAACTCAGGTGAACTTTGAGCCTTTGAGGTGAGGAGAAAAGCAGTAATAAGGATATACAAGGAATTTTAAAATACCAAGAAAGGAGGTTGCAATTTTTAAGACAAACTCCCTTCCAAAAAATAAAGCTTAAAATAATAAATTTAGGAATCTTTATACTTTCTTGCTTTGATCTCTAGTTCGAATCCAAATTTCTCAGTTTTATTATATTCTTCTTTCAGAATATAATCCAAACTCTAGCATCTTTACTGAATTCTAGACATCCGTACATTTGTTTTTAAATGGACAAAATCTGGTTTTATAAATATCAAATGTACCAGGCCTCCAACAACTGGAATGTGGTAATAACATGCCCCTTTACAGCTTATAGGGATTAATGTGTGGTTTTAAAGAGTTCAAATGTAGATTAAAAATATATAATATATTTGAGGTGGATAAGAAAGGATTCACCTTTGAAATACATTAGCCCAGACAATTGGGAAGATATTTCAGCCTCTGACTAAATGAAGATATACTGAACAAACTGGCTCAGTAGAAAAGCATCACTGTAAGTGATAAGAAAAATGGGCTTTGGCACATGGAACTGGATGAAGAGAATGTATATTTATGCACTTGCCATGAGTCGTTTGTGTGAGACAGCTCTATGAATGCCATTTGAGATCAGCTTCAACTCTGAAGTTTTTAAATTATATATATATATATATAATATATATATATATATATATATACCATATATGAATTAGAAAGGGAAACTATCAATTTTGATTATCTAAGCATAGTGCATACTATGTTGCTTAAAGTGTCTTATTACTTGGAGAGTCAATGAATGGAGTGAATGAAAAACAGAATCCAAATTTAATAAGAAGTAAATTAAGTTCAAAGAATACAATGAGTTGTAGGAAATAGTTGTGCTGCGTTGTCTCTAAAGATGGATTAAATTCAACAGAAGAAGGACAGGCAATACCAACGATGTCAAACCGGAAAGCTAACAAGACAAGAGGCATGTGCCAGGTACAATTAGCTCCCTGTCAGAGTTCATAGAATACACAGTGTTTTAATCCCAAAGTCTTTCTGAGCTCTGCTCTCAAGAAGGACATTGGGGCAATCGAGATTCATAGGCAACAGACACCCTCAAGTGTAGAAACACAGGCATATTGACCTTAACTGCTTGTTTTGATGTAAAAGACTGTGTAAAACTATCAATGAAAGATGAATTGCCCCATATCTCCAGAAAACAACTCTTTAATTGTGCAGTAAAAGTGCTGGAGTGCGAGAATGACCGTGAGAAAATCAGAAGTCTTTTCTACGTCTCCTCTTAGATTTATGCTTTGTCACCTACTGTGAAATAAATATAAAGCAATACAATCACTCTGAGTGGCATTATGGAGCTTAGTTTATAAGTGCATAGAAGGCTTTGAATAAATTCTCAACACAAAGGTAACATTACTTATTCATTTAGTGAATACTTTTTCAGCCTTTACAATGTGCCAGGTTCTTTTGTAAAAGCTCTAGAAAAGTGGCTTGCCTAATTCTTATTACAACCCTATTAGGTGGGTATTATAATCTTCACCTTAAAGAGGGGAAACTGAGGTGAAATATGTAACTTGCTCAAAGTCACACAGCTGAACAGGCAGTTTATCCAAATCCATGATCTTAACCACTACTATATATCTTCTAAATAAGAAACCTGATGCTTACAGTTGAACTCTGAGAGGAAGTGCTATAAGGAAGGGTTTTGGAAAGAAATGAAATGGGAAGTGGGTAGAGATGTACTGGAGAGAAGAAAAACAAAAGATGAATATCATGGAGAAAAATGAAATGATTCTCTCTCCCTTCTGGAATTTTTGCAAGAGTTTTATTTGTAGTCCAGAATAATAAGTCTGGGAAGCAAGATACCCAACTGTCATCCTTACAATGTTTGAACATAAGACTGAAAAATGAATGCAAGGACTTCAAAGAAGGAGAAAAAGAGGCAAAACTTGTTTATCATCTTCTGTCATGGTAATAATATCAAACAATCATAATAATGGGAATTTAGCGATGTGGGTAGAGGGCTTTATTAGATTCCATTCTTAACCACTGAATTAATGTTGTTAAAACATTTTATTTAATAACTCATTAAATAATAGCTCTGATTTAAAATGCTAGAAAGGCTGGTATTTGGAGTAAAAAACACTATTTCAGAAATCACACACTCTAAACAAACCAAACTATTCATAATATTCAGGATCTTTCAGAGCAGTTATAGGAAATACTAACTTCACTTAAACCCATATTAATCACACGTGCAATGAATTACTCTCTACTAGATGCTTCGAGGTTACTGAGGGAGTTAATAAATGTAGTTTTTGTTCAGAAAAAAGCTTACAGCATAGTATGTCAGAATTTTTGCATGAATAAAGTAGGGAACAATTCAAGAGTGAGTACAATGTAGTTTGGTATATATCATACCCATAAAGCCTGCAGGTATTGGACACAACTAGAATGAATGAAACTGTTTCTTAAAGAAAATAACATGGTCATTGGAGGAAATACTGAATTTAAGTTAAAAAGGATGAGAAACAATATAGAAAGAGTAAATTTGAGCGATGATGATATAGAGTGTGGGCTCTAGAAGTTGACTTATTTGGTTCTAACACTATATACATGAACTTGAGCAAGTAGTTTAACTTGTTTCTTGTCTTTCAAACAGAGATAATAATAGCAACTGTTTCAAAAGATTTACATAAGATTTAAAAGAGGCCAACTTAAATTTGAGAATCAAGAACAGTGACAGCAAGAAGGGTATTAATAAATGTTAGCTGTTAATATTATTATTAAAACTTACAGAAGAATAAATATGAAAGAAAATTACAAGATGGGTTTATAAGTTATTACCATTTTGATTCATGATCATTAATTTCATGAACTTCAGTAAATTCATGATCATACAATGGAATCTGCATGTAGCTAGAAGAAATACAGTGAGCTTAACAAAGATTAACCTAAAAAAAAAATCAAATGAGCAATCCAAGGCCCATTCATGCACTTTCCTTTCTTTCCACTCCAGTTCTTTTTATGCACATGAGCTGAGAATCTCAGTACAGGGGAAGGAAGAAAGGGGGAGGAGAAATAGTAAGTCTAAATAGATAGTAAACTTGAACAGTGCTGAAATAGAATATCCAAACAACTGTCAAATGTATAAGAAGACCGTTTTATTAACCAGATGCTACCAGGCCCAAGCAAACACAGAAGAGCGTCCCCAGCACGACGCTTTGCTTTGCTTTGACAGGTCTGATTTATGAAGCAGATGATTTGTTATTTATTGATCAGAGACTGATTCTACTCACAGAGTTAAGAAGAAGCTTGATAAAAGGCAAGCATGCATCTCATTTGGTTATGAGCAAAAATACTGTCTATTGGCTTGCTGTGTCAACTGACTTTGATGCAACAACATCCAGATGTTCAACATGTGCAAACTTCAGAAACAAAACAAAACAAAACAAAACAAAATGTGCCTCTCCTGCCACAAAAGAGAGAAAAATATTCAAAACATGTCCCATAGAAAAAAGAACTCATCAGGACCAAAGAATATAGACTGAAATACATTTTTAATAGAAAATAAGGAAGATTCACTGAATTGTTTTTCATTATTTCATTTATTTAATGATTATTTATTGAGGGCTCTCTATGTTTAAGGCATTGTGGGGAGCACTGTCTTGACACTTAAAATGTCCTATATACAAATTCAGAGTTCCAGGAAATTACTAGCTCACATAAATTTTTACCAAAATGCTCAAAGCAAGCCTGATACCTTTTCATCTTCTACAATATCAAAGCTTCTATTAAGTTAATTATTTTTCACTCTTGCTATCATAACACAGTTGCCATTTGTTCTTTCTTATTCAGGAAATTCCTTCAGCTTTGTTTTTCTCTCCAATCAGTCCAGCGGAAAGCTACGTATAACTGGGTTTTGAGATAAGACATATGATTACTTAGTCTGGAAGCATGGAACATTTTATATTCTAGTTTAGTGTATTTTAATTATGATGCTGAAGTTTGCACAACATTAGTTGTGCCACATGGTGATTTTGTATTTTTCCAAAAGCTATTAATGATCAAAAACACTAACCTCTACTTTGTCACTTGAAGGTTTATGGATTTCTTTCCCCCTTTCCTAAGCATGCTCTAAAAACAGGAAAGAGAAATATCTTATCATCTGAAGTTAGGTGTTAAATCTTTTTCATTTTTTTTTCCAAAAATTTTTCTGGGAATGACCTCATCCAAGATGGAGTGGTAAATATGTTTGAGGGTAATTTAGTCTCTCAATTCATTTCGGTTAGTATTAGAAAAACAGATTTTCTCTTCTGTCTCACAGTTGTCTCAGCAATAGATGGCATGAAGTTATCGCCCAGGTCTTTCAGTTTAACAAAACTAGTTAAACAAGCACCACATCATGGATAATACAGTCATTATCGTTGTAAGAGCACTAAGTTGTAAAGTTGATAGCAAGAATCTTAGGCATTTATAATAGCTGCCACATTTGCAGTATTGTCACACAGAGACTTGCCTTCGAAAACAAAATTTCTTAGAAACCAGAAATTCACCAGTTTGTTTGTCTTGCTTATAAAGTACAGCAGAATATGGTGCAAAGTACATGGGCTATGGAATTAGACAAACTTGGATTTCATTCTCAGTTCTGCCTCTTAAAGTAGCATCCATTAACTTCTCTGAATCTTGTCTTTCTATTGGTCAATTTGGGATTGTGGTTCCTAGACCTAAGGTTTGTTGGATTGATATTGGGTTTAGACGATGTGTTTTAACAAGATAATCTTACAACATGGTTAGAACCATGCTGGCCTCTGGTAAGTATTTATTTTTATTTTTTTTATTTATTTTTTATTTTTTTTTTTTATTTTTATTTATGGCTGTGTTGGGTCTTCATTTCTGTGCGAGGGCTTTTTCCAGTTGTGGCAAGTGGGGGCCACTCTTCATCACGGTGCGCGGGCCTCTCACTATCGCGGCCCCTCCAATTGCAGAGCACAGGCTCCAGACGCGCAGGCTCAGCAATTGTGGCTCACGGGCTTAGTCGCTCCGCGGCATGTGGGATCTTCCCAGACCAGGGCTCGAACCCGTGTCCCCTGCATTGGCAGGCAGATTCTCAACCACTGCGCCACCAGGGAAGCCCTGGTAATTATTTAAAAGGAAAAATCTTAATTTCTTTTTCATTACTGACCTTATAAGTCTAAGACGATTAAGTGGATAATTGAGAGTGTCAAAGAAAAGTCAAAACAATCAGAATTTTTTTTGGTGCCATATTAAACAGCATTTGTTTTTCTGAAGAAGAATATTGCCCTTCATTAGTCCACAATTTGATTGGATATAAAATCACCCAAAATTCAGAATTTGGTTATTGCGTCTCTGGAGGGTAAGCTAACTTACATCCAATTTATTTGAAAGTTAAATAAATGCCCAAAAAAGCTCTATACAATATTATTTGTTATTTTTGCACTTTGAAGTTAATTTGCTAGTAAATATAGAACACAAAAGATCACTTTATTAAAGATTTTTCTTTAGTTGTCCATACCCACTTATTCATTTATTCATTCAAAGCATTTATTGAGTACATATTTTATGTCAGACAAAGCAAAACAGCAATACTATCTTTTGAACATTGTGAAATATTGCTTAAATTGGATGGCATACCTGACCTCTTAATTTGAGTACATTCATTTAATATTGTAACTTGAGCATCAGGAGGGAATTACTACCCACTACAGGCAGGCACTCTGCTGTTTGCTTTTCCTGTGGTATCTCATCTAATCTTTAAAATAACCTCATTAAGTCAGTGTTACTTTCCACATTTTACAGATGAGGAGCTGAAGTTAACGAAGTTAAGTTTTACAAGTTTAAGATGATACAATTAGTGGCAAAGCTGAGTTTGAACTCAGGTTAAGGCACTAAAGCCATATCTTTTTTCACCAGGCCTAGGAACAACAGGGTTTCTACTACTGTGAGAGAGAAGGCAGAAAGTGTTTGTAATACTTTTAGACAATAAGTGTCTAGAGTTTCAGAAAATTTAAATGTGAAATAAATTGGAGAAGGATAAAAATGTCTTTATTCAGAAATTCTAATTCAGTAAAATATATTATTCTGTGCTCCATACTTCCAATTATACTTTTCTTATAATTTATTATAGAAATAATCCCTGAACATATGGAGTTTAGTAGAGTACATCAGTTTAATTATCAAATGTTCACTGACTACTATCTGGACATTCAATAATACAACATTCAAATTTTGGTTATGTAAAAATGAGCAAAAAGATCTTTATTGTATAGAATCTGAAATTTTTCTGATATGTGGATTATTTGATCTGGGTGATCAACACATGGGAGTGAGTCACTGGTTAGAAAATTTGTGGCATTGTTGTCACTTGCTTCTAGTGGCAAACATATTTTCAGGAGAATATTTTCAAATTTGGAGTTGTTGAAGTTATTTGGAGTCATTCATTGCCAATATCAAGGGTGGCTGTATGTAGCATAGCATAGCACAAATATAGGTCCTACGGAGGATGTAAAAACAGTGTGAGGTATAGGCCCCAACTTCAATCAATTTACCGTACAGATAAAATATAATTTTGAGGAAATACAGAAAAAATTTTATTTACACAGATAGATCTTTCACTTTTCAACCTATTTTTCACTTACCTTCTCATGTCACTTATCTTGTTCCTCTAATGTAATCATGTTACATAGCTATGTCTTTGACTACACTTTTCTCTCTTTGAAGGTAAAAGTCATAGAAGAATAAAAGATACAAAGTCACCCATCTTTGCATCCCCAATCTTCAACACAGTGTCTAGAATCTTATGAATTAATGAAGAACTTTAAGGTTCTTAAATGGAATAACATCTGTGTGCATCTTCCTCTACCCATCACCTTATAATTAAAAAAAAAAAAAATAGAGGCCATGCTTAAAGTTCATTGTATTTCATTCTAAATTCCAAGTTCTGAAATAATTTACTATAGATATTAAGTGTTTAATAAGTATAATCTATCAATCATAGCTATTGAGAAGTCTCCTTTAGATTAGTAGACTATGAAGAACACACAATTCCCATTTTTGCTTCCCTGTGTGACCTTGAATTAATCATCTGATATTAGTCTTTACATTCTAGTTTACTTTCCCCTGAGGAGTTAAGAAGTTCAAAGCTGAGAATTATCTAAGTTATTATTAATTTTTAAACTTTTTATAATTAAATAATGCCTTTAACCACAACCTGGGCATTACTCGTCTGATCCTAGCATCTGATAGACCCAGAATTCATGCCTAGGGAGAAAAAAATCAAAAAAGACAACTTAGTTTTAACTCAAATCTTGAACAATAGAAAACAGATGAGTATAAAAAAGTCAAAAAGCCCAGAAAGTTCCATTTGCCATGCCATAGTATTATACTCCCAAAGAAAATGTCATGAAGTGAAGCATCACATTTATATTCCAGAGAATAATATTACCATACAAAAACTGATCCATTTTTTAAAGTATTTTTGAATTTGATCAAAGGTAAAATTTGAAAATAGCTTTTTACTAAGGAAAAGGACAGATTCTGCCTCCAAACTAAATACCCATTTTTTTAAAGAAAAAATTAGCAAATACTGAAGGACTAAATAACATTTTTTATGGCATAAATTAGCAACACTAGTAACTATTCTATAGAAGACTGGTGGAAAATCTTTCAAATTCTCAAGCTATTATTAAATATTACATTAAGTGAGAATCAAACTAATCTAAAACATGCATTAGATGTCAAATTAAACCAAAACAATGTCATTGCAAATTCAAAACATGGCCAGAATCACTATGGCTTAGAAAGCACAATAAACCGTCACAGGGGGAATTCTATACATAAAGCAGATCACCAAATCTAAAGAAATAATACAAACTACAGAGGCAGCTCTCTGACAGGTTTCTCCCATTTTAATGAAACAAGTTTCAGTGGAAAACTTAAAAGATTAAAAACTCACAACAAAATAACTCCCATACATTTTTCTTAGGGCTGTCTCTACAGCCCCAGATGAAGTAGAGATTTGGCAGTTTTCCCATAATGGGATCAGTGGAGACAGTCAACCTAAATGGAACACAAAAGAACCTGCATTTTCTATATTAGTTGTCTAGCTCAAACCATATATTGGCTAAATGTTCAGTTCATGTTGTAATAGGTAGACATATACAAATCCAACTATATTTGGCTCCAGAGTAATAATTTCCAGAAACAATACATCCAGCTTTAGCAACTCTCTGGCAATAAATTCCACCTCATTGTATTGGAGTTATGCTATTTTTCATGGTTTAAGAAAATCTATGGAATAGTTTCAGAGGGATACGTGTTAACTCTTTTTTAAATGTTTGGTATAATTCAGCTGTGAAGCCATCCGGTCCTGGACTTTTGTTTGTTGGGAGTTTTTAAATTACTGATTCAATTTCAGTACTGGGAATTGGTCTGTTCATATTTTCCATTTCTTCTTGGTTCAGTCTTGGGAGATTTCTAAAAATTTGTCCATTTCTTCTAGGTGGTCCATTTTGTTGGTGTATAGCTGCTCATAGTAGCCTCTCACGACCTTTGTATTGCTGTGGTGTCAGTTGTAACTTCTTCTTTTCCATTTCTGATTTTATTGATTTGGACCCTCTCCCTTTTTTCTTGATGAGTCTGGCTAAAGGTTTATCAATTTTGTTTACCTTTTCAAAGAATCAGCTTTTAGTTTCATTGATCTTTTCTAATTTTTTGTAGTCTCCATTTCATTTATTTCTGCTCTGATCTTTATGATTCCTTTCATTCTACTAACTTTGGGTTTTGTTTGTTCTTCTTTCTCTAGTTGCTTTAGGCATAAGGTTAGGTTGTTTACTTGATATTTTTCTTGTTTCCTGAGGTAAGTTTGTATTGCTATAAAATTCCTTCTTAGAACTGCTTTTGCTGTGTCCCATAGGTTTTGGATTATTGTGTTTTCATTTTCATTTGTCTCTAGGTAATTTTTGATTTCCTCTTTGATTTCTTCAGTAATCCATTGGTTGTTTAGTAGCATGCTTTTTAGTCTCCACTTGTTTGTGTTTTTTGCAGTTTTGTTGTCTTGTATTTGATGTTTTAAATACATTTATTTATTTATTTTTATTTTTGGCTGCGTTGGGTCTTCGTTGCTGTGTGGGAGCTTTCTCTAATTGTGGCAAGCAGGGGCTACTCTTCATTGCGGTATGCGGGCTTCTCATTGCGGTGGCTTCTCCTGTTGCGGAGCACAGGCTCTAGGCACGTGGGCTTCAGTAGTTGTGGCATGCAAGCTCAGTAGTTGTGGCACATGGGCTTAGTTGCTCCACAGCATGTGGGATCTTTCCGGACCAGGGATCGAACCCGTGTCCCCTGCATTGGCAGACGGATTCTTAACCACTGTGCCACCCTGGAAGTCCCTCTTGTAGTTGATTTCTAACTTCATAGCATTATGGTCAGAAAAATGCTTGATATGATTTCAGTTTTCTTAAATTTACTGAGGCTTGCTTTGTGGCCTAGCATGTGATCTATCCTGGAGAATGTTCCATGTACATTTGAAAAGAATGTGTATTCTGCTGCTTTCAGATGGAATGCTCTATAGATATCAAGTAAGGCCATCTGATCTAAACTGTCATTTAAAGCCTATGTTTCCTTATTTATTTTCTGTTTGGATGATCCACTTACTGATGTAAGTGGAGTGTTAAAACTCCCCTTATTATTGTGTTACTGTTGATTTCTCCTTTTATGTCTATTAACATTTACCTTATATATTGAGGTGCTCCTATGTCGGGTGCATATATATTTACAATTGTTATATCTTCTTCTTGGATTGACCCTTTGATCATTATGTAGTATCCTTCCTTGTCTCTTGTAACAGTCTTTATTTTAAAGTCCATTTTGTCTGATATAAGTATTGTTACTCTGGCTTTCTTTTGATTTCTGTTTGCATGGAATAACTTTTTCAATCTCCTCACTTTCAGTCTGCATGTGTCTCTAGATCTGAAATGACTCTCTTGTAGGCCACAAATATATGGGTCCTGTTTTTTGTATCCATTCAGTCTATGTCTTTTGGTCAGAGCATTTAGTCCATTTACATTTAAGATAATTATTGATATACATGTTCCTATTGCCATTTTGTTAATCATTTTGGATTTATTTGTATAGGTCTTTTTTCCCTTTCATTTTTTGTTCTCTTCTCTTGTGATTTGATGACTACCTTTAGTGTTATGGTTGGATTCCTTTTTCTTTTTTGTGTATATAGCTATTACAGACTTTTTGTTTGCGCTTACCATGAGGTTTTATACAGCAGTCTCTCTCTCTCCCTCTCTCTCTCTCTCTCTCTCTCTCTCTCTCTCTCTCTCTCTATATATATATATATATATATATACACATATATATATGCTTGTTTTAAATTGCTGATTTCTTTATTTCAAATGCATTTTATATACCCTGTATTTGTACTCTTAACCCCTCACGATTACTGTTTTTTTTTTTTTTTTTTTTTTTAAAGGATTTTCTTATTTATTTATTTATTTATTTATTTATTTTTGGCTGTGTTGGGTCTTCGGTTCGTGCGAGGGCTTTCTCCAGTTGCGGCAAGCGGGGGCCACTCTTCATCGTGGTGCGGGGACCGCTCTTCATCGCGGTGCGCGGGCCTTTCTCTATCGCGGCCCCTCCCATCACGGGGCACAGGCTCCAGACGCGCAGGCTCAGCAATTGTGGCTCACGGGCCCAGCTGCTCCGTGGCATGTGGGATCTTCCCAGACCAGGGCTCGAACCCGTGTCCCCTGCATTAGCAGGCAGATTCTCAACCACTGCGCCACCAGGGAAGCCCACGATTACTGTTTTTGATATTATATTTTACATCTAATTATTTTGTGTATGTCTTAACTGCTTATTGTGGATACAGATGATTTTATTACTTTTGTCTTTTAATCTCCCTACTAGTTGTGACCCTTTGTTTTTTACCTAGGAAAGTTCCTTTAGCATTTGTTGTAAAGCTGGTTTGGTGGTGCTGAATTCTCTTAGATTTTACTTGTCTATAAAGCTTTTGATTTCTCCATCAAATTTGAATGAGAGCCTTGCTGGGTAGAGTATTCTTGGCTGTAGGTTTTTCTCTTTCATCAATTTAAGTGTATCATGCCACTCCCTTCTGGCCTGCAGAGTTTCTGCTCAAAAATCAGCTGATAGCCTTATGGGAGTTCCCTTGAATGTTATTTGTAGCTTCTCCCTTGTTGCTTTTAATATTCTCTCTCTATCTTTATTTTTTGTCATTCTGATTACAATGTGCCGTGGTGTATTCCTCTGTGGATTAATCCTGTATGGGACTTTCTGCGCTTCCCAGACTTGAGTGACTGTTTCCTTCCCCAGGTTAGGGAAGTTTTCAGCTATTATCACTTCAAATATTTTTTCAGGCCCTTTCCCTCTCTCTTCTTCTTCTGTGATGCCTATAATGCAAATATTAGGACTCTTGATGTTGTCCCATAGGTCTCTTAAACAGTCCTCATTTCTTTTCATTCTTTTTTCTTTTTTCTGTTTAGTGGCAGTGATTTCCACTACTCTGTCTTCCAGCTCGCTGATCCATTCTCCTGCTTCATTTATTCTACTATTGATTACTTCTAGTGTATTTTTAGTTTGTTTTTGTAATTTTTTAATTCTGTTTGGTTGTTCTTTATATTTTCTAATTCTTTGTTAGAAACTTCTAATTTCTCACTCTGTGCATCCATTCTTTTCCTGAGTTTTTGATCATTTCTACGATAATTACTCTGATGTCTTTCTTGGGTAGATTGCCCATCTCCACATCACTTAGTTATTTTTCTGGGGTTTTATCTAGTTTCTTCATCTGAAACATATTCCTCTGTTACCTCATTTTGTCTAAATTGCTATTTGTATTTTTATGTATGTGGTAGGTTAGTTGTGTTTCTTGACCTTGGAGAAATAGTCCTCTTTAGGAGATGTCCTATATGTCCCAGCAGTGTATTCCCCTCTCATCACCCAAGGACCAGGAGCCAGCTGTTCCCAGGTATACCCATTGATGGGTGGAGCTGGGTCTTGTCCCTCTGGTGAGCAGGACTGTGTCTAAGGGCATGTGTAGAGGTGACAATGTGCTCAGGAAGTCTTTAGGAAACCTGTCTGCTCATGGATGGGGCTGTGTCCTCATCCAGTTTGTAGTTTGACCTGAGGCATCCCAGCCCTGGAGGCTACAAGCTCTTGGGTAGGGCCAGGTGTTGGTGCCAAGATGTCAGCCTCCAGGAGAGATCACACAGAAGAATACTACCCAGTATGTCCATCACCAGAGTCTATGTCTCCAGGGTGAGCCACAGCCATCCCCTGCCTCCACAGGAGACTCTCCAAGACCAGCAGGTAGGTCTGCCTCAGGCTCCTATCAAACTATGCTTTTGTCCTTGGTGCATGTGAGATTTTGTGTGCAACCCCTAAGGGTGAAGTCTCTATTTCCCCCAATCCTGTGGGGTCCCTGTAATCAAACCCCATTGGCCTACAAATCCAAATGCTCTAAGGGCTCCTCTTCCCACTGATGGATGGACACCCAGGCTGGGTGCCATGACATAGGGCTCGGAACTCTCACTTCTTTGGGAGAACCTCTGTAATACAATTATTATCCAGTTTGTGGTTTGCCCATCTAAGGTGTTCTGGGATTTGATTATATTGCAAGTCCATCCCTTCTACCCACCTCTTTGTGTTTCTTTCTTTATATCTTTAGTCATAGAAGATTTTTTCTGTAGGTTCCAATCTTTTTTCATATATAGTTGTTCTGCAGTTAGTTGTGATTTTGGTGTGCTCCTGAGAAGACGTGAGCTTAGGGTCCTTATACTCTGCCATCTTGGCTGCTATCCCAATTATGAATGTTCTTGATGAAGCTTTGTTTGCAGCTCTGTTTTTTTAAACTGGAACATCACTGTTCAGCATGCTCCTTGCTCTGCGCAATCGTGAGCACTTGAGCCTGCTGCCAAAAAATGTAGCTGGTCAACAAAGAAACTGCTGAATGCCACTACTTAAAATCCCTGGAGCCTGAGAACAACATTAAATAGCTTTCTGTGTCACTGAAAAACATTCATCCCCGTCATCATCCAGGCTGATATCCCAGAACAAACATCATCCCAATATGTTTCAGTCACATTAGCCATTTAAAGGATATTTTGTACAGATTCCTCTGACTTCATTGCTTCCACCATTTTCTTCCCCTGGCTGAAGTCTATTCTTACACCTTAAAAAGAAATAAAAACATCACTTCTATTGACAAGATAAGGTCACAATGGGCAGCTCCACAGAACACAAATAAATTGCAGAGAAAAGAGCATTTCTGAATTCATTCTATGAGGCCACCATCACCCTGATACCAAAAGCAGACCAAAATATCACAAGAAAAGAAAATTACAAGCCAATATCGCTGATGAACATTGATGCAAAAATCCTCAACAAAATGCTAGTAAACCAATTCCAACAATACATTAAAAGGATCATACACCATTATCATGTGGGATTCATTCCAGAGATGCAAGGATTTTTCAATATCTGCTAATCAATCGATGTGATACACCACATTAACAAGTTGAAGAATAAAAACCATATGGTCAACTCAATAGATGTACAAAAAGCTTTTGATAAAATTCAACACTCATTTATGATAAAAACTCTCCAGAACGTGGGCATAGAAGGAACATACCTCAACATAATAAAGGCCATATATGACAAACCCACAGCTAACATCATACTCAACAGTGAAAAGCTGAAAGCATTTCCGCTAAGATCAGGAACAAGACAAGGAGTCCCACTCTTGCCACTTTTATTCAACATAGTTTTGGAAGTCCTAGCCAAAGCAATCTGAGAACAAAAAGACATTAAAGGAATCCAAATTGGAAAAGAAGTAAAACTGTCAGTGTTTGCAGATGACATGATACTATACATAGAAAATCTTAAGGACACACACCAGAAAACTACTATACCTCATCAATGAATTTGGTAATGTTGCTGGATAAAAAATTAATATACAGAAATTTGTTACATTTCTACACACTAACAACAAAATATAAGAAAGAGAAATTAAGAAAACAATACCATTTACCATCACATCAAAAAGAATAAAATACCTAGGAATAAACTTACCTAAGGGGACAAAAGACCTGTACTCCAAAAACTATAAGACACTGATGAAAGAGATTGAAGATGACACAAACAGATGGAAAGGTATACTTTGTTCTTGGATTGGAAGAATCAGTATTGTTAAAATAAGCATACTACCCAAAGCAATCTACAGATTCAATGCAATCCCAATTAAATTACCAATGGCATTTTTCAGAGAACTAGAACAAAATTTTTTTTTAATTTGTATGGAAATGCAAAAAAAAACAGAATAGCCAAAGCTATCTTGAGAAAGAAGAAAGGAGCTGGAGGAATTAGGCTCCCTGACTTCAGACCATACTACAAAGCTAGAGTAATCAAAACAGTGTGGTACTGGTGCAAAAACAGAAATATAGATCAATGGAACAGGATAGAAAGCCCAGAAATAAACCCACCCACTTATGGTCAACCAATCCACAACAAAGGAGACCAGAATATAAAATAGAGAAAAGACAGTCTCTTCAGTAACTGTGCTAGGAAAACTGGACAGCTATATATAAAACAATGAGATTAGAACATTCTCTAACACCATATACAAAAATAAAGTCAAAATGGATTAAAGACCTAAATGTAAGAGCAGATATTATAAAACTCCTAGAGGAAAACATAGGTATAACACTGTTTGACATAAATTGCAGCAATATATTTTTGGATCCATCTCCTAGAGTAGTGGAAATAAAAACAAAAATAAACAAATGGGACTTAATTAAACTTAAGAGATTTGCACAGCAAAGGAAACCATAAACAAAACAAAAAGACAACTATTGAATGGGAGAAAATATTTGCAAATGATGCAACTGTCAAGGGATTAATTTCCAAAATATACAAACAGCTCATATGGCTTAATATCAAAAAAACAAGCAACCCAATTAAAAAATGGGCAGAAAAACCTAAGTAGACATTTCTCCAAAGAAGACATACACATGGCTAATAGCCACATGAAAAGGTGCTTAATATTGTTAATGCAATTGAGAAATGCAAATCAAAACTATAGTAAGGTATCACATCATACCAGTCAGAATGACCATCATTAACAAGTCTACAAATAATACATGCTGGAGAGGGTGTGGAGAAAAGGGAATCCTCCTACACTGCTGGTGGGAATATAAATTGGTACAGCCACTATGGAGAACAGTATGGACGTTCCTTAAAAAACTAATAGAGTTACCAAATGATCCTGCAATCCCACTCCTGAGATATATCTAGAGAAAACACTAATTTGAAAAGATACATGCACCCCAATGTTTATAGCAGCACTATTTACAATAGCCAAGACATGGAAGCAACCTAAATGTCCATTGACAGATGAATGGATAAAGAAGATGTGGTGTATACATACCATTCTATAAAAAAGAATGAAATATTGCCATTTGTAGCAACATGGATGGGCTTGAGATTATCATACTAAATAAAGTCAGACAGAGAAAGACAAATATTGTATCACTTATATGTGGAATCAAAAAAAAATTATACAAATGAACTAATTTACAAAAAAGAAATAGACTCACAGACATAGAAAACAAATTTATGGTTACCAAAGGGGATAGCAGGGGGTGGGGGACACAAATTAGGAGTTTGGGATTAACATATACACACTACTACATATAAAATCAACAATAAGGACCTACTGTATAGCACAGGGACCTATAGTCAATGTCATGCAATAATGTGTAATGGAAAAGAATCTTAAAATAAATAAATAAATATATATATATATATATATATATATATATATATATATATATATATATAAAACTGAATCACTTTGCTGTACACCTGAAACTAACATAGCATTGTAACTTAACTACATTTCAATTAAAAATGGTTAAAAATAAATAAATAAAATGTACAAAAAAGGAAAATTTATGAAGGATATTAAAACAGTTTTGTTATGCTGAAAATTATACTCTATTATACCTAATTCATTGATTAGTTCATTATAAAACAGTTATAATAAAACAGCTCTAGGGTATCTAGAGACAGAGAGATTTTGCTATGTGAAATTATCAATAGTAAAATAAAAATTAGTGTTTTCTCTATCACCTATTTGATCATAAGAGAAAAAGTATTTCAAATCTAAAAACATTAAACATAATTTCAATCTTTTAATTTAAAATGTTAATTTTTTTGTTTAAAAAGCAAATTATTTTTGCTGCTAAACTAATGATTTAAATATTTCAGGAACTTGACTTTTAAAAACATAACCTACACTAAATTATTACTGTTTTTAAAACTTTCCAAGGATCACATAATTTTATATTTTTATTAAGAAATATTAAATTTCACAATGTCTAAGAAAGTCAGTTATTTTGCCTATAAGGCAAGAGAGGGATGCAGAAAAATATATAAATGTCGTTTTCCTGAATTTATATTACCAGCTCATCAATCTGGTATTGCTAGGTAGAATCACATGTATACAACTGATCATGGACAGTGCCGAGTGACTTAATGGCTTGCTAGCAATGAACTGAATCCCAATTTGTTAATTCTATCCTTGAAAAATATATTTTTCTCCAGAATTTTTTTTTTCATTTCTTGTATGATTTTTAATCTCGAAGTGTCCATTATAGACATAGCTTTGTTAGTCAGTTGGGTAGATGTGAGCCCTGTTAAGAAGCAAAAGAGGGCTTCCCTGGTGGCGCAGCGGTTGAGAATCTGCCTGCTAATGCAGGGGACACGGGTTCGAGCCCTGGTCTGGGAAGATCCCACATGCCACGGAGCAACTAGGCCCGTGAGCCACAACTACTGAGCCTGCGCGTCTGGAGCCTGTGCTCCGCAACAAGAGAGGCCGCGATAGTGAGAGGCCCGAGCACCGTGATGAAGAGTGGCCCCCGCTTGCCGCAACTAGAGAAAGCCCTAGCACAGAAACGAAGACCCAACATAGCAATCAATCAATCAATAAATCTTTAAAAAAAAAAAAAAAAGAAGCAAAAGACTGCAAACAGACTGTTTTACTCTGACTAATTAGGTGGCAGGTAACTAATTTAATTGAATTAGGAAGAATTAGGGAATATATTTAGTAAAATGGAATGCCCAAAAGGAGAGATGGCTAAATATATAAATGATAGGCTTAGGCTATGTCTTAGGCTCATCTGCTCCCTAAAATGAAATTAACTTGGTCTTAAATCATTTATATCATCCTCATCATGTATGATTGACTAAGACTGTTTTGAGCAAGCCATGGAAAATATTAGAGGCTCTAACTTATACTCATTTTGAGAGGATAGTAAATATTGATGCCACCATGCTGTGTTCCCATGAAAAATGCCAAACACATTTGTACATCATCCGGAAGGGTGTTGCTGAATATTCTCCCTCAAATATTCAGGAAAATAAAGCAAATTGTACAATACAAGATAAGGCAGACTGAAGTGTTCTATGTTATCTCCAGCATGCCAATTGTGTCCCATACATTAAAGCATATTAGAGTATGAGTAAGTGAGAGTATTGCAGGGATAAACATGTGTTTGTCACAATTTGTTAAATTATTTAAAAAATTATTTAGAAACAGTGGTATTTGAGCTCATTAGTAACTATTTGTTGCTCATGTTGTAACTGATGTCATTCAATTTGTATGTAGCAACTCCTTGTCTGAAAACTCAGGAAAAGAAAGATACTCTAGAAAGATAGTACTGATATTACTAAAATACCGTAGAGTTTGAAGGAGCTGTGATCTGGTTATTGAGGCCACTTAGGGAAGACAATTCCTTTGCTCAAACGGTTGAGGGAGCTGGAGATTGGTGCTATTATGAAAGAGAGGAAGAGCGTTTTAAGAATGAAGTGATGGAGGGTCAAAATAGAAGAAGTATTTCAAGCTATAGAAAGGAAGGAAAAGCCAACATGTCAAATCATTCCATTTCAGTGGACTGCAGATCGATAGAAATTTATTGACTTTATTAACTAGTCTGAAAAAAATACCTATTTTAATCAATGTTCCTACTCCCTTGACATTCATCTTTAATTTCAACAGTTCCTACAATCCATAAACTTTTTTCTTCCCCATCCTTCCATTTAAAATTAAGCTCTTGTCTTTGGCACTTATTTTGTTTTTATCTTGCAATATTTCTCAAAGTCTGCCTTGACTGATACAACGGTATATTTTGTTCATGACTGTCTCCTCCACTAAATAGAAACTCAGCAAAAAACATGACTTTGCCTATCTCAGCCATAGGTAGAACTAAAAAAAGTTGCCTAGTTTGACTTCAGTTTCTTTACATTCTTCTCCAAATTTACGTGCATCCAGTTTATCCAACTGAACGATAGTTGCAATGAATGGAAAAATAGAGGAAACTGTGTCAGGTGTGTGATGGTGCAGGAAGCTTTCTCAGCTCAATTACATAAATAGCTTACTATGCCTCTGTTGTGGTTGCTGCAAGGCAATATAGACAGACCAGAAATAACAAGGCAGAAATTATTTTCATGGATTCAGGATACTCAGTTTGTGCTTGGAAGTTATGTTTGTAGTGGTTCATCTGCTCAGAAATTGCAGAGAGCTGAAAATACAGGGACTTAAAATGTAGGCATAAGAAAACAGAAGGGAACATGTTTTCAGCTTAAGAGAGACCATTTTATCAAGTGGCATGAGCTGCTTTATGAGGAGTGAGCTCCCCATTATTTAGTTTTCAACAGGAAAATGGATGAACATTTGTCAGGATTATAGAGAGAATTTTTGAACTGAGAAAATGGATATCCTTTAAAGTGCTTTATTATACTAATATACTATTAGGATGTACTATTTTGAAATTGACCATAGCATTTGCATTTAGAAAATTCCATGGCAAATTTTGAGAAGTAACTAGTTATAAAGATTTGAGAAATGATTTTTTAAGCTAATTTGCCATTTATTTACTCATTTGGTTCCAGACATTATTTTACTCCTGGGACAACCATAGTATACAAAATAGACAAAGTTTTTGTCTTCAAGGGCCTCACAGTTGATACAAAAAATATATTTTGCACTTTACTGACCGTTCTTATAAGAAGTAAAGTTTTGAAAAAATGTATATAATATATGTAATAAAAGTATATAACATATGTAATAAAAGTATATAACATATATATATAGACCCTGTGCCAGACACACTGTCTGCCTAAATATTCACTGGTTCACTGATCAGTTGGAAAACACCACAAAATTAGTAAGACACAAAAATGCAAAGAAAAAACTTAGCTAAAGAAATTACAAAATGATTGTTGCATTTTAGAAGAGACACAGAAACAGCATGAATCAATAAAATTATCCGTCATCATTATTATATTTTTTATTCTCTCAACAACTATGTGAGCTGTGTAGTCATTGTGATTAACTGACTTTCCTAAGGTCATATCCCTAACCAATTTTGAAGACAGAAATGTAACTCATTTTTTTTCTTTGAGACATAATCAACTCCACTGACTTTGAATGATTATATGCATGCCTATGTCTACATACATTTTTATCTACAGATTATAAAAACAGAGAGGGTAAAAAAAAAAAATCCAGAGTTACCCATCCTTATATTTAATTCTCCTTTTTAAAAAAATAATAATATAATCATATATGATTTTGGTTCAGGAACTCATAGTAGGAGGATACCTTGCTAGTAATAGAATCACATGCCTAGAAAGAACTTTGAGATCTTCAAGTGCAGTGTTTCTCAGAACACTTAGGGTTGCATTCATAATCTCAGGGAGTCTACAAAGTCAAAACTATTTTAATAATAATACCAGGACCTTATTTGCTTTTCTCACTCTCATTCCCTTACAAGTGTGCAGTGGAGTTTTCCGGAGATTACGTACATGTGATAGTGCAATAGATTAGATTGAATACAGAAACAGTTATGAGAATCCAACTGTCTTCTATTAAGTAATGTATTAAAGAGATTACCAAAACTGTAAAGCAATGTCATTCTCACTAATTTTTAAAACTATAGATATTATTTCAAAATTACTATTTATATTTATAATTGTTATGTTCAAATAAGTGAATAAATAATTTAGTTAAAATATTTTTCATTTTATTTTGTAATGTAGTAAGTATCCATTTCTATAACCCACATACACAAAAATTCTTTGGGTCTTTAGTAATATTTAAGACTTACCCATGGTCCATATTTATGAAATATGGTCCTGAGATGAAAAACTTTGTGAGCTGTTATTTTAGTAAAATTCCTTGCCTATCTGGTAGATTCTGAGTGTCATACATACACCAAGCTGTATCTTTCTTCTAATGAATAGACCTCATCTTTTCTCAAAACAAACCTGTCCTTTTCTAGGCATAGTAATCAGTATTTTCATACACTGGGTCAAAATCTCTTTCCTATAGTTTTCAACCACTGATCCAGGCATTATCATTTGGGGGAGGGAAGAGTTTACTGGATAAATTAATTCATAACAATCAGATGAAACTTTTTTTGGACAAGTGTATTACGTTATTGTCTACTGTTAACTGCTGGACCACTTTCCTTCGCTCCATTCATTTATAAAATTAGAGTTTTGATATGTAGATTTCTGCATTTTATTGTCTAAAATTACTTCATTGAAGAGACTCATTTTAGCATGAAGCTACTATATCTAAATTTACAGTAGATATGATTGCAATGTTTTTTAAATTTTATTTCAATGTCACAAAAAAATCCAAACAAAAATTGTATCTAGAAATAAATTTAAAGTAATTTGATATTCTTGATGAAGGGATTCAACTGTTACTGGCCAAAAGCCAAGTAGCTGTCAAATGGATATTGGCAGTACATAAAAAATGAAATCTCTTGCTATTTCTGTTCTTGTCTCTGAACATAAATATTATACTTTTTTTTAGCGAAATGCATCGATTATAAGAACAAAACACTATTTTGTAGGAAGGAAATGATGTGTCATTCAACCATTAAAACAATTCTTTATTAACATATATAACCATTTTCCAATTTAAATTTCCATCATCAATTATTCATGGATTAATTAGCTAACTAATTAATCATCTTCTGTGTCAACTTAAAAAAACTGTTTTCAAAAAAGGCAAGAGTTTTCTTAAACTATACTCTTTTCTTTTATTTTTCTGACATTAGATGTCGGCAGATGTTATTGTTAGCTTAAAAAATATATGACTTTCAGGGTTAAGGATTAAAAAAAGGACTTATGACATTACTTTCCTATTTTAGTGTGAGTTCCTTGGCAATTCAAAGTGGAAACCCACAGGGTAACCACAGGAGGTAACACCTTCCTGGATCAATATTTGTGCATCAGATGTTATAAGAATGTTTTGTAAGGTTCATAAATAAGGAGCTTTCTTTTTTTCCCCCAGACTCAGAAAATGAAATTAAAAGGAATTTGGCTGTCAAGGGACTTGCCTTTTCTGGAGCAAATAACTAACCAAAGGAAGACTTTGAATTCATCAATTAAAGACAAATGTTAGTAAAAAAGGATGCCAGAAATATTCCTTATTTGAGGTGCATTTTCTTCCCAGTCAATTGGGGGTTTCATAAAACTGTCATATCTAACAAAATTAAATCCACAGACTTTTACTAAGTGTCAAGTTTGATTTAATTCTATTCAGCAAACATTTACTAAATACCTACTATTTATGCACTAGGATTATGCTACGATCTGGATTTGAAACCATGAATAAAACACAAGCCTGGCCCTCTAAGATCTTACAGTCTGGTGCAGGAGCAAGACAACAACAAAAATGTCTTTGTAATTTAATAATCTGTGAATTTACCAGAGGCAACGATGGTTGGACTGAGTGTTGTAGTATGAGAAAGTGTCCTTGAGGTGAAGCAACAATGGAAGGGTATTCTAGAGAGAAGAAATAACCTAAGAAAAATAAATTTTTGTTGACTAGCATGATGCTCTCAGAGGACTAGGAGATGCTAAGCCTGGAAACAGTGGAAGATGAGACTTAGAAGGGAGTAAAAGGCCAATTTTAGAGAGCTTCATATGGCATGCTGAGCAGCCAAGATCAATAAGAGTTGTGAGCCACAGAAGAGTTCTGAGCAGGAAGCGGTATGATTAGGTTAAGCCTCACTAATATATAAGAAGATTGCTCCTCCCACCCTCACCCAGTCCCTAGATCAGCTGTCAGGTATGCCATACCAAATACTTGAGGGAAGGGTGAGAGTGCCACCATGAGGAAGGGTTGACAGTGGAACTGGGCCTTATTCCTTGGCTTAGTACATACTCTAAAGTAATTCTTTGTTAAGTGGATTCCCAAATTCTACTATGTTGAATAGTAGAATTATAATGCCTTCTAATGAGATGGAACCTTGAAACTCTACTGTACTAAAAAAAGATTTCCTGTTTACCTCATGGCATATTACTTAAAAAAAGCTATAGACTCATGACCCAGTCAAGTTTATTCCAAGGTACAAAGATGATTCAATATTAGGAAATTCATTTTATAATTCATCATTTAATAGAGCAAAGAAAATAAATCATCTCCAAAGATGCCAATGGTACATTTGACAAAATTCATCATAGTTACTTTACAGTGGAAAAACCTAGCGGAAACCGCCTTAAACAAGTGATCAAGATTAATATCATCAGTAATAAGATGTATCAACATCACGTACCCTCTAATACAACACACTAAGAATGGCATAGCGCCTCTGTGGTATTCCTCACCCAAATCTGAAACCTCTATCTAATCATGAGAAAACATCAGAAAACTCCAGATTGAGAGACAGTTTACAAAATAATTCTTTTCAAAAGTGTCAATGTCATGAAAGACAAAGAAAGACTGAGGAAGCATCATAGAGTAGAGGAGACAAAAGAGGCATAGCCACTAAATACAATGTGGGATCTTGGATTAAATCCTGGAACAGAATAAGGACATTAGTGGAAGAACTAGTAAGATCCGAATAAAGAATATAGCTTAGCTAATAACATAATACCAGTGTTAAACTCTTAGTTTTGATAAATGCACCATGGTTATGAGATGTTAACATTAGAGCAAACTGAATGAAGACTATAAGAGAAATTTCTGTATGATCTTGAAATTCTTTTGTAAGTCTAAAATTAATTGAAAATAAACTTTTTAAAAAAACCTTGTCAAACTGCATGTTTAAAATTGGTGATTTAAATTATATGTTATACCTAATAAGGCTAATTAAAAAAAAAGAAATTGTTAATTTTGTTAGGTATGATGAATATTGTAGTGATCTTAAAAACAACTTACCTATTAGATATACATCCTTAAGTATTTATAGATAAATGACATGATATGTGGAGTCTACTTTAAAATACTTGAATCCAAATAAGAGCAGTTATAGACAAAACAAAAATTGTTGGAGTTAGGTGGTTGACACACAAGTGTTTTTAATACTATTTCTTCTTTTTTGAAAGTTTATTTTCCACAATATAAAAATTTTAAATAGAGTTGTTGAATGTTTTTATTTTTCGAAAAGGCAAGTCTTCCAAATTAATGATTTTTATTCTAATGATAAGTGGTTATCAAGAACATTTATCCTAGCAAATATTTTTGGAAAAAAAAAATTACACCTCATCCCTTCAAGGTAAAGATGATATTTTAATGAGTCAGAACCTGTTTTTTCAAAAGAAACTTGTGTTATAGAGAGAGTATTGAGAAAGTTTGGAAGTGTTTTCATCATTATATGATTTTGTAAATGAAAATGGTGTTTGTCTTTCATTAAAATTCTCATATATTAATGCTATAAAAAGTTGGAAACAGGGCTTCCCTGGTGGCACAGTGGTTGAGAATCCGCCTGCCAATGCAGGGGACATGGGTTCGAGCCCTGGTTTGGGAAGATTCCCACATGCCGTGGAGCAACTGGCCCCGTGAGCCACAACTACTGAGCCTGCGCATCTGGAGCCTGTGTTCCGCAACGGGAGAGGCGACGATAGTAAGAGGCCCACGCATTGCAATGAAGAGTGGCCCCTGCTTGCCGCAACTAGAGAAAGCCCACGCACAGAAATGAAGACCCAACACAGACAAAACTAAATAAATAAATTAATTAATTTAAAAAAACCACAAAAAACCCACTCCACAAAAACAAAAGCTTTAAACCCTAAAATTAAAAAGACTAAAGTCGTTAAAAAAAAAAAAAAAGGTTGGAAACAGAATTTTTAAACTGTTTTTAGCAAACCTTCCAAATGTAAGGTGTTATTGGGTATTATTTAATCCTTTGCAAAAAAAAAAGAAAAAAGCAAACAAACCAAAAAAAATGCTGGTTCCCATCAGAGAGGATAGACATTAACAATAAAATTTTTAAAATAAATTTTAGAACAATTTTTTCAGAGGACATGAAAATGCTTTAATAAAGGTATTTTTTCCATCAATCTATAGATCTTTAGAAGTATTTTTTCCAGCTGTGACAGCTATTTAAAGGAAGTATTAAAACAAATTGTATTTCTAAGTAGACCTTTGAATAATTTTTTCAGAACATTTAAATTAAGATTTTAAAAATAATTAAGCATATCAACTACATTGCTAAAAACTAAAAAAAATATTTTAGAGAGATTAAAAATATTTTTGACATAAATAATAAACAAAACAATTATTAAATTCTTTTCTAAATTCTCATTTTGTGTTTGGTTTTTAAGATATATGATATATTAGACCAGTACTATTTTCACATAAATTTTAAATGTGGATTTCTGTTTCTGCAAATATGGTGGACTAAACAAACTGAAAATACTTTTTCTACAGGATGCCTAGAAGAGGTAAATGTCATATAATAAACATCCTTTTAAATATATAACTATATTCCCCAGAAAATAAGAAAAACACTTGAAGTGAAAAAAGAGAAGAGCATGGTGGAGAACAAGTAAGGAGTTGCTGTGCTAGCTCTTCGTAAGCTCAGAGCTTGTGATGTGACACCTGAGTAGGAACAGAAACTAAGGCCACCATCTATAAAAGTCAGACTCTTTGAAAAGTGAGCTAGGACAAATACGTCCAAAGAAGGCAGTAAGGAACCTTCTGTGTTTCAGCGTAGAAATTGTGTAGAGGAAGAAAAAAAAAAAATGTTCTCCTTGAGCGTTTCTAACCACAGGCCTAGTAATACAGAGGTCTGTTATCTGACTTTGTACTGATTTTTTCCTACGTGATAATCCTGGAATGCCCCAAGACAAGAAATAAAAAGTTGTCTCAGTACAAATTTTTGCCCCAAGCATAAAAAGTTGTCTCAGGACATTTATATGCTTGGAACTTTGGCAGAAGCAAAATCCATGCTTTGGAGATACCTACATTTTACAGAATTCTGCAGAAAAAGTTTCACTGGAGATGTGCCCCAAAATGAAAGTCATACAACACATGAAAAATATTCAGTCATGACAAAAAGCCAGCAGACAAGATAAGCAGAAGGTTTAGACCACCCAAGAACTTCAGATAATGCAACAATCCATAAGAAATCATAAAAAGACAAAATTATACAGTCATAAAATTCATTTAAAAAGAAATAGAAACAAATGAAATATATGACACAATGAAAAAATAAAAATGTGTCAAAGAATAACAGAGAACTTCTAGAAACTGAAAATTAGTATTAGAATATAATTTAAAGGTAAAAATGTATCATATGAGGGGAATGCTGAAACATTTTTAGTGTAGTGTTGCATAAATGAAATGTTTAGAGTTACCTGGCTTACTGGATTAAGGCAAATAACATAAATGTGTGAAGTAGGCTGGTGGCAAGTCAAAATGAATAAGCAGATATGCATGACTTGTGTGAAAAGGCAGTGTTTACACAGTTCTGCCAATTTTTGGCTTCGGGGTATGTGGACACAGTGCTAATACCATATAGTGTCATTTCTCAAGAGAAATTATAAATTCCAAAATTTAATGTGAAATCTAACAATTTTTAAATATTGGTAATGATTTCAAATTTTTAAAAACATTTATGTAGGCCTAAAGAAACATAACAGTGACTACTATGTAGCACTTCTTGTTTGAAGGGTTGGTCAAAGAGAAGGGACCTATTAACAGATTGAGAAAGAATGGTCAGAAGTCCAAGAATAATAGAAGCTAAGAGAGTAGAGTTTTTCAGGTAGGGTTGAGTGGTAAACAGTCTTCAGCATGATACGAAAAGAAAGAATAAGGACTGGATTTATTCCACTCAATTTTGAAATGTGTGCTTTAGTAATTTTTAGAGAAAAGTTTCAGTGGAGTGCTGATAACTAAAACAATATGTCAGTGAACTGATAAATCATTATTAATCAGGACAAGGGATTTGGTATGTATCATCTACTTCTGGCTCAGTAAAGAGGTACTGACTCAAGATCGGAACACATTATTTGTTAATCTTGTATATATGTTTTTTTAAGAAGGAAGACACTGGAACATGCTTATTGTGTGAGGGCAAAGATCTAGTGGGGAGAGAGAGAAAGGAAGTGATTTAAGAGGTAGATCAGATCCAAAGCATTGGCTTTGAGCAGGGGGAGGGTCCTTTGTCTTCTAAGACTAGAGAAAAAGATGGGTGCTTTTCTAGTAGGAGGTGGGAGTAATATTTGAGATAAACCCATTTGGACACTGATTTTCTCTGTGTTCTTGATGAACTAGGAGACGAAATCAACAGTTGATGAGGAGGTTAGGGCTTGGTCTTAAAGAGTGATGAAATAGAAATATTTGCTGCAAATATTTGAGTGAGAGCTCTAAAAGCCAAAGAAGAATTGAAGAAAATGAGTACGGATGTAGATAAATCTGTTGTGAAATCTGAGGTAACTGAAGTGAACAAAATATTGCAAGGTTTAAAAGAATCAAACAGTAAAGAGTAGTAAAAAGTAAAAAAATGATAAAAGTTACTCATGGCACAAATCACCAATCATTAAAAAATATATACAGAATGTCTCCTTACACAGCTTTAGTCTCTTACCTCAAAAGGTAACAAGTAAACAATTTCCTGAGTCTCATTTCATTAAAATATATTTTTGCCTGCATAATTAATACACATATACTATTAAAAATGACACGAAACAGGATCATAATATACACACTTTCAACACCTCCAAGACTTTGCATAGAAATATATCAATATCTCCTACATTTTATTTAATGTTTACATGGAAAACCATTAGATGAATACATCATAATCATATGCCCAGTTATTTGCCAATGGTCATTTAAATCGTTCCCATTGTTTTTGATATCCAAAAATGCTTGAAAAGTCCTTTATATCAATCCTAATTTACTTATGTAAATATATTTGAAGGATACATTTTTTCCAGTGGAATTTATAGTTAAACAATATTTCTATTTTAAATTTTGATTGATAATCCCAATTTATCCTCCACAGGTATTACACAAATTTACCCTCACATCTACAGTGTTTGAGAATTAATTTCTATGCTTCCTCATCAAGACTGGGCAATATAAAAGCTAAGTTTGTTTTGCCACTAGGAGAGAAGAAAATGGTAACTTCTTTTAATTTGTTTCATTTATAGTGAGTGAAGAAAGTGATGATGAATAAGACATGGCCCTTAATCTGCCTGGGATTTCAGTCTATTGAAAGAGGCAGATAATTAAATAAGAAATTACATTAAAGCATATCCAAGAATAGAAGGAAGTCCAGAATGCTATGAAAATACAAATACATCTGACTAAAACATGGTGGAACAGGAAAGACTCACTGTAAGAACTGATGACTAAGCTGAGACCCAAATGATTAATATAATCTAGGAAGATGAGATTTGAACAGATTTTTTTCCCATCAGAAGATGAAGGTCTTACAAGGTCCAATTGTCAAGAGAAAGTGTTTTTATTTGTCAGTCCTAGATATTGCTAAAATAGCGGATATTAGGTGCCTTCAATGCCTGCGTTAAAAAACATTTATTTATTATGTTTCCAACAAATTTTTATTGTCAACCATGCATCAAGCATTGTGCTGGGAATTAGGAATATTCTGCAAGACTGGCATGATACCTCTCTTCACAAAAGTTAGATCTTAATAGGAAGAAAATTAAGTAGGCAATAATAACCATGCATATTAATTTAATACTTTCTTTTTCTCCTCAAGCTACAATGACCATTTCCCATATCCTTAGATCCTGAAATTGTTCTTGTCAGATCTTTTGACCATCATTTTCTAAATCTTTGATATTCATTCACCTTTCTCATTCTGTCATGCCCACTAACATATTTTTAGATGCATGGAAACAGTCAGTCTATTGATTGCTTCATTCACTGCCAGTTGCTCTGTTTGGTCTTGGCCTCTTCTACTTCTCTATTCATCTTGGACTGCATGGATTAGCATCTAAATTACTCTCTCACTCACAGTACTTATCTTTAGGCCTAATTACCTCGAAAAAACTGAATCCCAATTAATCCTGAACTCCGCTATCTCATGTTGGAGGTTGAATTCTGCAAGAAGAGTTCCCACAACCATGAAGATTTTTGTTAGAACAACTTCATGTTCTTCAGCCTTAGCTGGACTCATGGCACAACTCACCAAGTATAAAGTGGTGACAGTGTATGTCAAAATGTATTAATGTGCTTTCTCTCTTAGAGTTCCTTTGCCATAAATTTCTCCCTAAGGAGCCAAAGCCACCCATGAGTGCTGTGATACATGTTTTGCAAAGAGGAAAAAAAAATAGAATCAATATTTAGCCTTTTACTTAAAAATTAGGATTTTGAGGCTCATTTCATAAAAAAAAATACAGTTGTGGAAGTGAAGACATGATTTGTAAAAGGCAGGATTTCTAGTAAGGAGACAACCACTAAAACCATTCTGTAAGTGAAAAAGCATAATTCAGTAAGAGCTTGTCATATTACTAAAGATGATTAGCAGATTAGGAAGAAAGCAGATGAAGAGATGGGCTACACAATCACAAGAGAGCACAGGGTGAGAATAGCTCTGCCTAGTGCCGAGGAGGTAGGGTAGGATCCCGTGGCTCTCTGGTGAAGGCACTTATCAACAGCTAACTGCATATCATGTTTCTAGGATTTCACAGGCATCTGTGTTTCAAGACTTTCTCAGCTCATCCAAATACTTCCATTTCCCCTCATTCACTTCAAAAGCTCCTGAAGACTGTAAGCTTCAAGAATCACTAAGAGGGACTTTGGGTGGCCAGATAGGGCAGTGGGTATAGAAGGGAAAGCTCCCAGCACGTGTCCTTGCTTGCATTAAAAGGAAACAGCTTAAGATTTCCTCCCAGATCTTGGAGAATAGGGAAATCCAGACCCTCATTACTCAGTCACAGGATCGGGCACATCGTAAGGACTCAACAAATATCTATTGAATCTATGCATGTGTAAATGAACATATGGAAATATGATGAGGGTCTAGGCCTGGAAAGTGAAATTGCAGGAACAGACATATGGTCAGGAGATGAATAGGATGAGGAGAGACAGAGGACTTACAGCTGAGTAGCATGACGTCAAAGGAAGTAGGTTTTATATGAGGGTAGAGGAGAAGGTGCTCTGGAAAGCAATAGGTTCCAGGTGCTATACTTAATGGGGGCAATTACTGCTAGAGAAGGAACATGCATACACACATCTCTATGCGCATTAATGGATGCATTTACTGGACCAAAGGTAATGGGTGGAGAAAGGGTAATGAAGACAGGAGAGGGTATGAAATAGGTATTCATTCATTTAATAAACATATACTGGACACCTAATATACTCCAGGCATCAAATTAGGATTTGAGAAACGGCAACAAACAAAACAGATGTGGTTTCTCTGCTTTTGTGACTTAACCATCTATTGAAGAAAACTGACATTAAACAAATTCAATTTATATTAAAGCATGAAATAAGTAGTGAAAACTTCTATGAAATAGGAGAACACAGTGTCATTTGAAAAAACAAAATTGTAAAGTGGTTGAGAAAGGCTTCTCTAGGAAAAGGAACAATGAGCTCAGGCGGAAAGAAGGGAAAGGAGTTATCCAGGCAAGGAGAGTTCAGTAAGCTTTTTATTAAAAAGATTATATGTTGGCAAGTAGAAAACAAACTGAAGGAACTTGTACCAAAGTAAATATATATTTACATAGACATATCTGCACATACCTACTTACAAAAATACATACACCTGTATATATATGTGTGTGTACACATATATATACACACATAAACATATATTATGTGTGCCTACATATCCTTATATATACACATGGATATGGATTTATTAAAAAGATTTATCCTTCTGCAATTGTGGTAGCTCATTGAACAGTCTACAAGAAGCTGTTGTTTTTGCATCTGGTGCAAAGCAGGTAGATATATGTGAAGTAAGTGGCAGCAAGGACAAACTGCAACCCACAAAAATGAGCTAGAACCTATGCCTTTAGACTGGAATTCCTGTTCTTCTCACTTCATCCAGGCCCCACCTTTGATGCTTTTGCGGTCCTGCAGAAGAGCCTGGCCTACTTGCTCACAGAGCAAAGCACACACCTGGCCCAGGATCCAGAGAAACTGAAGGATGATCAGGAGAGAGCTGGAGGATCCAAGGCACAGCTGCTACCCCACTTCAGCAAGGTAAGCCAGGAAATCTGTAAGAATGTGCTTTGAGTTGTAACACAGTTTCTTACCCTGCAACCAGTCTTCCAAATGTAAAATGAATATAGATGCTGCTTCCCATTCTGCTTTCCAAATCCCATGCATACCCACAGGTACACAGGGAAGGGAATTCTGAGAAGTGTAGTTCCAGCTTAGTTAAATTGACACAGTATAAATCCACTAGAGTACTGATCCTTATTATTTAAAATAAATCCTTTCTGTAGGTCTCTAAGTGTAGAAGAGACAATTTCATGACTTTTATTGCTAGGAGCTGAAGCTAGAAAGTTGAGAGACTTGACCACATGCCTTGGTATTGTGATGAGAGCAGGCTCAAGCGTAAGACACACAGAGAGAGAATATTAAAGTTTTAGGAATTCTCGTCTTAGAATAGAGGATATCACTCTCATCCAGTTCTCTTATTGAGATGGGGTAGTCAGTCCACATAGTCCTGAGCAGGCTGTTCTCTAAAGGAAATGGGGGAAGAAAGGAAATAAAGACAATCATAATCATACCAATTTAATAGAGAGTTCATCTGGAGAGTACCACAAAGAAATAAAAGAGTTTTATGCAGCCAGATAATGTTTTCCATAACACAGCCAAAAAATCCATCCCTTCATGAAGCTTCTCCAAACTAACCCTACTTGGCTTCTTTTAGTTTCAGTCACCCTAAACTTCTTCCTTTCCATTTCACTGAATACTGAACATTTACTAAATGTCTCTTTACAGCTGTGGGCTTCCATCTGGCAGATGTTTCTGTCACTCAGGTTTATAATTTTATAGGTCTACCTTGTGTCTTCATGGGGCCATAAAGCTCCTCAAAAGAAGCACTGGGCTTCTTGATCCTTTTACAATATTCTTTTGGATCTTGCTATCCACATGTGGGTCACTTAGAAAATGCTGTTGACTGACTTAGTAATGGATTAAAGGATTGTCCTGCATGAAGATACTGTTGACTCAATCTGAGCAATCTGAAAAGTTCTTGCTTAAATGAAACAATGCAATAAAAGATAGGCCATTTAAATAAAAGTTATTTAAGGAGTTGTTATACTGGAGTTTTTTTTTTTTTTTTTTTTTTTTTATTTTATTTATTTTTGGCTGTGTTGGGTCTTCGTTTCTGTGCAAGGGCTTTCTCCAGTTGCGGCAAGCAGGGGCCACTCTTCATCACGGTGCACGGGCCTCTCACTATCGCGGCCTCTCTTGTTGCGGAGCACAGGCTCCAGACGCGCAGGCTCAGCAGTTGTGGCTCACGGGCCCAGTTGCTCTGCAGCATGTGGGATCCCCCTGCACCAGGGCTCGAACCCGTGTTCCCTGCATTGGCAGGCAGATTCTCAACCACTGCGCCACCAGGGAAGCTCTATACTGGAGTATTTTATAATTTCAATGTGAGAAATCCTTTAGGTTCCAACAGTTTTTTAAAAAATTGTTTTGGTTTATTACATCAACACATCCTTATTATCATATTCTATTCGTAAAAGTTTGTTTCCCTTCCTCAAAAAAAGTTTCTGTGAACTTTGCAAGGAAGAAACTCTGCCCCGTTCACTCTGCTTGCAGTACTACTGGTAAGTGTTAGTTCTGGATTATCACTAGGTTTTTAAACCTGCTGCCACTTTCTCTGTAAATTCTTTCCTGCTTCTTCCCCATCAGAAGTCACTTTCCCTTTCTGATCTCATAGGAATATATATATATATATATATATATATATATATATATATATATATATGGAACTTATTGTCTTATATTCTGCATGTGTGCTGGTATCTTTCTCACATGGTAAACAGGCCACCATGGCTGGGCACTTGTGTCTTGAATTAAGTGATATTATAAAGCACCCACAATCTTAAGCTATGTATGCTTTATCTCCATATACAGAGCCATGAACTTTTTTTTTTTTTTTTAAGGAATGAAAAGAATGAGGATAATAAAGGCAACTGGATCCTGGGAAAACAAATGTCCTCCACCAGACCAAACTAGTAATAAATTATATAGCCCTAAATACCTGAGAATGCCTGGAGGAGATGAGAGACATATGTGCTGTTACTGGCCTCAGTCACTTCTCGTTCCATTGTTTAATACTTATATTATTTTGAATATGCTAATTTATCTCTCTGAGCTTCATTCTCTTTCTCTTTAGGATAGATATATTGCTACCAAACTCATAATGATGTTATAATGAATATATAACTTATCATATAAAATACCTAGAATATCACAAAGCACTTACAGACTCAAAATTTATAAATGTTACTTCTGTTTATGATGCTCCTTTATCTTTTCTGTTCCCAGACAAAATGTAGTCATTTCTAAGAGCCCAACTCAAATCCCTTTTTCTCCTGGAAGTCATCCTGTTATAAACATGATTTCTCATTTCTTCGTATTTCTAATGTACTCATAGTATTTCCCAATGTGTTTCAACTTTTTGAAGAGAACCTCTTTTTAATGCCAAAAGGGTTATTTTTCCCATATAATAATACTTGATTTAAGAATCTATTAATTTAGGCAATGCATATTGACAAAACCCCTACCATTAATTAAGATCACCATCAATTATAACATCATCATACAAAGAGGTGGAGCTCTTTGAGACATATACAGTTGTGTATTTAGTATATGGGCATGCCAAGGGCACATGAAGATTTATTGAATGGGTGGAAAACTGTGAACAATCACCACCTTGCTCTATCTCCCCACCGCTATACTCCTTGCTAACTGCATCTCACTCTTCTCCCACCTAAAACCATTCATGGTTATATTACTGACCCCATAGTTTGTTAGTAACTGGACTCTATTTTTCCACCAGTTTGTACCTGCATGTTGTATTTACATATATACTCCATTTGTTCTAACAATAGTTAATGAACATTAAATATGGATTTTATAATCACAATGGATTTATAGTTTATTTTTTCATCTATTCACTATTAGCCACATACTATAGTGGTATTCAATAAATGTTGAATGAATGAATGAATGCAGGGGTCTCCAATATACTTCATCCTATAAGGAAATACAAAATTTAATTAGTTATGATTGTTGGCGTTGAGAAAGTTATATTTCAGTTTGGGTGAGGTGAGGTGGGAGTTTGGGGAGATATATTAATTTGGATCCTTCAAAAGGCAAATTCCAAGATGGGATTAATTATTCACGGATTTTATTAGGGGAAATGTCCATGGAAGAAAATGAGGAAGAGCCACAAAGGAGCAGGGATTACTGTCAGACTGGGATGTAGGTTAAACTCCAAATGAAAGAACAAGAGAAGGAAGGTTGAGAAGAAGCATCCTAGATTGCCTTACAGTATAAGGAAGGTTCAGCAAGGCTAGTAAAAGGCTCTTCAAGCCAAAGTCAGAGGACAAAGGTGCCCCATTTCTCCCAGGAGTGGGCCTGCTTTAGCATCCCTGTGATGTGCTGTCACTGACCGTGAGCATCCTGAAAGAAGCATGGCCTTAGAGCAAATGTGGCAGTAGATTTCTAAGTGCAGCCTCTGGGGCCTGTCTGCAAGATGTAGTCTCATGTATGTCACAGGTGGTTCATAGAGGTACACACACTTAGTAAAATATATGTAATTCAAGTTACCATACATGTAATTTACAAACATTCTTTGTACCTGCGACTGACAAGCATATGTGCGCAATACCTGCCACTGTGTGTAGTCCTATAAACATAATACATCTTTTGTGCAGGGCCCTTCTTCCAAACACACATTTTTATTTTATTTTTACTCAACGTAATTTAACTCAACCAGAATGCTACATTATTCTGCTGATGCTTTCAGAAACCAAATTTTCTCTTGAGCCTTAGTTCCTCCATGTATAAAATTAAAGATAAGTCTAGATGATCTTTAAATTTCCCTCTCACTTGAAGTTGGTTGAGTGCCTACTATATATCAGGTTTTGTGCCATGAAATTTCAAATACATTATCTTTGATTCTTAAAAAAAATCACTCACGTATATATTGCCCATATTAACATTTTTGTTTGGACAGATGAGAATTCAGATGAGCTTGCCCGAGATCACATAGCTAGTGGTGGATCTGAGATTCAAAGCAAATCTAAATGAGTTATTTCATGTTTCCTGAGTGAAATGAGAAAAAAAAAAAAAAAAGACTCAAGCTCCAGATTCCTCCCGTTAATTAAGAATAGTCATAACTACATCAACAGTGGTTCTCAAATTTTAAATCATATAAGAACATCCAGGAGCTTGTTAAAAATGTATATTAATAGACCTATTCCATGCTCATAGTGAATGTTTGATGGACCTTCAAATCTGCATTTGAAGAAGTATTCTGAGAGATTCTGATGCAAGTGGTCAGATGAACCATGCCCTAGAAAATATGAGCATGGTACACATTGCTGCTAATTAAAGAAAAAACAAGACACAGTCATTGCTTCAGGATGGCAAAGAGTATAGTTGATAAGGACTGTGAAGATATCAGAAGGCTACGCTACCCACTTTTACCCTGCTCACCATACATGTACTTTCAACCTTTCTCCCCTGAAATTGCTTCCAAATAGCTACCCTAGGGAAATAAAAACAGATTCATGGAAAAAATGTTTACATAAAAATTGTATTGTGATTGTAATATGATATATTACACTCTTTTTATATCATAACAATCCTACATAGTATTCTAATACAATTTGACACTATACTTCATATACAGTAAAAATATAGGAAGAAAATACATCAACTTATTAAGGATGGTTACTCATGAGTGATGGCATTATGGGGTTTTTTATTTCCTTCTTTGTACCTTGCTATGATTTCCAGATTCTCAGTAATACACACATATTCCCTTTGATTTAAAATATTTTTTTAATTGCTAAACTTAAATTTGACAGTTTCTCTGAGTATTCAAAATGTAAAATCCTAAAACATCAGAGCAGCATACTTGATGGAAAGTTTCACTGACACACATATATTCAGACAGAGAAATTATTCCAATCTATGGAGATAAACAGTGACATTGATTTCTACAATGTTTTTGAAAATAAATTCATTTTTCTTCTACAATATGCTCTGGTCTAATGAATATTTAACTATGTGTAATGAATACAACTAATTACAATAGTTTTCCTATAAGGTTATTAAAATACTAACTAGAGTGTCTTGGGAGAATTCTCAATACCCATTTCTACATCAAATACCTTTTTCTATCATTGTTTTCCAAAGAGCCCGGTCTGTTTTTGAGATCTGGTAAAGAATTTTCTCAGTGGAGAAAAAAATGGCAGATTTCATTATTTTGATGTTTCCTTTTTAATTTGCATCTTTAAAGAAGTGTTACTTCATTCCAATTCATGAGTTTATTAGTTTGCATTAAGTTCGATGTGTCTAGAATTTCATGACAGTGCATTTAAACTATTCAGTCACATCTACCTCTTTTGGGAAATTTTGACATCTTTCTGTAGTGTGTTTGTAAATTTTTTGTGGTATTCCCTTTCAGCTTCAGTAGTAGAACATCAAGCCTTTGAATGTGGTAGCTCTGGCAGTTGTCAAAGTAAAAAGCTATATATGTTTCCAAATGTGACTGATGTTCTTCCAGTGAAATGAAAGCTTCTACTTAATGAAGAGTAAATTAATCACATTATTTTTCTGTATTTCAGAGGAGTAAATTACTACAATTAAATTACTTGTGGAGATTAGGTTTAAACAGCAACAGGTATACTATTCAGAAATACATTAAGAAAACTATTTGAAAACTTAAATACTAGAAATAATCGAGACGCATATTCCCAGGAGAAAATACATGAGCATTAAATGAAATTAGCATACTTCTAAATAATGGAATTTCTGGTAATTATTTCTCCAATCTGAATATTTCTAATATGCATAGTAATGCCCTGAAAAGCAAGAGTTATTTTTTTCTTATTTCTAATCTTATATATTCCCCAATATCTTCCTTCATTATCTAGTATTTATTAAGTGCCCACACTGTTAGGTCTCTATCAGTCATACCTATAGTGAAAACATGTTACAGTACATGAGTGTTAGTCAAACAATCCAGATATTGTAAAAATATAAACTGGTAATATTGTATAGCATTTTAGTAGCTGTATAACCTTTATCTTCCCCTCTGTTTTTGTTTTGTTTTGTTTTGAGGTAAGAAAAAGAGAACTTTCCCTTTTTGAATAATATAACCTTGAGCTCATATACTATATTTCTTTTATATATACATACATATGGAAAAGATACTTGAGTGCCAATTTCCTTATATAGAGAGGAAGACAGTAATATATACCTATTTACTGACTGTTGAGAGGATTAAATAAAAAGTAATGTAAAGTACTCATGCAAGATGCATATGCACAAAGATATTTAGTGTATCATTTATTTTTTTGTTACAGCAAAGGTTATACACATCCCAAATATCCATCAGTAGTAAATTAAAAAAAATAATACAATGAAGTATTACGCAGCCATGAAAAAAATAAATTCTTTACGTATTAATATGAAGTGTTCTCCAATGTAAAATATATATGAAAATAATGTGTTAGAAGAGTGTGTATAATATGCTAAAGGAACTAATTTATGCAAGAATTTTACCTAGTCTATTTCTCCCATGTAATATTTACATTTTATTAAAATTGATTCATGTCTCTGATGTTTTTATAAAAATTTTAAAAAATCGGAAATGATTATCACAAGCCCACACCATATTAGAATATTAATTTATCTCAAATACTGTTTATGCTCTTTCATAATCATTTCTGTTTAATATCTGTAAATATTTGTCTGGGGACTTATAAAATTAACATTATCATATAATTGTAAATTTGAGAATATATAAAATATAATTCTATATAAATACTTATTTAGGGACTTCTACAAATTGTTTACTTGACATAGTGGAGCCATTCTTATTTACCATGTAAACTCAAGCGTAAGAACCTTTGAAAGTATATGTAAAGGAGAATGGCTATTTCAGCGGGACTAAGGAGAATTCCACTGATTAATTCACACTAGGTAAGAATATACCCTTAAACTATTTAATTGATTATTAGAGAATTAAACTAACCTAGATAAATTTCTAATTTTCCATATCTAACCTGTGCTATATATAGAGTCATTTACAGGAGATTATTTTATGACAAGAAAAGTATGTAAACAAGGTAAGGAAGACTGTGGAGTTTAGGAATTGCTCCTATTTTGGGGAGTTTCTCAAAAGTACATTAATATTTAACATAAAATTTTTAACTACAACTTGCCAACTTTCAGACATATATTCACTTCCTCATTCTTTAAAAATATAAACATTTCATATTTTAAACAATACTAAAACTTCCTTGTCACATTAAAAACAAAAGGAAAATATGTTTTCTAAAGTTTTATCTTATCTCTTTTTTTCCCCACATGTCAGCCTTTCAGGAAGATCAGTAAATTAAATTTCTTTTGGAAAAATTCTTAGAATAAATCTGAATATTTTAAAAATCAAGTAGCACTTTTACTAAATTAAATTATTTTTACATTTTTTCCCCACAGAAATGCTTCACTTTAAGAATGTGCTAGACATAAAATGCCAACAGTATAAAAGAGATCATTCACAGTATGACTTATTCAAGACACAAGAGGATTTAGTATCACACAAGTATACTCGTCATAAGATGACTTTAAATTTTGAATTGCTACAGTATATTTAAAATAAAATTTATTTTACAAAGTCTTGGTTTACATACTTGGCTATATTAAATGCATGTCTAAAACATTTATTTTAAAGGAGGGAAATTTGTTACCCACAAATTAGTCAATTCTATATTAATTTAATATATAAGTATATACATTTTCATTTTAAACACATATGGAAATTTGTGGTAAACTGTGTTTTAATTAGTTATAAAGACAAGTACTGTCCATTATGCAACCTAAAAGATCATGCAAATTAAATGAAATCATTTAATGGCTTAAAAAGCAATTTAATACAGTTTGTCTTACCTTTTTGTTTAATATGTGTATATGCATGTGTGTGTATTTCCTAAAATGTATGATTAAAGGAGAAAGTCTAAGGAGAATTCATTTTCATACACATATTGAATAGGAACTAGAGGAATTTTTAGGTTATTTATTTGGAAAGTTTCTTGCTTTTACAAAGAAAAATAGTTTTATTATAATATCTCTGTAGCACTCTCAATTGGTTCATTCACTTGGTAGGGAAAGAACTTTGGAGAAAGACATTTTCTTTTAAGGAAAGCCAATTCTATCAAAGTGTACAACTGTGTTCACTGAGCTTACAAATAAAGCTAAGACAGAAATAAAACAGTGATTTGAGAAATGGGTATTGGTAATTGGGGAATAAGATCGTATGAGTATTGAGGAACAAGTAAAACATTTTGAGGCCAAATGATATTTTAAGAGATTCTTTAAAAAATTAAATACCTCTTTCACATATTTTAAATATATAATTTATATAGAGATATGCACTGTCACTTAACTCACTCCAGATGCCTCTCCTTAAAACTACAGGTTGCTCGATTAGGAATGAAAGTTCAGTTTAATACTAGTGTAAGCAAAGCATAATGGAAATAATACACTAGATCTTGGATTATCTGCAACTCCACAGCAGAACACTGAAAAATTATGCTACAAAATATAGCACTGCATTTAGTTGTCTCCAAGTTACAGAACCATCACTAACTCTCCTAATTGAGGTAACCAGGTGATTCCCTGGAGGAATTGTTAATTGTGGAGGATCTATAGACAGAAGGGTGTATTTTATAAACCTATCCTTAGAGACCATCTTCCGTGTCTTACAATATAATTGATTGTAATAAACTATATTTCAAATATGTTGCAAAATCCAAGGGAATGCTTTAGTAGTCATAACAGAAACATTACTCCAAGAAAAACGAATCCTCAAACATGTTTCATATGAAGGCTCTGCAAAATATATCCTTCTAATTTCTCAAATCTCCAGAAATTCAAAATCCCATCAGGTTTCTTAGAGTTGCAAAGAAAAGCTATTAACTTTCATTTCTTTTCAAGACTGCATATTTGTGTAGGTCACTTTTTAATTTAAACTGCTTACCTAACCTATAAAATGCAGTTAAACTGAGCAATTGTTATCAATCATGACTCTAGAAATGTAACCTTTTATTTTTATTACTTGTTACAAATGTAAAACTTTATTCAAATGTCACATCTTCCCTACCCTCCTTTTCATAAAAAGAAAAGCTGTTTTACTAAATAGTATGAATACCATTTATTAATGCTTATTATTGCTGAAGTTGGGGGAAGTTTCACCATAAATTTCAAAATGCAGAGGAGGCTCCTCTTATCTGTTTATCTCTAACATGTGGTCTGCGTATGCTACTTTGCTCTGGTGGAAACCATTGTCATCATAACTTATAACTGAATTCTAAAATAGTAATTAATAAAATATTTGCAGAGAAGATTTTTAGCACTTTAATACTTCAGAGTTTTACTGAGGCAGATACATAAATTAAAGTAGAGATGTTTTTGCCTTCTAAGGACATTTTCAAGTTTCATGATTTTAAAATGCCTATTTTAAAAATAGTATTTTGTTATAGGGAAAGCACACTTTTATATCTAACTCCAGAATCATTCGCATGCTTATTGTAATAAAATGGCTCAGAATTTGAAAGAAACATTCAAATAGTATGAATATTAATTTCAAGATGGATAGGGATAAAAGCAGAACCTTTTAGTTTTTTTTAAAACTAGCAAAATTATGTTTTGTGCTCCAGAACCAGCAAGAGGTAAAGCAAAATTTTCAGAAAAGATACAGCTTGGAGCTAAGAGAGTCTAAAAACCATTGACTCTGTTGAAGATACCTAAAAATAGCAAGATATATGGTCTCCTTAGAATATAGAATTTAAAACTTTCTTGTCAAGGCTGAAAACTTCACTGCAATGCACATTGTATAGTCTAGTTAAAGAGTCATTGTTGGCCATCTCTCTTTACTTTTGATAAAAATACATTTGTGAAGCAAAGGACTCCATCTCATAGTTCCACCAAGGAGCTCTGTCCACACTGCAGAAAAAGAATGTTCATTTTAAAAAAAAAAATAAGTACAAGGAGATCAGTCAGCTATTAGCTTATTTGAGAGAATTCTTTATTGTCCAGTTTGGAGAGTAGTCAGTAAACTTCCCTTTCTTAGTAAATCTCTTTTCATTTCACACATTTTTATTTAATGTCTACTATGTTCCAGGCACTCGGAAGACCACAATGAATGAAACAGACTAAAGTTCTTACTTCAAGGAGCTTACATTTTGGTGAGTAAAATGGAATAGAAAATGTTGAGAATGAGGTCGTTGAAACTTTAAATGGGGACTCTAGAGCTGATGTCACTGAGAAAGTCATCTTTGAGTAAAGATCTGAAGGAAGTAGGGAGACAACCATATGGATATCTGCAGGATATCTGGTCAGAGGGAACAGCAAGGGCAAAGGTTCTGAGTCAGAGGCCTGATTGTATTGTTGGAGGAAGAACAAAGAAGCCAGTGTGACCGAAGGTGAATGAGGTAGAGGGAGAGTACTAGCAGACAAAGCCCAGGGTGCCAGATGGCATAGTGTTTTGCAGGCTCTTGTATGGTTTGCGCTTTCATTTTGAGACAAAAAAAAAAAAATAATATATATATATATAGAGAGAGAGAGAGAGAGAGAAGAGTATTAGGAGAGGAGTGAGATAAACTAACTTTGTTTTTAAAGGATTACTTGGTCTGCTGAGATGAGAGCAGTCTGCAAGGGACCAAGTATAGAAGCAGAAAGATAAATTAGGAGGCAAGTGAACCAACCAACATAAGAACAACAAAAACTTGAACCAGGATAACATTAATGAAGTATTGTAAAGCAGTTGAATTTTTAAATATATTTTGAAGACGGAACCAATAAGATTTCCTGATGGTCCAGATGCGGCACGTGAGACAAAGAGAGAAGTCAAGGAGACTTCAAACAAGGTTTTGGAATTGAGCAACTGGAATAAGGATGTCATGGGAAAGGCTACAGGACAAGCTGTTTTAGGGGAAATATCATTTGATAAATTTGTGATGTGTAGAGATTAAAATGCCTATAACACATCCAGGTAGAATGTCAATTAGGTAGTACAGTACATAGATCCGAATTATTAGTATACAGATTATATTTAAAGTCATGAGAATTGATCAAATCACTGAATGAGGTAGTGTGACAGAAAAGAGAAGCTGTCCAAGGACTGAGTGTTGCTTATTTCTTGCAGGTTCAAAGAAGGTAAGGAGAAAAGAGAGGGGATAAAAATATTTAATTAGTTCAGCTTCTAATAGTGTAGTACAGAATTTACTTTAGGGAATAATCAATTGATTACTTTTTGGTTGAGTTGATTAATTTTTCAGGTATGTTGACCAAGTGGAAAAATCTGTATTTTAAAATGAAAAGTAATGCCAGTCTATCGGGGAGATAGATAAGAAAATTACTGATAATATGATTATAGTATGGTGCCGAAAGAGCTATGCTAGAACTTTGAATAATGTGTGGTGTATATAGAGTGATTTACCATAACCCCCATCAGACTGGGGGTTTTAAATAAACCATATTTAATGAAGTTGATTTGGACTGTTTTAAAAGAGTTATCAGGTGTTTAATGGGCACATGACATTTTAGGTCACAGTAACACCCATGTGTGAAAATTCAAAAACTTGGAATAGTTGATTTATATGTTTGAAGTAACATACATACATGAATGAAAATGGAGGAAATGAGACCGAAATGGAGGTAGAGCCTACATTTACTGAAAGAGTTTATCCTTAAAATTATAGTAACTATGGAATTTCAGTTTTAAAATATCATAGTCTGCAGGATGGCTGTATTAGTCAGGGTTCTCCAGAGAAAAGGAACCAATAGGATATATATGCATAAGAGGAGATTTCTTCGAGGAAATGGCTCATGTGGTTGTGGGGGTTGAGAAGTCCCACAGTCTGCCATCTGCAAGCTGGAGACCCAGGAAGCCTGGTAGTATGATTCAGTCCAAGTCTGAAGGCCTGAGAATCAAAGCAGGGAGACTGCTGGTGTAAGTCCTGGAGGCCAGAGAACCAGGAGCGAGGGCAGAAAAAGACGGACATCCTAGCTTAAGAGAGAATTTCCCCTTCCTCTGTGTTTTTGTTCTATTTGGGCCCTTAAAGGACTGGACAATGTCTACCCACATTGGTGAGGGTGAATTTTCTTTACTCAGTCTACTGATTCAAACGCTTATCTCTTCCAGAAACATCATCACAGACACACCTAGAAATAATAGTTTACCAGTTATCTGGGCATTCCTTAGCCCAGTCAAGTTGACACATAAAATTAATCATCACAATGGCAGATAGATATCAGAAATTAGGCTTGCTGTAGGATGAACAAGTAGAAAGTTCTATAGCATTTTGGACAAGAAATGAAGAGTGTCTGAACTAAGGAAATAGAAACTGGGTTGGAGAAAAGTTTACACATTTAAGAAATATTTACAAGGTAGAATGTGTACACTTGAGAAATAATACAGTGTGGAAGAAAAAGAATATAAAGGAGTTCAAGAGTCTAGGTTTCTGATTGGATGAATAAAATACAGAACAGGGAAGATGTTTGAGGGAAGAAGGATGAATTTGGTTTTAAACATACTGAGCTGTAGGTTTCTTTGTGACTTCTAATTAAAGTTGTATGGTAAGCAGTGTATATTAAGTCTGGAGTTCAGCAGAGAGTCCAAGACTAGAGATATATATTTTGGATATACGTTTTTGGTGTTTTCCAATAACTGGAGTTAAAACAACGGATTTAGATGAGATTGTCCAAGATGAGGAGAAGCTAAAGATAGAACAAAGGATCGAAGCCTGAGAATTCACCAATATGAAAGGGGCTTCTCAACAAGTAATATTTCTATTCTCAGTGATAGAAGAAGTAGAAAATCCTTCCCAAAAGGAAATGAAAGTTGTTTCCATTTCTCCATTCATTCTCCTGCACTTCCTAACTTCCCCATAATTCCTAAAACTGTCCATTTTCTTTATTTATGTCAAAAAATTTTTTTTGGCCTACATGGCCACAATTTCCAAACTTTTACTTTTCCACATTTCCATTCCTTTTTTGTTATAGAGACACAAATATTGCCTAGATGTCAGCCAAACCTAGACCCATTCATGCATGAGAATCTTAAGGGAAGTATAGCTTGGAGCATAGCTACATAGAAAAGGCCCCTATGATGCTTCCTTCACCAAAATACATACACTTAAAAGGAAACCTTAAATGATATCAATTATGTCTTAGGTTATTTTTTCAGCTATGGGACATAAGTTACAACTTTCATTAAATCTACATATAACCTATACAGAGATTTTATATTTCTTCTATGTGTTAAATTTTTGCAAAATTCAGTAAAGCAAATAAGCCTAATATATACATATATATGAATCAAATAAAACAAATAGGACACTATTGTCATGGTAAACCAATCATGAGCAATTTAACTTTGCACCTTCAGTGTTTTATAGATCGACTCTGCTGGCCAATGGCTAATGGGTTATAAATGGCTCACTTCATACTTCCCCGGTCTTTCTACACTCTCTTGAGCAGTTAGGTTTGGCTAGCCCAGACCATTCCCTGTGACAGTTTTTATTCGAAAGCTCAGACTGACACAACACTTCATCTCTGCTCCCACATTTACTTTGGGGTTTAGGTTACAGTGTATCCATTCACACTAAATAGTCAGACTTTTCACTTTAAAACCTTATTGTGGTGCTCTGCTTCTTTCTCGCTCTGGACCAGAAGTCTTTCAAAGACACATCAGAGTAGAAGGAGTCCAGCAAGCATATTTTAAAGTGACAGGTCTATATCCAAACTCTATGGTCTTAATGAAATCTTTATTCTAAGAACTGAACTTTTTAACTCCACTAGAGCCACTGTAGTCTCCAGCCTCTCTCTGTTCATCATTTCCAAATCAAGTTCATGGATAAGAGAAACAGCTCCAGGATATTCATGAGATGAGGCTGAACTCAGCAGTCAGTGGAAGCAGGTACATCTGAGCACACTAAAGCACTTTTTCAAATATGCCTGCAATTTTGAAGAGCCTCTTTGGTTTTCAGTTATTATGAGGAAGAAAGAGAGAAAGCTGGTTTGCCAATAGAAGTTTTCAAAGGCCCTTGCATTACTAAACCATAAATAAAGTTCAATGTGGAGCCTGTGGGCATTTATGCAATTCATACATTTTGTCATGGTGCAATTAGCTTGGCAACATTTGCTTGTGAAAGACATGGCTGCTAACAGCAAAGGATTGCAGGTCAACATCATGATTCACTGCCAGAACTGCCTGGACACTGCTTGCATGATGCTTGGAGCCAGTCCAGGCAGTTAGTCCCTGAAGAAGTTTATATGAATCATGCTCATCAAATTAACCTCAACATTTTAAAACTGTGGCAATGAAAATGGTTAATCTCAAACGTTCCCTGTTGTATGAACTTTTGCCATTTGCTTACTGCAGTGCTTTCTCTTTGCTTGCTTAGACTTGATCACATGCGGGAACTTATCAGTGCAAAAATGGCCAGGTACCACTTGGAGTGGCAACCTAATATTTCTGTAGAAGCTATAAACCTAACTCAAGTGCAGAGACAGTTGGAATCATCAGAGTCAGGCATTATAAAACAGTCAACTCAGTCTCACAGTACAATCTTCTGAGTTCACTATCCAATACTCAGTCTGGAGGACAGATGCTAGGCTGTTATTGATGCTCATTAGTTAGAAGAGGGAGATATAAGTTAAATCACTAACATATTGAGAGTCTCTAGACACTTTGACCCATCTATGTTGCTTGGTATATTATTACTGTAATAAAATTTGTAAGAAGACTTCTCTTGATTATAGAAGTCATGTAGAGTGGAGGGTAAGCATGTGAGCAGTAGAGCCGGATTTCCATGAGCCGAATTTTAGTTCTTCCACTTTTTAACTGTATGATCATAGTCAAGTTACTCTCTGTGTCTTCGTTTCTTTATCCATAAAATGAAGTTGTTGTGTAGCCCTAGGTGTAAAGCATTTAGAAGAGCATCTAATACACTGTAAGTACCAAGTGAGTGTTAGCTATTATTGATCTTGCTTAAGGGTTGTTTTTCATTTGTTTGATTCCACAAATCCATGAAAAGAAAAACAAACCTACATGGCTTGGGGGTAAAGCCATTGGTAACATAGTAAGGGCTAGATCTGGGGGTCTCATCTGGCTTATTTCATAAGGTTGCTGTGAGACTTAACCAATGTAAATAAAGTACAGGGTCTGGAAACTAGTAATGATAAATAGTCTTATCAATAGTGCTATTATTAATGTTAATATTTTCTGCATAACCTAAAAATGTTCCCCAATTATCTGTAAGAAATGGATTTTATTATAAAACAGCAACAACAAAATCATGAAACATTAGCATCAGAAGGAACCCTAGAGAAAATCCATCCCAACCTCCGAACAAGAAATGTTTTCCTTTTTCACTTCTCTGCTTTGGCTAAAAACAACCACAACCAAAAAAAAAGAAAAAAAACCACAAAAAAACTACTTTTGATCTCCTATGAAGATATAATCACTCCTTTATAAAGTAGCCCATTAAAGTAGAAATATTTTCACATATTTTCAAGTTACTTCTTTTATTTATCTGAAATTACTCTTATTTTTTAACTTGTTGTTTCAGTTTCTGTCTTAATGATCCTCTCAAAATCCTCTAATTCCTCCTCTATATGGTGTCCGATGGTCTACCTTACACCCATAAGGGATTTTATTTTTCCTCCAGGCTAAACATTTCTAGCTCCTTTTACTAATTCTCAGATAACCTTGTTTTGACTTTCTCCTTCATTCTAACTGCCCTCTTTTGAGTGTGTTCCACTTTGACTATTTTTCTCCTAAAATGCAATGCCTAATAGAACTTAATACTCCAAATGTAGTCCCTTTCAGCACATGGTAAAGGGGAAATGTTACTTATTTTCTTGGACAGTTATATTTCCATTATGTAGCCTAAGATGAAATTTGCATTCCTGGAAGCTGAATCACAATCTTGACTACTTGACAAGCTTGTAGTCAAGATGATCCTAAATATCTTTCATACATTTTGCTCTTATTTTTTTTCCCATCTTGCACTTTTGCAGCCGGGTTTTAGAACCTAAAAAATAGGGTGCATTTATCCCAAATAACTTCCAACCCATTAAATTCAGCCCTTTGTTCCATCCTGACTATATTTTGTTTCAGATTCTTATTAGTTAACCCTCCCAGCTTTTTACCATCTACATATTGTGAGAAGTTTGTTATCACTGATGTCTTTGAAATACCTAGAGTGTTGAAGGTTATAGACTTAGTTGTTGATATCAATCCTTTAAATAATACTTTTTGAGTATGATCATTCACCAATTATAAATTCTCTGAGTATTTTAACACCTAACTCAGTTATACTCAGAGATGTCATGGGAACACTAGTTAAATGCTTATGGCTGTAGCATTCCTCTAATTTACAAATAGTAATCCTATTATTAAAACAAACAAATCACAAAAACAAAAATAATCATATGCTGACAGTACCTGTACCATAAAACCTCCATCTAGAAACCTGGAGAAATGCCTTATGAGAAGGTTCAGTGCATGCTACTCACCATCCCACTCATCTCCCTTGTCTGGGCTCAGTAGAGGAAAAATGAAGACATTCTCTTTATTCTATAGAAACAAAGGTGAGCTCAAGCAGAGCCTCCCTGTGAATTTTCAGAGAATGACACATCCCTTACCTTCAGAATTATATTTGTATTGTGACGCATGAAGAGGGACACTGGAACATAGTCTATATTCTGGTCAAGTGACAGATACCTCATTCTGGCTTTGGTGTGTTCTTATAAATTTCTGAGAATGAAGTTAGGTATCCCTTGTCTAAAAGGCTGTGGTTTTTGTTTATGGATTAGAAATTTATTTCAAATATTTTCTACTTTACACTTGGAGGTAGTTACTCATTTTACACATGTGGAGTACTCAATGTATATCTACATTTTGTACTAGTTATAAAGGATTTAAATTTCTTTAAAAACACAATGACTTTTTGGAGCTGACAATCTAACTAGGAAGACGAACACATTAGCAAATAAGTATAAGGCAATGTTGTAAATACTGTTCAATAGAGCACACATAAAGTACTAAATAAGGGTAGCAGGACTTGTAGCACCGAGCTAGAATGCCAGGGGTAACCACATGAAGGATGAATGTACTTTTGTCAAGGTTTAGGGGAAGGAGATATCCATTGCTTAAATACAGCATTTCAGGCCAAAGATGCAAAAAAACAAAATACCTAGTATTCTACTAACCTAGGGTATTGGTCCATTAACACTATCCCCCAGATCCTTGCAATATATTAATTATTTTCCCAGTTTTTGTCCTTGTCTCCTAAAGTCTGTTCTGAACGTGGTAGACAAAGAGGTCCCTGAAAAATCTAAATTGGATCATGTCACTAAAGTGCTCATACTCGTTTATGACTCATATAATACAATTAAAGAATAAATATGTTAGAATAATATTCCAGAACAAAATCAAATAATAGTAATCAAATAAAAAAGTAATATCCCAGAATAAAATCAATCCTGAAAATGTCCTCCCCTCACCCCCACCCCCATCCTGGCCTTACAAATCTGCAATCCCTAACTTTACTAACATTCTGACCACGTATCTTTGAACCACTCTGCTTCGGACCACTCTACTGGTTGCCTTGCTCTGTTTTAAAACATTCCAAGCAGCCTGTCTCCTCAGGACCTATGCATCTGCAGCTTCCTCTGCCTGGAACACTCTTCTTACAGAGAGCCATATTTCTCTTTTTCATCCTGCTCTAGTTTTCTCCACAGCACTTATCATCATGGGTCATTCTATACACCTACTTATCATGTATTATCCATTTCCCATCACAAGAAGATAAGCTCCACGAAGACGTGGATTTTGTCTGTTTCGTTCTATACTGTATTCCCAAGTATTTTCACAGGACTGATGTATCAAAGGCAGAATCAGAGGAAGGAAAGTTGCTCTGGTGCCATTTTATGAAAAATCTAGTATTATACGTTAGGAAGAATTGACTTTATCTTTTAGGCAAAGAGAAACTGTTGAATGACATGGAATCCTTTGGAAAACAGAAGTGAAATCTTTGGACTTTGTGCCCTCAGGGTCAACTACCTTTCTTTTCAGGTGAAGCTGCACCCTAATATTATTCCTTTTCAAGGTATGCAAGCCCTGAAGAGGAAACTCTTCTGTAACTAACTGGGCTTATGAAGATTTTAATATTCTATGCTGATATCCAAAATAGCTGATTAGACCTACCAGCTCCTTTGACTGGCTACTAAGAAACCACTGAAGCATATGAAATTGGAATTATTGCTATTTACATATTTGAATCAAGGTGAGAAATTAAGAGTCATAAGTTAACATAATTTTAAAATGAAGTAAGCCTGTTTTTGTGAGTGTGGAACAACATGAAAAAGGAATTTACATATTACAAGGATAACAAGCCAGCTATATAGTAAACTTCTGATGTCAACACAAAGATTTTCAAGTAAACCATAATAAATACATAATTTTAGTTACGTGCTGACTTTGTTGTGCATGTTACTAAAATATGTGAAACCAAAGTCTGCCAACAAGGGCTGTGTGTGTGTTTCTTGCAGCAACAAAAGGGTATGTCAAGTAGACTGTGAGAAAATAGCAGTTGTAACCCAGCAGGCAATCAAAATTCAAGGTGAGATTCTAGGGAAGATGAGACATGTATCTTCTCTATGAGCTGAGAGCTATGAGTTACAAGAATTATGAAAGTGTTTCGTTGGTTTCAGAAACTACCAAAATTACAAGAAATACTCTTAATAAATTTCCTCAGTTATTTGGCTCATTATTTTCAAGGTCAATATTGAGTGGCCACATGACCTCGTCTCATTAATTGCTTAGTCATTTAGTAGATGTTCAGTCAGAAGACGCATTTCTTAGATTCTAAAGGAAAAGGTAAATGAGAGCTGTATTCATGAAGAGCTACATTATAATTTGCATAACCAATTATTTCCATACTTTTAGCTAACCACAAGCTGCAATATATACAGCCCTCACATTTTTCTTCCACTTGTATCAAAATAGCAATACAATTGTATTATTTCCTATTTAGAGATATAAACTATATAATAGGAAATATATATATATAAAGGAAAGAAATTTCATGTAAAAATTGTATATTGAGGAAAAGCATTACAAATTTTTCTTTAGACAAATATAAATAAATTAGTGGGGTTTTTTTAATACAGACATTTTATCATTTATATGTGAGAGTTTGGACATGGTAAGGAAGTTAGGAACTACCTCGTGTTATCTTCTGAACAACTTTAAATGTTAGGAAATAATATCTTTTCTTTTTTTACAGTTGAGGAAACAGTAATTGAGAGAATATAGTGACTTGCTCAAGGCTGCAGAGCTAAGAAAGAGGTAACATTGAGTTATGAACCCAGGGTTTTCTGAGTCTAGCATTTTTGAAATCTCTAATAGTGTAGATAACATTATGCGGTGTGCACCTTTCTGAAGAACAGGTTAATAACTGTCATTAGATTCTTAATGGCATAAATCATGTGAAAGATACTATAGTCCGGTTTTTTTCTGGGATTACAGGGTAAACGCAGTGCAGGTGAAAGATGAGCCAGGCTGGCTTAATCTGACTGGTCTCAGAATGCCTCCAGCATCATGGAGTAGATTAAATGAGTTTGAAAGCTTTCTTCCTTGGTGCAGGGTTGGTATCTGTCCAATAGGAGCGGGTATGGCCAGCATCTGTTCTGATTGGTTGAGTGTCTGACCTAATGGTTCAGGTTTCTGTCCTGACTGGTTAGTGCCTTCACCATGTTCATTGAGACATATTTTGACAATTGAATAAATTTTCTCAAATTTTAAACAATACAAACACCATTCCATATTATAAACATTATTTCCAGTCAATCCCACACTGAAGCTTCCTATCACCATCCAGAGATTTTTTTTTTTTTCTTCGTGGTATCTCATCCAAGGGTCTCAGTTCTCTGTGGGGACACTTGTGTCAACATTCATTCGAAAGTCCTCAGGTAAAAGCAATTCCTATATCTGCCCCTAGTGATACTTCTCATAAGAATGTATGTACTCCCCAGTACTCAGCGTCATTTCTTTGAACACTAAGATTACATCTTAAATGAAAAAATAAAGGTAAACATCCCAACAAAAACGTACCCTAATCCTTAAAGAAGACTGTAAAATTGTGTGAGATAAGAGGGAATAAATAATGTCACACAGTGAGATAATTTTGAGATATTTATACACTGTAGACCTCAGCTTGCTGAGAATGGTGTTCCAACAGTATCTCTCACTCCATTCCACTTGGAATCATCACCTTTAAAAGCCTCCTCACTGCATAGGGGGAACTTTCTTCATTTTCTCTCCTGTATCTTCCATTGTTGTAGAAATCAATTAAAGTCACCTTAGTTAAGCAGTAGGCAGAGGAAGGGGGAAAAATATCAATATAAAGATAGAGCCCCTCTTACATATAACTAGAATATGCAACAAGGCATTCTGTACTCTTAGCTTCTTGGTAAAGCCTGAAAATCTAAAATTGTCATTATTCCTTTTTGTTGAGAATTGCCTTTTCAGCTAGTTTCTTCTTCCTTTCTTCTTTCTTTTCTTCCTTCTTACCTTCTTTCCTTCCTTCTCTCCTTCCTTTTCTCCCTGTCTTTGTCTCCCTTCCTTTCCCTTTCCTCTCCCCCACATATAATGGTCATTTAATTCTCAAGACACCTCACAAGTTAAGAATGGTCCTCAATTTTTAGATGAAAAAAAATGGAAGCCAACAAGTTAAGTAACTTGGACAAAACCAAATATTTAGTAACAGGACTAGAATTGAAACAGGTGATCTTCTTTTAAAATAAAATTATTTCATGACTATCATTATGAAGGAATAAAAAAATTTTTTTTTGCATTATCTCCTTAACATGAATTGACTTTTTTTTTTTTAAGATGATAGCCTTGAAAAATCTAAGAGCAGATACTGAAAAAGAGTGAGGTCTGAGATTTCACAAAACAAAATCTCACCAATTTCCCAGCGTCAAACCACTAAATGCCAGTATGTGCAGAGTTAACTGATAAAAGATCATTATCAGGTAGTTTCCGTCTCAGTTAAACAAGGTAGTACCATAATAGAAGTTTCCTTATTTAGAAAGTACAATCGGATTTTACCACTGGGAAAAAAATATTGAGAGACACTTTAGAATCTTTTTCCCTGAAAATTCTTCAAGTATTTATCCCCCTGAGACTGTGTATATTTTTCTACACAAACAGGAATTTCAATATAACTATATTTCAAAGACGCTTATTAACTTTCTAAATTCCTTTTGTAAATAGTTACATAATCTTAGAGATAAAAAATAGCTCATGTGTATTAAGTAACTTGTATGTGACATGCCATGCTTTCCATTTAACCTTCAAAGTAATCCTATGATGTAGATACAATAATTCGATTATTACAATTTTACAGATAAGTTAATGAGGTAACTTCTTTGGTGTCAGTAAGCTGAAGAATAAAGGGATAGAGAGCTGATCCAGTTAACCTGACTCCCCAAACCCACTTTGTTTACCACTGCACTGTATCACCAAAGAGTCTATTTAAATTTTAAAAATAATTCTTTAAGATTAATAACTGTATTTGTTTAAAATATTTATATTGTTTCACTTAATATGATTATTTTAGTAAATCTCTTCCTTATACTTGGACTAAAAAAAATTTTGTTTTACATTTCAGCGTAACTTACCCCTCGAATGTGATCATTTTTCAAAGTGTTAACCACATCATTGATAAAAACATAACAGTTTTATAAGTTATTCCAAAGTCTAACTGTTCCAAAATTCAAAGGAGCACTTTAGTATGTTTTTATCTTAATTGATAGCAATCAAAATAGATATATATTTCTTTGGTGTTTTATTTTCATGTAGGAATTGTTGAAGTACAGGAAAAAGAGGAAACGAACTGCGAAAGCCTCAAAAAAAGCAAAAATAGAGAAGATGGAATTACTGAAGGAATATTTCACTTAATTCACAAAGGGAAAAACCCCTTGTTCTGGTGTATGGGAATTTGCATGATGAAGCTCCATATTTTAAGTTTCAATAGTCATTAATATAAAAATGTTACAAATTACTAAAAAGTACTTCTTAATTTAGCATCAGAAAAGTTTATATTGGCATTAAATTTTTAATATAAAACTGGTTTTTTGGAAATAATTTAAAGGTGGAGTACCTTTCTCTTCCTATCTATTTACTCCCAAAATAAAGTCCCACAATCATAATCAATGAAAATATTTCTCATCTCTCTTATATTTAGAATATGTTTTTTGAGAGACAGCATTTATCATGGTCTTATTTTCTCATTTTTGTGTGCTACAAACCAGGATTTTTAAAAATACCTTTCAATTAATGTGATTTAGAAAATCAAATATTCAGAATAGAGTGAGTTGAGTGGTAACAGTCTCTGTTACTTCTCACTTTCCAAATATTCACTTCCATGTCTGTATTAACTCACTCTGTCAAAGAATCCATCACAGCCAGTCAAAGGGGCTAGTTCAGAACAGTATATGATGTGAATGAGATGGGTCTGACTGAATGACGGAGATTAAAAATATATATATTTGGAGCTGGGGAGATATCGTGCTACTCAAATGCACTGAGAAGATTCATAAGGGGAAAATATTCAAGGTGATGTGAGAAAGTTTGTTCCTATTAGAGTTAGGTTTTAAATGGTGTTATAAATTTCATTTGGCCTTTTATCCCAAGTACTAGAATCACATCATTTACCAGAACTTCTCTTCACTGTCTACTCTTCTTTGTGACACTTGCCTAAGTGCATTCTCAAACATGTAGGCAAGGTCACTTTTTTCTAATTAATCAAATAATAATAAAGCATAAGTAATGTCTATAATCTAACAGTATGATAGCCTCATGAAGAATAAAAATATGCAAACTGCATTTACTAATGAAAAAGCTTATGCTTGCTTCCTTGGACCTTCTTGGAGTCTCTGGTGAGTAAATGTTCCAAAGTTCACTCTCAATCTCCTAGCCACTTGCATAAAGTGTTCCCTTGGTCATGAGTATCCTGGCCCTAATTTGGCTTCTCTAAGCTGAGTTGCCTCTGCCTTTGGCCCTGTGCAGAAACTGGGTTACTTTCTGCTTGTTTTGCTTTTGTTTTCTCTTATTTTTTTCCAGCTTTATTGTCATATAATTGACACATAACATTGTGTAAGTTTAAAGCGTACAAAGTGTTGATTTGATACACTGATACATTGCAAAATGATTACCACTCTAGGAGTAACTAATACCTGGATCATATCATATAATTACCATTTTTTTCAGTGGTAAGGATATTTAAGATCTACTCTCTTAGCAACTTTCAAGTATATAATACAGTAATATTAACTAAAATCATTATGCTGTACATTACATCCCTAGGACTTATTCATCTTATAACTAGAAGTTTGTGCTTTTTTGGCCAATATCTACCCCTTTCTCCACCCCTCAGTCCCTGGTAATAGTTATTTTAGTCTCTGTTTCTACGAGTTCAGCTTTTTTTCCACACATAAGTGAGTTAATACAGTATCTGTCTTTCTCAGTCTCACTTATTTCACTTATCATAATGCCCTCAAGTTCCATCCATGTTTTTGCAGACGGCAGGATATCCTCCTTTCTCGTGTCTGAAAAATATTTTTTTATTGTCCATTCATCTGTTGATGGACACTTATGTTGTTTTCATATTTGGCTATAGTGGCTAATGCTGCAATGAACATGGGGATGCAGATGTATCTTTGAGATCCTGCTATTATTTTGTTGGATATATATCCAGATATGAGATTACTGGATCATATGATTGTTTTATTTTTAATTTTTTGAGGAACTCTTACATTGTTTTCCATAGTGGTTGTAGTAATTTACAGTCCTACGAACAGCGTTCAAGCGTTCGTTTTTCTCCACATCCTTACCAGAACTTTTACAGAAGGTGTGTAGCATGTTACTTTGATACATTTATGTATTATAATCGATGTAACATTTATCACATAACATCATTATGGTACAACATTATTATCTATATTCATTATACTGTGCCTCTACCCATTCTTTAATCAGATTCATTTTCTTATTGAGCTGTATGTGTTTTTAAATGTATTTTGGATATTAACCCCTTATCAGGTATATGATTTGCCAATATTTTCTTCCATTCAGCAGCTTGCCTTTTCATTTTGTTGATGGTTTCCCATGCAGAAGCTTTTTGGTTTGATGTAATCCCACTTGTTTATTTTTGTTTTTGTTGCATGTGCTTTTGGTGTCAAATTCAAAAAATCTTTGCCAAGACCAATGTCAAGGAGCTTACTCACTATCTTTTCTTCTAGGAGTTTTATGGTTTCAGGTCTCATATTCAGATCTTTAGTCCTTTTTTGGGGGGCGGGGGGGCTGCACCATGCAGCTTTCGGGATCTTAGTTCCCCGATCAGGAATGGAACCTGGGCCTTCAGCAGTGAAAGCGTGGCATCCTAACCACTGGACGACCAGGGAATTCCCCTTTAGTCCTTTTTTTTTTTTTTTTTTTAATTTATTTTTGGCTGTGTTGGGTCTTCATTTCTGTGCGAGGGCTTTCTCTAGTTGTGGCAAGCTGAGGCCACTCTTCATCGCGGTGCACGGGCCTCTCACTATCGTGGCCTCTCTTGTTGCGGAGCACAGGCTCTAGACGTGCAGGCTCAGTAGCTGTGGCTCACGGGTCTAGTTGCTCCACGGCATGTGGGATCCTCCCAGACCAGGGCTTGAACCCATGTCCCCTGCATTGGCAGGCAGATTCTCAGCCACTGCGCCACCAGGGAAGCCCTCCATTTTTAATTTTTCCTTTTTTTTTGTATGATGTAAAATAGAGGTCTAGTTTTACTCTTTTGAAGTTGGCTACTCAGTTATCCCAGCACCACTTATTGAAGAGACTATCTTTTCTCCATTGATATTCTTATGGGTTTGTTTCTGGGCTCTTATTCTGTTCCATTGATCTATGTATCTGTTTTTATGCCATTTTATCATACTGTTTGGGTTACTATAGCTTTGTAATATAGTTTGAAACTGGGAAGTGTGATGCCTCCAGCTAAGTTCTTCTTTCTCAAGATCATGTTGGCTATTTAGCGTCTTTGTAGTTCCATACAAATTTTAGGATTATTTGTTCTATTTCTGTGAAAAATGCCATTGGAATTTTGACAGAGATTGCATTGAGTCTGTAAATCTCTTTTTATAGAATGGACATTTTAACAATATAAATTCTTCCAATCCATGAGCATGGAGTATCTTCCCATTTATTTGTGTCTTCTTCAGTATTTTTTCATCAACGTCTTAGAGTTTTCAGTGTATAGAGCTTTCACCTCCTTAGTTAAAGTTATTATTAAATATCTTATTTTATTGATGTTATAGTAAATGGAACTGTTTTCTTAATTTTTCTTTCTGATAGTTCATTAGTGTATAGAAATACACCTGATTCTGTACATTGATTTTGAATCCTACAATTTTACTGAATTTGTTTCTTAGTTTTAACATTTTTTTGGTGGAGTCTATAGGTTTTTCCACATATAACATTATGTCATCTGCAAACAGAGGTAATTTTCCTTCTTCCTTTCCAATGTGGATGCATTTTATTTATTTTCATTTCATAATTGCTCTAGCTAGGAATTTCAGTACCATGTTGAATAAAAGTGGTAAAAGTGGGCATCCTTGTCTTATTCTTGATCTTAGCAGAAATGTTTTCAGCTTGTACCATTGAGTGTGATGTTAGCAGTGGGCTTGTCATATATGGCTTTTATTATATTGAGGTACATTCCTTCTATACCCAATTTACTGAAAGTTTTTATCACAAAAGGATGTTAAGTCTTGTTAAATGTTTTCCTGCATCTATTGAGATGATCATATGATTTTTATCTTTCATTTGATTAATGTGGCATGTCACATTTATTGATTTGCATATGTTGAACCATTCTTGCATCCCAGGGATAAATCATACTTGATCATGGTATATGATCCTTTAAATGTATTTCTGAAAATTCAGTTTGCTAATATTTTGTTGAGGATTTTTGTATTTCTATTTATCAGGGATATTGGCCCATTTCTTTTCCTGTAATGCTCTTATCTGACTTTGGTTTAGAATAATACTGGCCTCATAACATGCGTTTGGGAGTGTTCCCCTTCTTTGATTTTTTGGAAGAGTTTGAGAAAGATTGGTATTCTTCTTTAAATGTTGGATAGAATTCACCAGTGAAGCCATCTGTTCCTGGACTTTTCTTTGTTGAGAAGTTTTTGATTACACATTCAATCTCCCTACTAGGATTGGTCTGTTCAAATTTTCTATTTCTTTGTGATTTAGTCTTGGTAGGTTGACTGTTTCTAGGAATTTATCCATTTCTTTTAGGAGATCCAACCTGTTGTTTCCTTATCATTGTTCATAGTAGTCTTTTAGCATCCTTTGTATTTCTGTGTTATCAGTTGTAATGTCTCCTCTTTCATTTCTAATTTTATTTATTTGTGTTCTTTTTTTTTTTCTTGGTAAGTCTAGGTAAAGTTTTGTCTATTTATTTTTAATCTTTTCAATAAACCAGATCTTAGTTTTACAGATCTTTTCAATTGTCTTTTTAGTCTCTGTTTCATTTATTTCTCACTCTGATCTTTGTCATGTCCTTCCTTCTACTAACTTTTGGCTTAGTTTGCTCTTTTTAAAGTTCCTTGATGTATAAAATCAGGTTGTTTATTTGGAATTTTTTTTTTTTTTTTCATTTTCTGGAGATTTATTTTGTTTCTTTTTTTTTTTTTTTTTTTAAACATCTTTATTGAAGTATAATTGCCTTACAATAGTGCGTTAGCATCCGCTTTATAACAAAGTGAATCAGTTATACATATACAATATGTTCCCATTTCTCTTCCCTCTTGCATCTCCCTCCCTCCCACCCTCCCCATCCCACCCCTCTAGGTGGTCACAAAGCACCGAGCTGATCTCCCTGTGCTATGCGGCTGCTTCCCACTAGCTATCTATTTTACATTTGGTAGTGTATATATGTCCATGACACTCTCTTACCCTGTCACATCTCACCCCACCCCCTCCCCATATCCTCAAGTCCATTTTCTAGTAGGTCTGTGTCTTTCTTCCCGTCTTGCCACTAGGTTCTTCATGGCCTTTTTTTTTTTTTTCCCTTAGATTCCATATATATGTGTTAGCATACTGTATTTGTTTTTCTCTTTCTGACTTACTTCACTCTGTATGATAGACTCTAACTCCATCCACCTCATTACAAATACCTCCATTTCATTTCTTTTTATGGCTGAGTAATATTCCATTGTATATATGTGCCACATCTTCTTTATCCATTCATCTGTCGATGGACATTTAGGTTGCTTCCATGTCCTGGCTATTGTAAATAGAGCTGCAATGAACATTTTGGTACATGACTCTTTTTGACCTATGGTTTTCTCAGGGTATATGCCCAGTAGTGGGATTGCTGGGTCGTATGGTAGTTCTATTTGTAGTTTTTTAAGGAACCTCCATACTGTTCTCCATAGTGGCTGTATCAATTTACATTCCCACCAACAGTGCAAGAGTGTTCCCTTTCCTCCACACTCTCTCCAGCATTTATTGTTTCTAGATTTTTTGATGATGGCCATTCTGACCGGTGTGAGATGATATCTCATTGTAGTTTTGATTTGCATTTCTCTAATGATTAATGATGTTGAGCATTCTTTCATGTGTCTGTAGGCCATCTGTATATCTTCTTTGGAGAAATGTCTATTTAGATCTTCTGCCCATTTTTGGATTGGGTTGTTTGTTTTTTTGTTATTGAGCTGCATGAGCTGCTTGTAAATCTTGGAGATTAATCCTTTGTCAGTTGCTTCATTTGCAAATATTTTCTCCCATTCTGAGGGTTGTCTTTTGGTCTTGTTTATGGTTTCCTTTGCTGTGCAAAAGCTTTTAAGTTTCATTAGGTCCCATTTGTTTATTTGTGTTCTTATTTCCATTTCTCTGGGAGCTGGGTCAAAAAGAATCTTGCTGTGATGTATGTCATAGAGTGTTCTGCCTATGTTTTCCTCTAAGAGTTTGATAGTGTCTGGCCTTACACTTAGGTCTTTAATCCATTTTGAGTTTATTTTTGTGCATGGTGTCAGGGAGTGTTCTAATTTCATACTTTTACATGTTCCTGTCCAATTTTCCCAGCACCACTTATTGAAGAGGCTGTCTTTTCTCCACTGTATATGCTTGCCTCCTTTATCAAAGATAAGTTGACCATATGTGTGTGGGTTTATCTCTGGGCTTTCTATCCTGTTCCATTGATCTATATTTCTGTTTTTGTGCCAATACCAAACTGTCTTGATTACTGAAGCTTTGTAATATAGTCTGAAGTCAGGGAGCCTGATTCCCCCAGCTCCATTTTTCGTTCTCAAGATTGCTTTGGCTATTCGGGGTCTTTTGTGTTTCCATACAAATTGTGAAATTTTTTGTTCTAGTTCTGTGAAAAATGCCAGTGGTAGTTTGATAGGGATTGCATTCAATCTGTAGATTGCTTTGGGTAGTAGAGACATTTTCACAATGTTGATTCTTCCAATCCAGGAACATGGTATATCTCTCCATCTATTTGTATCATCTTTAATTTCTTTCATCAGTGTCTTATAATTTTCTGCATACAGGTCTTTTGTCTCCTTAGGTAGGTTTATTCCTAGATATTTTATTCTTTTTGTTGCAATGGTAAATGGGAGTGTTTTCTTAATTTCACTTTCAGATTTTTCGTCATTAGTGTATAGAAATGCAAGAGATTTCTGTGCATTAATTTTGTATCCTGCTACTTTACCAAATTCATTGATTAGCTCTAGGAGTTTTCTGGTAGCATCTTTAGGATTCTCTATGTATAGTATCATGTCATCTGCAAATAGTGACAGCTTTACTTCTTCTTTTCCGATTTGGATTCCTTTTATTTCTTTGTCTTCTCTGATTGCTGTGGCTAGGACTTCCAGAACTATGTTGAATAATAGTGGTGAGAGTGGGCAACCTTGTCTTGTTCCTGATCTTAGTGGAAATGGTTTCAGTTTTTCACCATTGAGGACAATGTTGGCTGTGGGTTTGTCATATATGGCCTTTATTATGTTGAGGAAAGTTCCCTCTATGCCTACTTTCTGCAGGGCTTTTATCATAAATGGGTGTTGAATTTTGTCAAAAGCTTTCTCTGCATCTATTGAGATGATCATATGGTTTTTCTCCTTCAATTTGTTAATATGGTGTATCACATTGATTGATTTGCGTATATTGAAGAATCCTTGCATTCCTGGGATAAACCCCACTTGATCATGGTGTATGATCCTTTTAATGTGCTGTTGGATTCTGTTTGCTAGTATTTTGTTGAGGATTTTTGCATCTATGTTCATCAGTGATATTGGCCTGTAGTTTTCTTTCTTTGTGACATCTTTGTCTGGTTTTGGTATCAGGGTGATGGTGGCCTCGTAGAATGAGTTTGGGAGTGTTCCTCCCTCTGCAATATTTTGGAAGAGTTTGAGAAGGATAGGTGTTAGCTCTTCTCTAAATGTTTGATAGAATTCGCCTGTGAAGCCATCTGGTCCTGGGCTTTTGTTTGTTGGAAGGTTTTTAATCACAGTTTCAATTTCAGTGCTTGTGATTGGTCTGTTCATATTTTCTATTTCTTCCTGGTTCAGTCTCGGCAGTTTGTGCGTTTCTAAGAATCTGTCCATTTCTTCCAGGTTGTCCATTTTATTGGCATATAGTTGCTTGTAGTAATCTCTCATGATCTTTTGTATTTCTGCAGTGTCAGTGGTTACTTCTCCTTTTTCATTTCTAATTCTATTGATCTGAGTCTTCTCCCTTTTTCTCTTGATGAGTCTGGTTAATGGTTTATCAATTTTGTTTATCTTCTCAAAGAACCAGCTTTTAGTTTCATTGATTTTTGCTATTGTTTCCTTCATTTCTTTTTCATTTATTTCTGACCTGATCTTTATAATTTCTTTCCTTCTGCTGGCTTTGGGGTTTTTTTGTTCTTCTTTCTCTAATTGCTTTAGGTGCAAGGTTAGGTTGTTTATTCGAGATGTTGCCTGTTTCTTGAGGTAGGCTTGTATTGCTATAAACTTCCCTCTTAGCACTGCTTTTGCTGTGTCCCATAGGTTTTGGGTCGTCGTGTCTCCATTGTCATTTGTTTCTAGGTATTTTTTGATTTCCCCTTTGATTTCTTCAGTAATCACTTCGTTATTAAGTAATGTATTGTGTAGCCTCCATGTGTTTGTATTTTTTACAGATCTTTTCCTGTAATTGATATCTAGTCTCATAGCGTTGTGGTCGGAAAAGATACTTGATATGATTTCAATTTTCTTAAATTTACCAAGGCTTGATTTGTGACCGAAGATATGATCTATCCTGGAGAATGTTCCATGAGCGCTTGAGAAAAATGTGTATTCTGTTGTTTTTGGGTGGAATGTCCTATAAATATCAATTAAGTCCATATTGTTTAATGTATCATTTAAAGCTTGTGTTTCCTTATTTATTTTCATTTTGGATGATCTGTCCATTGGTGAAAGTGGGGTGTTAAAGTCCCCTACTATGATTGTGTTGCTGTCAATTTCCCCTTTTATGGCTGTTAGTGTTTGCCTTATGTATTGAGGTGCTCCTATGTTGGGTGCATAAATATTTACAATTGTTATACCTTCCTCTTGGATCGATCCCTTGATCATTATATAGTGTCCTTCTTTGTCTCTTGTAATAGTCTTTATTTTAAAGTCTATTTTGTCTGATATGAGAATTGCTACTCCAGCTTTCTTTTGATTTCCATTTGCATGGAATATCTTTTTCCATCCCCTCACTTTCAGTCTGTATGTGTCCCTAGGTCTGAAGTGGGTCTCTTGTAGACAGCATATATATGGGTCTTGTTTTTGTATCCATTCAGCCAGCCTGTGTCTTTTGGTGGGAGCATTTAATCCATTTACATTCAAGGTAATTATCGATATGTATGTTCCTATTCCCATTTTCTTAAATGTATTGGATTTGTTATTGTAGGTGTTTTCCTTCTCTTGTGTTTCTTGCCTAGAGAATTTCCTTTAGCATTTGTTGTAAAGCTGGTTTGGTGGTGCTGAACTCTCTCAGCTTTTGCTTGTCTGTAAAGGTTTTAATTTCTCCATCGAATCTGAATGAGATCCTTGCTGGGTAGAGTAATCTTGGTTGTAGGTTTTTCTCCTTCATGACTTTAAGTATATCCTGCCACTCCCTTCTGGCTTGCAGAGTTTCTGCTGAGAGATCAGATGTTAACCTTATGGGGATTCCCTTGTGTGTTATTTGTTTTTTTTCCCTTGCTGCCTTTTTTTTTTTTTTTTTTATATAAATTTATTTATTTATTTTAGCTGTGTTGGGTCTTCATTTCTGTGCGAGGGCTTTCTCTAGTTGCGGCAAGCGGGGGTCACTCTTCATCGCGGTGCGCGGGCCTCTCTTGTTGTGGAGCACAGGCTCTAGACGCGCAGGCTCAGTAGTTGTGGCTCACGGGCCCAGTTGCTCCCCGGCATGTGGGATCTTCCCAGACCAGGGCTCGAACCCGTGTCCCCTGCATTGGCAGGCAGATTCTCAACCATTGCGCCACCAGGGAAGCCCTCCCTTGCTGCCTTTAATATATTTTCCTTATATTTAATTTTTGACAGTTTGATTAATATGTGTCTTGGCGTGTTCCTCCTTGGGTTTATCCTGTATGGGACTCTCTGTGCTTCCAGGACTTGATTAACTATTTCCTTTCCCATATTAGGGAAGTTTTCAACTATAATCTCTTCAAAAATTTTCTCAGTCCCTTTCTTTTTCTCTTCTTCTTCTGGGACCCCTATAATTCGAATGTTGGCACGTTTAATGTTGTCCCAGAGGTCCCTGAGACTGTCCTCAGTTCTTTTCATTCTTTTTTCTTTATCCTGCTCTGTAGTAGTTATTTCCACCATTTTATCTTCCAGGTCACTTATCCTTTCTTCTGCCTCAGTTATTCTACTATTGATCCCATCTAGAGTATTTTTGATTTCATTTATTGTGTTTTTCATCATTGCTTGGTTCCTCTTTAGTTCTTCTACATCCTTGTTAAATGTTTCTTGCATTTTGTCTATTCTATTTCCAAGATTTTGGATCATCCTTACTATCATTATTCTGAATTCTTTTTCAGGTAGACTACCTATTTCCTCTTCATTTGTTAAGTCCAGTGTGTTTTGAGCCTGCTCCTTCATCTGCTGTGTGTTTTTCTGTCGTCTCATTTTGCCTATCTTACTGTGTTTGGGGTCTCCTTTTCACAGGCTGCAGGTTCGTAGTTCCCGTTGTTTTTGGTATCTGTCCCCAGTGGCTAAGGTTGGTTCAGTGGGTTGTGTAGGCTTCCTGGTGGAGGGAACTAGTGCCTGAGTTCTGGTGGATGAGGCTAGATCTTGTCTTTCTGGTGGGCACGTCCACGTCTGGTGGTGTATTTTGGTGTGTCTGTGGCCTTATTTTGATTTTAGGCAGCCTCTCTGCTAATGGATGGGGTTGTGTTCCTGTCTAGCTAGTTGTTTGGCATAGGGTGTCCAGCACTGTAGCTTGCTGGTCGTTGAGTGAAGCTGGGTCTTGATGTTGAGATGGAGATCTCTGGGAGATTTTTGCCATTTGGTATTACGTGGAGCTGGGAGGTCTCTTGTGGACCAGTGTTCTGAAGTTGGCTCTCCCACCTCAGAGGCACGGCCCTGATGCCTGGCTGGAGCACCAAGAGCCTTTCGTCCACACGGCTCAGAGTAAGAGGGAGAAAAAATAGAAAGAAAGAAAGAAAGAGGCTATAATATAGTGAAGTAAAATAAAGCTATTGTAAAGCAAAGTTATACAGACAAAATCTCACCCAGAAGCATATAGATATACACTCACAAAAAAAAGGAAAAGAGGAAAAATTAATATCTCCTGCTCCCAGAGTCCACCTCCTGAATTTGGGATGATTCGTTGTCTATTCAGGTATTCAGCAGATGCAGGCACATCAAGTTGTTTGTGGAGCTTTAATCCGCTGCTTCTGAGGCTGCTGGGAGAGATTTCCCCTTCTCTTCCCTGTTCGCACAGCTCCTGGGATTCAGCTTTGGATTTGGACCTGCCTCTGCGTGTAGGTCGCCTGAGGGCGTCTGTTCCCCGCCCAGACAGGACGGGGTTAAAGGAGCAGATGCTTCGGGGGCTCTGGCTCACCCAGGCCGCGGGGAGGGAGGGGTACAGAGGAGGCGGGGCGAGCCTGCAGCGTCAGAGGCCGGCGTGACGTTGCACCAGCTCGGGGCGCGCATTGCGTTCTCCCGGGGATGTTGTCCCCGGATCCCGGGACCCTGGCAGTGGCGGGCTGCACAGGCTACCGGGAGGGGCGGTGTGGAGAGTGACCTGTGCTCACACACAGGCTTTTTGGAGGCGGCAGCAGCAGCCCCAGCGTCTCACGCCCGTCTCTGGGGTCCGCGCTGATCACCGTGGCTTGCGCCCTTCTCTGGAGTTCGTTTAGGCGGCGCTCTGAATCCCCTCTCCTTGCGCGCAGCAAAACAAAGAGGGAAGAAAATGTCTCTTGCCTATTCGGGAGCTGCAGACCTTTTCCCGGTCTCCCTCCCGGCTAGCTGTGGTGCGCCAAACCCTTCAGGCTGTGTTCACGCCGCCAGCCCCAGTCCTCTCCCTGCGATCCGACCGAAGCCCGAGCCTCAGCTCCCAGCCCCGCCCGCCCCGGCGGGTGAGCAGACAAGCCTCTCGGGCTGGTGAGCGCCGCTCGGCGCCGAGCCTCTGTGCGGGAGTCTCTCCGATTTTCCCTTGCGCCCCTGTTGCTGTGGGATCCGCGCTGATAGCCGCGGCTCACGCCCTTCTCTGGAGTTTGTTTAGGCGGCGCTCTGAATCCCCTCTCCTTGCCCGCCGTGAAACAAAGAGGCAAGAAAAAGTCTCTTGCCTCTTCGGCAGCTGCAGACTTTTTCCCGGACTCCCTCTGGGCTAGCTGTGGTGCGCTAACCCCTTCAGGCTGTGTTCACGCAGCCAGCCCCAGTCCTCTCCCTGCGATCCGACTGAAGCCCGAGCCTCAGCTCCCAGCCCCGCCCGCCCCGGCGGCTAAGCAGTCAAGCCTCTCGGGCTGGTGAGTGCTGCTCGGCGCCGAGCCTCCGTGCAGGAACCTCTCCGCTTTGCCCTCCGCACCCCTGTGGCTGCGCTCTCCTCCGTGGCTCCGAAGCTTCCCCCCTCCGCCACCCGCAGTCTCTGCCCGCGAAGGGGCTTCCTAGTGCGTGGAAACCTTTCCTCCTTCACGGCTCCCTCCCACTGGTGCAGGTGCCGTCCCTATTCTTTTGTCTCTGTTATTTCTTTTTTCTTTTGCCCTACCCAAGTACGGGGGGAGTTTCTTGCCTTTTTGGAGGTCGGACGTTTTCTGCCAGCGTTCAGTGGGTGTTCTGTAGGAGCAGTTCCACGTGTAGATGTATTTCTACTGTATCTGTGGGAAGGAATGTGATCTCCGCGTCTTACTCTTCCGCCATCTTCTCCAGCTATCTGGAATTTTTTTTAATGTAATATTTATTGCTATAAACTTCTCTTTTAGAACTGCTTTCCTGTATCCCTTAAATTTTTGTATGTTGTGTTTCCATTTTAGATTACCTCAACGTATATATTGATTTCTGTTTTGATTTCTTCTTTGATCCTTCGGTTGTTCAGGAACATGTTATTTAATCTCCACATATTTGTAAATTTTTCAGTTTTCTTCTTATAATTTATTTCTAGTTTACTACTATTGTGGTCAGAAAACATACTTGATATGAATCTAATTTTCTTATATTTATTGACTTGTTTTGTGACCTAACATATGATCTATCTTGGAGAATGTTTCATGCATGTTTGAGAAGAATGTGTACTCTGCAGCTGTTGGATGGAATGTTCTATAAATGCTTGTTAGGTTCATTCGTCCTAAGATATAGTTTAATCCAATGTGTCCTTACAGATTTTCTGTCTGGATAATCTATCCATTGTTGAAAGTGGGGTATTGAAGTCTCCTACTATTATTGTGTTGCTATTTCTCCCTTCAGAGCTGTAATAGTTACTTTACATATTAATTTGCTCTATGTTAGTACATAAATATTAACTAATGTTATATCTTCTTGATATAACAGCATATTTGGGGAAGTTGTTTTAAAATAATATATGCATGTAACTATGACCTACTGCTCCTCTCTGAAGACATTAAATGACTATCATATAAGATCAAATAAGAATGTAGATACCATTCATTGATCACCCTTTGTATGCCAGGCACCATCTTTGTCAGTTACATGTTATCCTTATAATAATCTTAAATAGTAAGTATTATTATCCTCATATTTCAGAGGAGGTTAAACACATTGTCTGATATCACCCATCTAGTAAGTAGTAGAAACAAAGTTTGTACCTAGATTTAGTTGATCCAATAATAATTTGCTTTCTAGCATAAATACATGTCTACAATCTTCGATAAAATCTTACCACCACATTTGAAAATTCTCTGATTTTAGAACTACCACTGAGTGATGAATTTCCTCATCTGGTGGAGTGCTTATTAGGGGACTTAGGAAAGATAGAAGGCCTAGAGGGAACAATATACCTGACCTTCTTTTTCTTGTCTAAAGAGTGGGCCAAAATCTCCAGCCCTGCATTTAGATACATTCTATTGATAGTTTCATTTGGCTTCAAATCTAATTGAAAAATGTCCTACAGCCTTGAAAGAAATTAGACCCACTGGCGTATCTCACTAAGAAAAGTCCTTAAGTATGTAACAGAAAGTATGTAACAGGAAGAATATTCCAGAATTTCTTTGTTCGCATAGTTAGTATGGTAAACACACACTAGTCAAATAATATTAAAGGCAAAAATATCGTTATGCATTATACAATAGGTTAATTTAACCTATTGTTTGACATAAATTTCAACTTGAATTTATCATTCCACAAATACCTCTGTATTTGCTTGTCTTTTGATATATTGGTCCAATAACAAGACAAGGTGTTATTATTTCAGTTCCAAAAACTAATGGAGAAAGCACATAGAGAAAATTAATTCTACTTTCAGAAGGAGGGAAACATACTACAAAGATAAGATTTCTTCTTAGTATATAGAGTTATATAATGCCTTCAGTTTTCTAATAATGTGTCTGATTGTTCTTTGTTTACTCTTTCTTTACTTTTTTTTGGTCTCATTATCTAAAATTTAAGCTCCTTGAGAGTAGACAGGTTAATCTGTATCTTCAAGTTCTATTAAAAATAATGAACATTTGCTGAGAACATACAATATTACTAGCTAGTAGTATTATTTGGATGCATATGTTTAAAACATTATGATTTAGAAGTCAAATTTTTAATGTAAGGAAATGTGGAAGCAACTCAACTAATTAAATAAAACAAAACACTCTAACATGACTGACACCAACAACTAAGTATGGTCATAGTTTTGGTGAGAAGTCATAAAGCATTTAAGATTTTGTCTCCTAAATATGTGGACTGGCAACCGAAACTTCTCAAATTCATTCAATGTTTTAATCAACCATATGCTTAGTGGAAGGAATACACTGTAGTTAAAGTCAGAGCACAACAATTGTAACTGTAATTTTCCACTTTTCTGAAGAATGACAAATAAATTATAACACTATTCAGGCTTAGCTAATGATTAACTATTAATCATAATATTTCAAAAATATTTTTCAAAAGCACTCATTTTCGAGATGAATTCTACTATTTTTTTTCCTTTTCATGGAATTTAGCATCACATATTTATTAAATCAACATAGGAATTTTATTTTTAATACCTATAGACACTTAGATGTGTTCCAACCAAATTGAATGAGAAAGGGAAGTATGAGCATATTTCATACTATACATTTGCAAACTGTGAAATATGCTTGGATGACTTTCCTGGAAAAGATCCACAGTTGAAATTATACTCCAGGATTTTTCTGGGTGAACCAAACAACTTGTTGTGAATGATAATCTAGAGTCATTTTGTTGATAAAACATATCTTTGTTTTGAGGGAATAAATAGTTATGTTGCAGCATATTTCACACCATCCAAGAATATGGTCAGCAAACCTTTTTATGAAAATTTAATTAAATTTACCTAGTTATAATGGTTCTTTGAAAAACCTAAAGCTGAAAATTAAGAGAAGCCATGCACCTGGGCATTGACAATACTTTAATCTAATAATGCCAATTGAGTTCCATTGAGAAGTTCATAATGGCCTTTATTTACATTTAATTAGCACCTCTCTGGATTAATTCCTCATTTTATAAACCTAATATAACCTTAATTTTGGAAGATGTGAATCGAATATGATAACAACATGTACCTGATTGTTTTAATTAATCTGTCTAAACTGAACATGCCACCTCAAATTCATAAAGATCACACTTTATGCTACCCTTAGACTTCTCATCATGTTAATTGGCTGCTCTGCTAGAAAATTAACTTTATATTATTCTGACTCTGTGGCAAGTAGTACAATTCCAGTTGGTTATGTTGAGCATGGAGAGTAAACATATAATTTTTATTTCAGATATTTATTTATTTAGGCTAGAGGAAAACAAAAGTATTAACATTGGTTAATTCTAAGTGATAAAAGTATAGATAATTAAAAATAATATTCTATATTTTCCAGAATTTTCTATAATGAATATTTATAAATTTTTTGAAAAATATTATATTACATATATAAATCAGATATATGCTATATGTTTGTGTGTGTGTGTGTGTGTATATATATATATATATATTTTTTTTTTAAATCTGTCTTGGAAGTCCAAGGAAAACATTATCATTCATATCTTCTGCTCATATTCTACTTGATTTCAACATTAATGTAGGTGAAGGTGAGAAACAGATCAAGAGACATAAGACCATGTGAACCTTAATGGTTTGGATAAAGGACAGTAAGAATGATGAATGTGTGAATGAATGATTGATGTTTTATGATTCTTCCTTTTGGGAAAGGAACTGGGAATCTCAAATACAGAGTGGTAATATCTTGTCAAAATGTCCTTTTTTTACTGAAGTGTTTTCTTTATTTAGCTGTTCTCATTGGATTGGACTCAAGACAACATAGTTACCATCAGATTCTAAGATTAGAATCTGTTGCCACTAATATAAGTAAGTGTCTATCAGTTACATCAGAGGCATATTTAGGGAGACAAAGCATTCAAAATACAAAACAGTATATCAACAAATAAAAAGTAGCAACCAAAGGAATGTTATAAAGTTTAAAAATTCTGGAAAATAGTTTTTGATGTCATATCCTAGTTGATTCTATAAATCGGGACTCATGCCAAAGCCAACCAGAATTAGTGCAAAAAAAGCCTAACATGTAACATAAATAGGTTCTTGCGATAATATTCTCTCTGTTTCAAAAACTTAAAGAGTAATGTTGTCAGATTACAGGAGTAATTGTTTCCCTGTCAAATTTAATGATGGGATTTTTAAAATTTCAGTATTATTGCTGGAAAACGCAGTGGGCTGTGTTTAAATTTCCAAGTTTATTCTTAAGTGAAGCTTTTACTCTATACATGCAAGAATATTATTTTTTAAGGTTTTATCATCTCATTTGCTTGATTGCCCCAGTGATCTCTTACAGTATCATTTCCCCTAATCTTTAACTGCCGTCTTTAATTACATACTATCGTTAAAGTAAACTTCTATGCTTTGGGGCTACAGATAGGGAGCCAGGGACAGATTGCTCTCTAGAGAAAATAAGGAGGAAACAATGATTAAACAACTATAAGAACAACTGGGGCAAAATTAATAAAGCTTCATAAAATGTTGACTAACCAACATTCCTTTTACTCCACATTTGATAACGATGTTTTTTCTACTTTGTCAAGTATGAATAAAGACTGTGTACCCACATTAACTGAGTCTTCTGAGTCCATTGGGATTAAGTGGGAGACAGCAGCCTTGTAACCAGGCTGGAAACATGGAGACTTGGATTCTAGTTCGAGTTCTATCTCTGCTTAGAGCCTTTAATGAGCCTTCTGTGACTTTGGATAAAGCATAACTTTTGAACCATCACCTTTTTTTTAACCTGTCAAGACTTAATTGATCTGGGTAATATTTGGGTATCCCTTTGAATCCCTATATATAAAACTTTGGGGGGATATGAATGAGTAATCCCACATAAAGGCAAACTTAAACCCAGTTGGTTACCAACTTGCAAGAGTATATAATGTGATCTGTCGATTCACTTTTCATCAGTCCTTGTCTTGTTGATTGTCATTAGCTGGTATTGCTACAGTCCTTTTTCACTTGAGTTCAATACTATGATCTGTATGTTTATAACCTATACCATGCACACATTGCACAAGTAACAAAGGAGAATCCATAAAGACATTTTAGAAAGTAGTACCATTTGATGAGTTGTCATATTGAAAAAAGAGATAGAACACAGAGCACTGTGAATTATCTTAACTATATGTGACAATTATTACACCTTCCTTCATGCCCCAAAGTTAGAGCTAATAAGCAATCTGTGGGTGGTTTAATATTGCAAAATTACTATTTTCCAGGAAAAATCCCCTTTGTGATACTGTTGATACTATATAGCCTGGAATTTTGAAATTTCCCCAAGGAGGATAGAAATTGTGTATAATACCAAATTGTGTTGGCCCTTTATTGTCAGACGTATTTAGGTGCCCTACTTGAGAGGGTGGAGAGTAGTACAGCATTACAGGTAAGAACAGGAATTTGACAGTGAGACCATGATGTGAATTTGACAAGTGACTAACTTTTCTCAGTTTTTGTTATATTATCTACAAAGCAGGGATAATAATATATTAACTTCATAGAGTTGCTGTAGTTATTAAATGAAATTAAGTGGAAAAAATATATAAAGTGCTTATCATCGTGACAGCTCTTAAAGGCTTTTATGTAAATGAGAAAAACAAAGAAAAACATTGCAATATTTGAGAACCAAATGGAGTTTTTCTAGGTGTTTATTGTTTTTTGCTTTTTGCTATTAAAGCTTTACTGAGATATAATTAAAATACCTTAAAATTCATCAAAGTGTACAAGTCAATAGTTTTTAAGGTATTCATAGGCTTTTGCAACTGTTAACCACTATATTATTGTAGAAATTTTTCATCACTCCCCAAAACTCTCCATCCCCTAATATATTTTCGGTCTCTATGCATGTATCTATGGTGGACATTTCAAATGAAGATAATAGTACAATATGTCTTTTGTGACTGGTTTCTTTCTCAACATAATGTTATCAAGTTTCATTCATGCTGTAGCATGTATCAGTACTTCTTTCATATTACTGAATAATATTCCATTATATGGATATATCACAATCTGTTTATCCATTCATCAGTTAATGGACGTTTGGGGTATTTCTACTTTTTAGCAGTTATAAATAATGCTTTTAAGAATATTCATGTAATAAAAAAAAGAATATTCATGTACAAGATTTTGTGTGGATATATGCTTTCATTTTTCTTGTGTATATACATAAAAGTGGAATTGCTGAGGATCACATGGCAAGTTTACCTTTAATATTCTGAGGAACTGCTTATCAATTTCTGAAAAATGTACCTGAGATTTTGATAGAGAATTCATTGACTCAATAGAACAATTTGGGAAATCTTGCCATTTTAACAATTTTAGTCTTTTGATTCATGAACATGAAATATCTATTTATTTAGAACTTCTTCAATTTCTTTCAACAAAGTTTAGTAGTTTTCAGAGTACAAGTTCTGCACTTCCTTTGTTAATTACTAAATTTTAAAATTATTTCTGATACTATTGTAAATGGAATTGTTTCTTTAATTTCATTTTCAAATTGTTTATTGCTAATGTATAGCAGGTAATTGATTTTGTGCATTGATCTTATATTATCCTGCTGAACTTGGTTATTGGTTCTAATAGTTTTTTAGTGATTTCTTTAGAATTTACTGTATAAAAGATTATGTCTTCTATGAACAGAAATAGTTTTATTTCTTTCTTTCCAATCTGGATGTAGTTCTTTCTTTCTTCTTCTCTAATTGGTCTGGCTAGTATTTTTGGTACAATGAAGAATAGAAGTGACAAGAACATCCATTCTTATCTTATTCCTGATCTTAGAGTAAAAATGGTGATCTCTCATCATTAAGTATGATGTTATCTATGGGTTTTTTGTAGATATCCTTCACGAAGTTGAGGAATTTCCCTTTTATTCCTAGTTTTTGGAATGTTTTATCATGAAAAGGTGCTGGACTTTTTTTTTTTTTTTTTTTTTTTTTTTTTTTAACGACTCTTTATTTTCCCAATTTTATTTCCCGTTGGGAACTTCCAAGTCTCCCTTCTTTCTGTTCCCCTCGAGCCTACCCATCCCCCACCCCAGAGTCTGCTTACCCCACTACATCCTGCATTTCTTTTTTTTTTTTTAATTAATTAATTTATTTTTATGGCTGTGTTTAGTCTTCGTTTCTGTGCGCGGGCTTTCTCTAGTTGTGGCAAGCGGGGTCCACTCTTCATCGCGGTGCGCGGGCCTCTCACTATCACGGCCTCTCTTGTTGCGGAGCGCAGGCTCCAGACGCGCAGGCTCAGTAATTGTGGCTCACGGGCCCAGCTGCTCTGCGGCATGTGGGATCTTCCCAGACCAGGGCTCAAACCCGTGTCCCCTGCATTGGCAGGCAGATTCTCAACCACTGCGCCACCAGGGAAGCCCCAAGGTGCTGGACTTTTGACAAATACTTATTCTGCATATACTGGGACTATCATGTGGTTTTTATTCTTTATTCTATTAACATGGCATAACACAATAATAGATTTTAGTTGTTAAAACAACCTTACATTCTTGTGATAAATCACACTTGTTTATTATGTACAGTCTTTTACATCCTACTGGATCGAGTTTGGTAGTATTTTGTTGAAGATTTTTTAATTTATATTTACTTGTAATATTGGTCTCTAGTTTTCTTTCCTGTAATTCCGTTGTCTGGTTTTTATACTAGAGTAATATTGGCTTCATAGGATGAATTGGAAGTGCATCTTTTAGCCAATTTTTTGGAAGTGTTTGTTAAGAATTGATATTTATTTTTAAAATATTCATTAGAATTCACCAGTGAAGTATCTAGGCATGGGCTTTTTTTTTAATGGGTTGTTTTAAATGTATCTATTCAACCTCTTTTTTATATCATAGGTCTATTCAGATTTTCTATTGCTTTTTCAATCAGTTTTGATTTTATGTATCTCTCTAGGAATTTATCTGTGCCATCTAAGACAGGGGTCCCCAGCCCCCGAGCCGTAGACCACTACCGGTCTGCAGCCTGTTAGGAAGCGGATCGCACAGCAGGAGGTGAGTGGCGGTGAGCGAGCAAAACTTCATCTTCTGCTCCCCATTGCTCCCCATTGCTCACATTACCACGTGAACCATCCCCCCCTCCACCCATCTGTGGAAAAATTGTCTTTCATGAAACTGGTCCCTGGTGCCGAAAAGGTCGGGGAGCACTGATCTAAGGTATCTATTTTTTGGCATATATTTTTTGATTTTATTTCATTGTAATCCTTAATGTCTAAAATGCTGATAATGAGGTCCCATATTTCATTTTTTTTTAACATCTTTATTGGAGTATAATTGCTTTCCAGTGGTGTGTTAGTTTCTGCTGTATAACAAAGTAAATCAGCTAAACATACACATGTATCCCCATATCTCCTCCCTCTTGTGACTCCCTCCCACCCTCCCTATCCCACCCCTCTAGGTGGACATAAAGCACGGAGCTGATCTCCCTGTGCTATGTGGCTGCTTCCCACTAGCTACCTATTTTACATTTGGTAGTGTATATATGTCCATGTCACTCTCCCACTTCATCCCAGCTTACCCTTCCCGCTCCCCGTGTCCTCAAGTCCATTCTCTATGTCTGTGTCTTTATTCCTGTCCTGCCACTAGGTACTTTACAAACTTTTTTTTTTTTTCAGATTCCATATATATGTCTTAGCATACAGTATTTGTTTTTCTCTTTCTGACTTACTTCACTCTGTATGACAGTCTCTAAGTCCACCCACCTCACTACAAATAACTCAATTTCATTTCTTTTTATGGCTGAATAATATTCCATTGTATATATGTGCCACATCTTTATCCATTCATCTGTTGATGGACACTTAGGCTGCTTCCATGTCCTGGCTATTGTAAATACAGCTGCAATGAAAATTCTGGTATATGACTATTTTTGAATTATAGTTTTCTCAGGGTAGACGCCCAGTAGTGGGATTGCTGTGTTGTATGGTAGTTCTATTTTTAGTTTTTTAAGGAACCTCCATACTATTCTCCATAGTGGCTGTATCAATTTACATTCCCACTAACAGTGGAAGAGGGTTCCCTTTTCTCCACACCCTCTCCAGCATTTATTGTTTGTAGATTTTTTGGATGGCCATTCTGACCAGTGTGAGGTGATACCTCATTGTAGTTTTGGTTTGCATTTCTCTAATGGTTAGTGACGTTGAGCATTCTTTCATGTGTTTGTTGGCAATCTGTATATCTTCTTTGGAGAAATGTCTATTTAGGTCTTCTGCCCATTTTTGGATTGGGATGTTTGTTTTTTGATATTGAGCTGCATGAACTGCTTGTATATTTTGGAGATTAGTCCTTTGTCAGTTGCTTCATTGGCAAATATTTTCTCCCATTCTGAGGGTTGCCTTTTCATCTTGTTTATGGTTTCCTTTGCTATGCAAAAGCTTTTAAGTTTCATTAGGTCCCATTTGCTTATTTTTGTTTTAATTTCCATTTCTCTAGGAGGTGGGTGAAAAAGGATCATGCTGTGATTTATGTCATAGAGTGTTCTGCCTATGTTTTCCTCTAAGAGTTTGATAGTGTCTGGCCTTACATTTAGGTATTTAATCCATTTTGAGTTTATTTTTGTGTATGGTGTTAGGGAGTGTTCTAATTTCATTCTTTTACATGTAGCTGTCCAGTTTTCCCAGCATCACTTATTGAAGAGGCTGCCTTCTCTCCATTCTATATTCTTAAATCCTTTGACAAACATAAGGTGACCATATGTGCGTGGGTTTATCTCTGGGCTTTCTATCCTGTTCCATTGATCTATATTTCTGTTTTTGTGCCAGTACCATACTGTCTTGATTACTGTAGCTTTGTAGTATAGTCTGAAGTCAGGGAGCCTGATTCCTCCAGCTTCATTTTTCTTTCTCAAGATTGCTTTGGCTATTCAGGGTCTTTTGTGTTTCCATACAAATTGTGAAATTTTTTGTTCTATTTCTGTAAAAAATGCCATTGGTAGTTTGATAGGGATTGCATTGAATCTGTAGATTGCTTTGGGTAGTATGGTCATTTTCACAATGCTGATTCTTCGAATCCAAGAACATGATATATCTCTCCATCTGTTTGTATCAACTTTAGTTCTTTTAATCAGTGTCTTACAGTTTTCTGCATACAGGTCTTTTGTCTCCTTAGGTAGGTTTATTCCTACGTATTTTATTCTTTTTGCTGCAATAGTAAATGGGAGTGTTTCCTTAATTTCTCTTTCAGATTTTTCATCATTAGTGTATAGGAATGCAAGAGATTTCTGTGCATTAATTTTGTATCCTGCTACTTTACCAAATTCATTGATTTGCTCTAGTAGTTTTCTGGTAGCATCTTTAGGATTCTCTATGTATACTATCATGTCATCTGCAAACAGTGACAGTTTTACTTCTTCTTTTCCAATGTAGATTCCTTTTATTTATTTTTCTCCTCTCATTGTTGTGGCTAAAACTTCCAAAACTATGTTGAATAATAGTGGTGAGTGTGGGCAACCTTGTCTTGTTCCTGATCTTAGAGGGAATGGTTTCAATTTTTCACCATTGAGAATGATGTTGGCTGGGGGTTTGTCATATATGGCCTTTATTATGTTGAGGTAAGTTCCCTCTATTCCTACTTTCTGGAGGTATTTTTTATCATAAATGGGTGTTGAATTTGTCAAAAGCTTTTTCTGCAACTATTGAGATGATCATATGGTTTTTCTCCTTCAATTTGTTAATATGGTTTATCACATTGATTGATTTGTGTATATTGAAGAATCCTTGCATTGCTGGGATAAACCCCACTTGATCATGGTGTATGATCCTTTTAATGTGCTATTGGATTCTGTTTACTAGTATTTTATTGAGGATTTTTACATCTATGTTCATCAGTGATATTGACCTGTAATTTTCTATCTTTGTGACATCTTTGTCTGGTTTTGGTATCAGGGTGATGGTGGCCTTGTAGAATGAGTTTGGGAGTGTTCCTATCTCTGCTATATTTTGGAAGAGTTTGAGAAGGATAGGTGTTAGCTCTTCTCTAAATGTTTTACAGAATTCACCTGTGAAACCATCTGGTCCTTGGCTTTTGTTTGTTGGAAGATTTTTAATCACAGTTTCAATTTCAGTGCCTGTGATTGGTTTGTTTATATTTTCTATTTCTTCCTGGTTCAGGCTCGAAAGGTTGTGCTTTTCTAAGAATTTGTCCATTTCTTCCAGACTGTCCATTTTATTGGCATACAGTTGCTTGTAGTAATCTTTCATGATCTTTTGTATTTATGCAGTGTCATTTGTTACTTCTCCTTTTTCATTTCTAATTCTATTGATTTGAGTCTTCTCCTTTTTTTTTCTTAATGAGTCTGGTTAATGGTTTACTAACTTTATTTATCTTCTCAAAGAACCATCTTTTAGTTTTATTGATCTTTGGTATGTTTCCTTCATTTCTTTTTCATTTATTTCTGATCTGATCTTTATGATTTCTTTCCTTCTGCTAAGTTTGGGATTTTCTGGTTCTTCTTTCTCTGATTGCTTTAGGTGTAATGTTAGGTTGTTTATTTGAGATGTTTCTTGTTTCTTGAGTAGGACTATATTGCTATAAACTTCCCTCTTGGAACTTTAGCTTTTGATGTATCCCATAGGTTTTGGGTCGTCGTATTTTCATTGTCATTTGTTTCTAGGTATTTTTTGATTTCCTTTTGATTTCTTCAGTGATCTCTTGGTTATTTAGTAGTGTAGTGTTCACCCTCCATGTGTTTGTATTTTTTACAGTTTTTTTCCTGTAACTGATATTTAGTCTCATAGTGTTGTAGTTAGAAAAGATACTTGATACAATTTCAGTTTTCTTAAATATACCAAGGCTTGATTTGTGATCCAAGATATGATCTATCCTGGAGAATGTTCCATGAGCACTTGAGAAGAAAGTGTAATCTGCTGTTTTTGGATGGAATGTCCTATAAATATCAATTAAGTCCATCTTGATTAATATATCAATTAAAGCTTGTGTTTCTTATTTATTTTCATTTAGATGATCTGTCCATTGGTGAAAGTGGGGTGTCAAAGTCCCCTACTATTATTGTGTCACTGTCAATTTCCCCTTTTATGGTTGTTAGTATTTCCCTTATGTATTGAGGAGCTCCTATGTTGGGTGCATAAACATTTACATTTGTTATATCTTCTCCTTGGATTGATCCCTTGATCATTATGTAGTGTCCTTCTTCATCTCTTATAATAGTCTTTATTTTAAAGTCTATTTTGTCAGATATGAGAATTGCTATGCCAGCTTTCTTTTGATTTTCATTGGTATGGAATATCTATTTCCATCCCCTCACTTTCAGTCTGTATGTGTCCCTAGGTCTGAAGTGTGTCTCTTGTAGACAGCATATATATGGGCCTCGTTTTTGTATCCATTCAGCCAGTCTGTGTCTTTTGGTTGGAGTATTTAATCCATTTATATTTAACGTAGTTATTGATATGTATGTTCCTATTATGATTTTCTTAATTTTTTGCGTTTGTTATTGTAAGTCTTTTCCTCCTCTTGTGTTTTCTGCCTAGAGAAGTTCCTTTAACATTTGTTGTAGAGCTGGTTTGGTTGTGCTGAATTCTCTTAGCTTTAGCTTGTCTGTAAGCTTTTTAATTTCTCCATTGAATCTGAATGAGATCCTTGCTGGGTAGAGTAATCTTGGTTGTAGGTTTTTCCCTTTCATCACCTTAAATATGCCCTGCCACTTCCTTCTGGCTTGCAGAGTTTCTGCTGAAAGATCAGCTGTTAACCTCATGGGGATTCCCTTGTATGTAAACTGTTGCTCTTCCCTTGCTGCTTTTAATATTTTTTCTTTGTATTTAATTTTTGATAGTTTGTTTAATATGTTTCTTGGCCAGTTTCTCCTTGGATTTTTCCTGTATGGGACTCTCTGTGCTTCCTGTACTTGAGTGACAATTTTCTTACCCATATTAGGGAAGTTTTCAACTATAATCTCTGCAAATATCTTCTCAGTCTCTCTTTTTTTCTCTTCTTCTTCTGGGAGCCCTATAATTAGAATGTTGGTGTGTTTAATGTTGTCCCAGAGGTCTCTGAGACTGTCCTGTATTCTTTTCATTCTTTTTTCTTTATTCTGCTCTGTGGTAGTTATTTCCACTATTTTATCTTCCAGGTCAATTATCCATTCTTCTGCCTCAGTTACTCTGTTATTGCTTCCTTCTAGATAATTTTTAATTTCATTTATTGTGTTGTTCATCATTGTTTGTTTGCTCTAGTTTTTCTAGGTCCTCCTTAAACATTTCTTGTATTTCTCCATTCTATTTCCAAGATTTTGGACCGTCTCTACTATCATTACTCTGAATTCTTTTTCAGGTAGACTGCCTATTTCCTCTTCATTTGTTTGGTCTGATGGGTTTTTACCTTGCTCCTTCATCTGCTGTGTATTTCTCTGTCTTCTCATTTTGCTTAACTTACTGTGTTTGAGGTCTCCTTTTTGCAGGCTGCAGGTTCGTAGTTCCCACTGCTTTTGGTGTCTGCTCCCAGTGGGTAAGGTTGGTTCAGTTGGTTGTGTAGGTTTCCTCATGGAAGGGACTGTGTTCTGGTGGTTGAGCATGGATATTGTCTTTCTGGTGTGCAAGATCACATCCATTGGTGTGCTTTGCAGTGCCTGTGAACTTATTATGATTTTAGATAGCTCCTCTGCTAATGGGTGGGTCTGTGTTCCTGTCTTTTTAATTGTTTTGCATAGAGTGTCTAGCACTGTAGCTTGCTGGTCATTGCGTGACGGTGGGTTTAGCGTTGAGATGGAGATCTCTGGAAGAACTGTTGCTGTTTGATGTTACATGTAGCCGGGAGGTCTCTGGTGGTCCAATGTCCTGAACTCGGCTCTCCCACCTTAGAGGCACAGGTCTAACACCTGGTCGGATCTCCAAGACCCTGTCAGCCACACAGCTCAGAAGAAAAGGGAGAAAAAGGAAAGAAAGAAAGAAAAATAAAATAAAATAAAATAAAGTTATTAAAATAATTATTAAAATTTTAAGAAGTAATTTAAAATAAAGAAAGAAAGAAAGAAGAGAGCAACCAAACCAAAAAACAAATCCACCAACGATAACAAGCACTAAAATCTATACTAAATGAAAACCAAAAATATAAAAAAGAATTGGACAGACAGAACCCTAGGACCAATGGTAAAAGCAAAACTATACAGACAAAATCACACAAAGCATACACATACACACTCACAAAAAGAGAAAAAGGAAAAATATATATATATATTGTTGCTACCAAAGTCCACTGCCTCAATTTTGGGATGATTTGTTTTCTATTCAGGTATACCAGAGATGCAGGGTACATCAAGTTGATTGTGGAGATTTAATCCGCTGCTCCTGAGGCTGCTGGGAAAATTTTCCCTTTCTCTTCTTTGTTTGCACAGTTCCTGGGGTTCAGCTTTGGATTTGGTCTTGTCTCTGTGTGTAGGTCGCCTGAAGGCATCTGTTCTTTGCTCAGACAGGACAGGGTTATGGGAGCAGCTAATTCGGGGGCTCTGGCTCACTCAGGCCAGGGGGAGGGAGGGGCACGGAATGCAGGGCAAGCCTGTAGTGACAGAGGCCGGCATGACGCTGCACCAGCCTGAGGCACACCATGTGTTCTCCCAGGGATGTTGTCTCTGGATCACGGGACCCTGGCAGTGGCGGGCTGCACAGGCTCCCGGGAGGGGAGGTGTGGATAGTGACCTGTGCTTGCACACAGGCTTCTTGGTGGCTGCAGCAGCAGCCTTAGCATTTCATGTCCATCTGTAGGGTACGGCGCTGCTGGTCATGGCTCGTTCTCATCCCTGGAGCTCCTTTAGGTGGTGCTCTGTATCCCCTCTCCTCACGCACCCCGAAACAATGGTCTCTTGCCTCTTAGGCAGGTCTAGACTTTTTCCCGGACTCCCTCCTAGCTAGCTGTGGTGCACTAGCCCCCTTCAGGCTGTGTTCACGCAGCCAACCCCAGTCCTTTCCCTGGAATCTGACCTCCGGAGCCGGAGCCTCAGCCCCCAGCCACCACCCACCCCTCCGGGTGAGCAGACAAGTCTCTCAAGCTGGTGAGTACTGGTTGGTACAGATCCTCTGTGCAGGAATATCTCTGCTTTGCCCTCTGCACCCCTTTTGCTGCACTCTCCTTCATGGCTTCACAGCTTCCACCCCACTCACCCCCTGTCTCCACCAGTGAAGGGGCTTCCTAGTGTGTGGAAACTTTTCCTCCTTCACAGTTCCCTCCCAGAGGTGCAGGTCCCATCCTTATTTTTTTGCCTCTGTTTTTCCTTTTTTCTTTTGCCCTACCCAGGTATGTGGGGAGTTTCTTGCCTTTTTGGAAGTCTGAGGTCTTCTGCCAGCATTCAGTAGGTGTTCTATAGGAGTTGTTCCACTTGTAGATGTAGTTTTGATGTATATGTGGGGAGATAGGTGATCTCCACGTCTTATTCCTCCACCATCTTGAAGGTGCCTCCCATATTTCATTCTTGATTACAGTATTTCAAGATTTCTCTCTTTTTTCTTGGCCATTATTCCTAAAGTTTTGTCAATTTTGTTGATTTTTCAACAGAAAGCAAGTCGTTGAGTTTTTTCTTTTGTATTCTGTAGTCTAAATATTTCATTAATTCCTGATATGACATTTATTAGTTCCTTTATAGTGCTTACTTCAGGTTTACTTTGCTCTTTTTATAATTTCTTAAGGTGGAAGATTAGATTATTGATTTGAGATCTTTTCTAATTTTTATTAAAGGCTTCTATAGTTATAAATTGTAACTTTAATGACTGTTTTAGTAGTTTCTTCCCTTTCATCTCAAAATATTTTCTAATATCTCTTGTAGTTTATTCTTTGACCCTTTGGTTATTTATAAGTTGTATTGTTTAACTTCACATATTTGTAATTTTCCTAAATTTCCTCCTGTTATTTTTTCCTAATTTAATTTTTACAGAGAACATATTTTATATGATTTCAATATTTTTAAATTTTCTGAAGCTTGTTTTATGGCCTAGTATATGGTTGATCCCAGAGAATGTTCCATATGTGCTTGAGACAAAAGTATTTTCTGCTGTTATTGGGTATAATGGTCTAGAGGTGTCTATTAAGTCTACTTGTTCTGTTCATTATTGAAAGAGAGGTATTAAAGACTTCTACTATTGTATTTGAATTGTCTGTTTCTCCCTTTAATTCTGTCAGTTATTTCTTCTTGTATTTTAGGGCTCTTTTGATTGAAATCTATTTCTCCTGTGGTGTATAGCCTGTAATGTTACTCCTCAGAAAGTGCAGCCTTGGGCATGCACAGTCACCTTAACTCCCTCCATACACCCCAAGAAGAACAATGGTTGTACCTGAGCCTTCTAAGTCTTTTCCTGATCTCCCTTATCTCTTTGTAAGTTTCTGGCTGGTCTCTCTATATTTGTATCACACCCCGATGTTAGTCATCACTGATTGTTCTCTTATCACCTACAACAGTGCCCTAGAGCATAAATCATTCCACAGTCTGATCAAATTAATGTCTGACTTCTTTGTAGGAGTAGTATTTAACACCAATCTTTGAGGCTTGCTTAGATCTCAGGAGGGTTCCTCTTAACTAAAATCATCATTGTTTGGACAGTGTCTTTAGGCTGAACTTCCCACACTTTGTTCCAAATAAGTCAGACCTCTTAGAGTACCCCATTTTCTGGTATGTACCTGCCCTGAGTAAGACTTCCATCACGCTGAGCTGGATGAAAGAAGGAAGCTGGCCATGGCTTGACTTCCATAGACTCTCACTATTCCTACCAAGATTTAGTAGATTTTTTGCAATAAGTAAATCTTCATTTGCATAAGACAATTTCCAGAGACTCCATTTTGTGTGTTTGTTTTTAATTTTTATATGTTATAGTTGTTTTTCTGGGGAAAGAATTTGTAGAGCTCCTCATGCCACCATTTTTGGAATGCTTATCCTCCCCAGGATGTTTTTAATAGGTTCACTCTTGTTGTTCATCTTATATAGTGCAAATATATGGAAAGGACTTTTTATCTTATAATTTTTGTCTTCCACAAATGTTCTGACCACATCAGGCTTTGAGACTGCTCCCGTCAGCAACCCAATGACCTCAAACCCCAGAGAAGCTCTGGAGCTGTGAATATAGATGAGAATGGACCTTGGGAACCTGCTTGCTCAGGACTTCCTCAGCAGATGGCTCTCACTTTATGTCCTGATTTATATTTTGTGGGAAGAATAAGGATAAAAATAGTATTTTACTGAGGTTTTAGTTTTGTTCATGACCTAAACAGACTGCATAGAATCTTAGGAGGGTCATGGGAAAGCCTCAAACAAATATACATTGTCCTTTGGTCATTGGCATCAATGTGTCGACTATGGACCTAAAGTCCTGCAAACCAAAAAGCTATTTAATGAGATAGGACTTGATGCCTTATATCCAGGTCAAATTTTTTCTGTGCTTTTAGCTAAACTTCTGTCTTTGTGTGCTCTGTTCTGTATTTTCATAGTTGGAAATCCACAGATAATATGTCCCAGACACCCTTAACACTAGTTTTTGTTTAGGTGCTGCCAGTGAGAGGCACTGATGGAATATGAGAAGAAAGGAGGAAGGAGGGATGACATCCTTCATCTTTTTCTGTTTTCAGTGGCATCAGCAGCAGCAGTAGAGCAGGAACAAGAGGAATGACTGCAGATGAGTAGCAGAGGCCTTGAAAGGTGTTCCTAGTTCTTTGGTTCTAAGGGTAAGAGTTCCACAGACATCTCAGGTGCTGGGAAATTTCTGCTTCCCTTTTGAGTCTCCAACTCCCATTTCCACATCACTAATCTTCAGGTAAACTTTTGTTCCTCCAGCCCGTCCAACATCCTCATAACCAATTCTGAATTAAATTCCCTCAATCTGAAATACTAAAGGCGATTTCTCCTCTTTGACTAGATTCTAACTCTTACACAGTATTTATCTAAATCTTTTCCTCTAGGTTAGGAAGATGGGAGAAAAAAATAAAATAAAATTCTTGCAAAAAATTTAGGGTTACTGTGGTTCATTGATAATAATGGACATGAAAATAGTATCCATTGGATATCCATAGAACTCATTGCATTTTATTTAGGAAAAAAGTAGGAAAAGATAAAATTATAAAGCTTTGAGAATAAAGCTTAAGGAAAGTATCTTTACAGTCTTGGAGTAGGCAAACATTTCGTAGACACTACACAGAAAGCAATAACCATACAAAATAGGCTTTGTTAAAATTAAAAATTTCTCCTCATCAAAATGCACTAAGACAATGAATAAATAAGTGACAGGCTGGGAGAAAATATTTCAAAAAACACATATCTGACAAAGGACTTGTATCTAGAATATATAAAGAACTCCTTCCATAATAAAAAGACAACACAATTAGGGGGAAAAAAAAAAAGAAAAAGGACAGAGGACAAAAATAGACACTTTGATAGGAAGATATACAACTGGCTAATAAGCACACAAAAAGGCCTCAGCAACATCTGTCACCAGGGAAATGCAAATTAAAACCACATTGAAATACCACTGAATACTTACTAGAATAACTAAAATTAAAAGACTGACAACACAAAGTGCTATCAAGGATGTGTAACAACCAAAACACTCATGCATACACTGCTACTAGGAATCTAAAACACTTAGTAGTTTCTTATAAAGGTGTATGGACACTTACCCTGTGACCCAACATTTCCACGCCTAAGCATCTACCCAAGATATGTGCAAAAGGTATCTTTTGTAAAATTGTTAAATGTTCATATAAGGTTTGTTCTTAATCGCCCCAAATTGGAAACAACCCAAATCCCAACACCAGGAGGATGGAAAACAAAGTGTGATAAACATGTAATGGAATGTTGTTCAGCAATAAAAAGTAATGAAAAGTAATGAACTATTGCCATAAGCAACAATATGAATGGATTTTATTGATATTATGCTGGATGAAGCAAGCTAGACCCAGAAAAGCACTAACTGTGGGATTGTATCTATTTAATTTCTAGAAAGAGAAAACTATAGTGAAAAAAATCAGCAAAGTTTCTGTCTTTGAGGTTTGGGGAAGATCGATGGAGAAGGAGCATGGAGGAACTTTCTGGGGGTGATGGATATATCTCAGTAGGAGTGTGGGTTACTTGGGTATATACATTTGTCAAAACTCTTCTTAAAGTTTGCTTAAGATTTGTGCATTTTACTTTGTGTCAACTTTTGCCCTAAAAGATTTTTTTAAACTGATGGGTACAAAAGAGTTAAATATTCCAGAAATCTACTCATTCGACTTTTGTCTAACTCTTTACTGCAGTATTAAGGGTTCTATTTATTTGATAGTTGATCATGAGCAAGAAATAAATGCAGTCTCCTTGAAAGTTATGTAATTTTGAGCAGGAATTATTATTAGCATAATCTAGATTCAGTATTTGGCAGGAAGAGGCAGACTATGTAAAGTTATAGCAATGTATAGGCAGGACCTTGGAGAGAGGCCAAGTCTGTAAACATGGAAGCTTGACCTGGAAAACCATTATTCTAGAAGTAGACACAGGAAGATATCAATTTGAAAATGATTTGTATTAAATTAAAGAGAAAGAATAGAAGCAGATAAAATATAATTAACTTGAAAAAAACCAGACTATTCAGACAGACAAGAAGACAGAAAAAAGAAATAAATTGAAATATAACTAACATGTTATAGATTTGCCTTAGATTTCTCTGTTTTGGTTTTGGTTTTTTTCATAGATTTGCTCTCTGGTGTATCAAGCTTTAGTGTAATTTCTTAACATCTTTTGATAGTCTTCAATTTGGTTCCAAATCTACTGATACAAAGTCTATTTTCTGTCAAGCTCTTTTGGCTAGTTCAAACTGTTGGTATACTTTCTCACACTTTATGTACTTTAAAAAAGAAAATAAAAGAAAGGAAAGTGGCATATAAAATCTTGACCTGTTGAATAAATTCTTGAAGTGAATATGTAAAATTCTGGCTTTCTGACACATAAAAAATGTTCCCATTAGGGTACCATTTTATAAGATCTTGACTAAACTGATAAAGCAATGAGTGCAGTCCCACACTGGTTATACTATGTCTAGTATAGCATGAGGTTAAGAACATGAGCTTTGCAGAAACCTACAGCTGGGTTCAAATTTCAGCTATGTTCCTTCACAGCTGTATAACTTCAGACAAATTACTTAACCTCTTTGAATTTCAGTGTCCTCATCTGCAAAATTCAAATAATGCTTGCCTCAGAGGGTTAATAGGATTAAGTGAGAAAATAAATGAAATTACTCAATATCTGACATTAATATTAAGCATCATTATTTTAAAAGGTATGACTAGTGAGGTGGCTGTACGTAGTTCAGATGCCTGTTTTTATTATAACTAAGGTTTATTTGAATCAATTTTAGAAATTACCAAGGTATATTAGTTGAAAAGAAGCAGGACAACATAAGGACAGACTATGTAAGGTTCTCTTCATCTAGTTTATTACAGGCCTAACTCTAGCGCAGGATTTTTAAACTTCAGAGTATTTCCCTAATAGAATGATAACTCCTAACATTAGGTAGACTTGTGTGGAGGTTCTATTTAATCTTCCATTTAGGCTCTATTTTTTCCTTTCTCTCCTGTCCCACCCAGGTAATGGAGTTTTCTGATTGTCTTGTTGTTTCTAAGGTTCTTTTTTTTGGCAAGAAAATTCAACTGCTAAAGTTCTTAGTCTTATACTTAAGGCTCTTAAGTCTGTCTGTCTGATTATTATTCACTCAATCATTTAACAACTACTAATTAATTTCTCATCTTAGGCAAGCTGCCATGATAAGCACTCATGATATAAGCCACTGGCTGAATAAGATCATCTCTCTCCTAAAAAAAAAAAAGGTAAGTGAAGAAACTTTAAATTACTAATTAGACAGTCATTAACTAAGTTACTATTACTGATAAGAAGTACAGGGTTAGAAGACACTACTTCGGCAGGGCTTGGGGTTTGGGCAGATAAGAATTCTCTAAAAGAGTAGCCTTAAATTGAGGTCTGAAGGTATGCAGGTATTTATAAGTGCTGTATAAACATGAAGCCTTAAGTAGAAGCCATGCTTAAATTTACTTAAAGAAAGCCTATATGATTGGAGCTCAGAGAGAAAGATGGTAATGGCTCAAGATGAGAATTATTAAGGTAGGCTGAAGCTAGATAATAGAAGTACTATCAGGCCACATTAGATATGCTTTATTTCTTTATAAAAGCTTGTTTTTGTTTTTGTTTTCTAGTAGGGAAAAGCTTACTGCTAATTTGCAGTGCACTGCTTTTGTTGACCCTCATCGGTTTGTGTACACCATCAGCCTTTGAATTCCATAGTGACATGTATTCAACCTGCTTAAAGGCTAGACTTTCTCCTTGGCTGCCTGTGCCCTAGGCTATCACTCATGTTTCTTAGGCCTCTAAGATCTCTCATCATTGACTCTCCGGACATAGGTTAGTGATGCCATTGGAAATAATCCTTGACCCCAGGTCAGTGCCCTCTATCAGTCTATTTCCTCAACCAGGACCAGGATCTCACCAATGATCAACTCCTTTTGATTAGACTGAGCATTGGAGGAGTTCACCTTCAGGTTGGTCTCAACCTTACCTCTGGTCTCCATCCTCCATAGCAGCTGTACCAGCCACATTATTCCCTTTTAGACTTCTAGGTATGCCCAGCATTAACTGCCTCTTACTTCTCTTCCTTCTAATGTGTCTACAAGGTGAGAACTCTTAGCTTCTACTTACATGAGAGAAATGTGAGGCTTGTGGAGATTTGCTCACTTGCCCAAAGTTACACAGTGAGTACAAAGATCTCTGTACTAAGATCTAAACCTAAGTCTCTCTGGTTCAAGAGAAAAGTAACAACAACAGCAACAAAAAAGCAATGCTAATTATTTTGCTCCCTGCTACAGAGTAAGAAAAGCCCTAATTCAGGGCTATGAAAACCAAGTAGAATAAAGAGTACTCCCCAAACCACTATCTTTCAAGACATGGGACCTTTTTGTCACTCTCCTTTTTCTTATTTAGTTTTTGTCTTTTCTCTCTGTTTATGGATCAGTTCCCACCTACACTCATTTCAGATGTCTTGCAGCTCTTTCAGAATCATTTAGCTTTCTTCTCTTTCTCACTCAGCTCTACAAGTTGCTCCCAAACACATGATAATTTCTCAAAATAAACTACCAGAGCTTCAAATCAAAGTTGTAAATCTAGATTGGACAGTTCCTGCCTTTGGCTGACACATTTCTCTGGTAGTGTTTCAAATTTCTTTCAGCAAAACTAGTAAAATTAAGTGAGATGAAAGAAAAAACTATTTGTTACTTTTAAGGTAGAAAAACACATTTTACTTTCTCTTTTTCTGATTACTGATATAGACCCACCACAATGTAAAGAAAAAGGACTATGTGAAGGAGAAAGGCACAAACAGTAATGGATAATCTAAGATGAAGTAAAAACAAGAAAAGAATTATTAGTTTCTCTAAAATATGCATTGGCACAGGAAAACTGTCTACACTAGAGCTGTAGACAGACTTCAGAATCACCATACTCTTCAGCAAATGTCCTTAAACCTGCTTCTATTTTTTTTTTTTTTTTTTTTTAAATGAGTTAAGGATTGCCCTCTCAAGACCTCTTCATGTATCCATCTCTTGAATGCAGTCTTGTGGGTGAGATTTATCCAATCCTCTCTTAACTGAACCCTAGACCAAGCTTCTTTTAATAGCTACTTTATTTATTTATTTATTTATTTTTGGCTGTGTTGGGTCTTCGGTTCGTGCGAGGGCTTTCTCTAGTTGCGGCAAGTGGGGGCCACTCTTCATCGCGGCGCGGGGACCTCTCTTCATCGCGGTGCGCGGGCCTTTCACTATCGCGGCCCCTCCCGTTGCGGGGCACAGGCTCCAGACGCGCAGGCTCAGTAGTTGTGGCTCACGGGCCCAGCTGCTCCGTGGCATGTGGGATCTTCCCAGACCAGGGCTCGAACCCGTGTCCCCTGCATTAGCAGGCAGATTCTCAACCACTGCGCCACCAGGGAAGCCCTCTATTTTTTTTTAATCAAAAAATACTTCAGGAAATTTTCCTATAAAAGATTACCATGTCCTTGACCTTAATTTTTACCTTTTTAGAAAACTGTAGTCCTTGAACTAATTACTATATATATACATTGCCAAGTGCAAATACTTTACAAAAAAAAAAAAAGAATTGTATAAAACACAAGAATAGTATGTTACAGAAAGTAATATTCCACTAATGTTTACCCATCAAAAATATAGGACAACTGGAACTAGACCTTAGAGAAAAACACACGGATTTTAATTTCAGACTATGAGAGGGAGACTTGTTGAATGGTTTGTGAGGTATGTGTTGGTTTTGATGAGCCACTGGAATTTATATTGTATTTCATTCGGTGCTTCTTAGTAGTCAAAATTGACTCTTTATTGAGGCTTTTTGTATGAATGACATCCTTTCTGGAGCATCCATTCTCTAACATTTAATTAATGTGTCCTTTTGGCACTTAAAATATCATCTAAATAGGTTTTTGTGTGTGGGAGGTATGGGTAGTTTAAACCAAAGAGGAACAGAAATAAACACTGGACTCATTTTTATCATATTGCCAAGAGACACAATTATAGACAAGCGTCCACTGTTATGATAAGCAAGAAATGCATCTTAAATCCCATTCAGGGTGCTAAGAATTCCACCCTTAATATATTTGTAAACACACTGTCATAAAATCAAACTTCTTGCCTGATGTTGATGCTACATCACTTGGAAATTGTGCAGGGGACCTGAATCTAGGAAATGTAATTTCCCTGTTGCTTACCTTGTGAAAAACCCTATTTTTAATATCAACTGAATATGAACTAGAATGATGGTGACAACCTCACCTCTAATGCAATGAGAGCTGTGGTTACTTTACAGTGTTTTGTTTATAGAAAAACATAGAAATACTATATAGAGAAACACATACTTCATGAGTCTGATGCTAATGATTTTGAGTAGACAATCCATCTTTTGGCTATATTCAGAATATAGAAGTACTGACCAACATGCAAAATACTTTCACTTTCAAGCATATTTGTGTAGAAAAAATCCCTAGTGTGTACAAATTCTCTTTGTACAATTCAGTGCAATTCATTTAAGTAAATGCATTGAGTATTTTCCATATGCAAAGTAGTATGCAATTTATAAATTTTAATTTCTCTCTCCTTAAGCATAATAATACATCGTTTGAAGTACATTGTATATACAGATAGAAATATTGCCATTCATTAAAAAACATTTCTTTAAAGTTTTCTTACTAATTTACTATTTAATATTTTTTAAATACTGTACCCCAGTGTTGTATTTTTTATCGCCTCCTTTTTAAAACCTGATGAGTGTCCTAGTTCCATCTTGAGCCACCAAAACATGACATAATTCATTTCAACATATTTATTAGCATTCAATACAAAGGAGAGACTATTTCAAACTGATCAGTGGCAATATTTGTCTCTTTAATATTGTTTTATATTTTCACCGTGTCATGTATTTGATTTAGAAATTACTTTCAATTTTACGTTAATCTCAGGCACTTCGAAAATCACTAATTTAGCAAGATTAGCAGTAACTCCCTTAGTACATTTTTAAAAAGTTCTGTCAAATAAAATTTTGCTCTTAATGTTAAGTCATTAATAACAGGCGGGTTAGCAAATGATATTCTTTATTCTTCCTTTCAACAGGCCTTCAGTTTTTTTTATAGGTGACAATTTAGGCATTGGATGCCCATTTGCCCTAAGTAAGAAATCAAATGAAATCTTTTTACAGTTGATTATCCTCTCTGGTTCCTCCTGGCTGAACTGGGACCTCATCTCATTTCTTTTTACTGACTGAGTGTTATTTTCAGTGTTCCTGGTCTGTTACTAAGGCCTTTATGTCCTAGGACATAGCACAGTGCCTGGCATTTAGTTACGCTCATCAGACTGGCAAGACTGCTGTTCTCTACTTACCCAGTGATAGTGATTTTAGATTTTTTACCCCAGGAATTAAAATGACATGTCCACCCTCTATGAATTATATTCCACTCTACCAGCCATTGACTGTGCCTTAGTTCACTTTGCACTTCCAAGAACCTTAGCTAAAATCCCTAATAAACAATCATGAACTTCCCAGAGTCCCTGGCATGCAAGGCCTCCTAGGAAGCAAGGCCAGTTTTATAGAGTTTCATAGCATCTTACCAAATTAGGCTCCAAGGCTCTTCTTTCCCAAATTAGGAATAGATTGTTCCTTTGAGCAACAACTAGAGATATATAGAGGAAAAAAATAAAACTAAAGGGAAAATGAGTAAAAATGACTAAAGTTGAAATATGGTAATACATGGCATACTTCAGCCTTTGACCAACCAAGAGTAGCAGTATGTCATCCAAAACCAAATCTCTTACTGTGCTCAGACTGAATGGTATAAGTAATTTAATTTAATTTATTTTTTTAATTTTAATTTTTTTTCACACACACACACTGTATTTTATTTTTACAAGAGATAAATAGACTGACACCAAGCATTGTACATGGATGACCACAACAAAAGCAACAATGATTGCAATTACCAAACATGAAACACACTCATACTATGTCATAATATTGACATTCAGTCCAGTAATCCTCCACTGTAACAGCTCCTTTACTTTGCAGTGAAAATTGATTTGTATATTCTTTGCCTCTGAGTCCTTGTTGGATTTTTTTTTTTTTAATTCAGACAGAAAGTCACAAAAATTATACTCATCCTCATCAGTTCACTCAGTCCCATGTAATTAATTTTTTTTTTCATCTTGATCTTTTGTTAGCACTTTTATGAGTTCATCAGTTTTTCATTAGAGTTCTGAAAATGCTTATTCATTCAGTTCAGCAGTACAGTCAGTTACCAGAAACCTGTACTTGTCAGAGTCTTTTCCATGAATTTCTTAAAGATGAAACCCTTTTATAGGAACATATTTGCAAAAGCATCAGAGTACACACAGAACTGTCTGTAAATGACAAAAGACTTAAAAATGACCACAGTTAAAAATTTGATGAAAGTTCATAACAATGCAGTTGACAAGAAAATTAGTTATTTCTGAGATATACATTTTAAGGTAATAACTAGGATTATGACTTATAACATTATACCAGAACATATAAGATTTTTAGAAATTTCATGTAATGTCTGAAACATTTATATTAACATATTTCCATACAAATAACCCAATGAAAGTTTAGTATTAGTTGTTTTGTTTGTTTGTTTGTTTATACTGCAGGTTCTTATTAGGCATCAATTTTATCCACATCAGTGTATACATGTCCATCCCAATCGCCCAATTCAGCACACCACCATCCCCACCCCACCCCAGTTTTCCCCCCTTGGTGTCCATATGTCCATTCTCTACATCTGTGTCTCAACCTCTGCCCTGCAAACCGGCTCATCTGTACCATTTTTCTAGGTTCCACATACATGCGTTAATATACAATATTTGTTTTTCTCTTTCTGACTTACTTCACTCTGTATGACAGTCTCTAGATCCATCCACGTCTCAACAAATGACTAAATTTCGTTCTTTTTTATGGCTGAGTAATATTCCATTGTATATATGTACCACAACTTCTTTATCCATTCGTCTGTTGATGGGCATTTAGGTTGCTTCCATAACCTGGCTATTATAAATAGTGCTGCAATGAACATTCGGGTGCATGTGTCTTTTTGAATTACGGTTTTCTCTGGGTATATGCCCAGTAGTGGGATTGCTGGGTCATATGGTAATTCTATTTTTAGTTTTTTAAGGAACCTCCATATTGTTCTCCATAGTGGCTGTATCAATTTACATTCCCACCAACAGTGCAAGAGGGTTCCCTTTTCTCCACACCCTCTCCAGCATTTGTTGTTTGTAGATTTTCTGATGATGCCCATTCTAACTGGTGTGAGGTGATACCTCATTGTAGTTTTGATTTGCATTTCTCTAATAATTAGTGATGTTGAGCATCTTTTCATGTGCTTCGTGGCCGTCTGTATGTCTTCTTTGGAGAAATGTCTATTTAGGTCTTCTGCCCATTTTTGGATTGAGGTGTTTGTTTCTTTAATATTGAGCTGAATGAGCTGTTTATATATTTTGGAGATTAATCCTTTGTCCGTTGATTCGTTTGCAAATATTTTCTCCCATTCTGAGGGTTGTCTTTTCGTCTTGTTTATGGTTTCCTTTGCTGTGCAAAAGCTTTGAAGTTTCATTAGGTCCCATTTGTTTATTTTTGTTTTTATTTCCATTACTCTAGGAGGTAGATCAAAAAAGATCTTGCTGTGATTTATGTCAAAGAGTGTTCTTCCTATGTTTTCCTCTAAGAGTTTTATAGTGTCCAGTCTTACATTTAGGTCTCAAATCCATTTTGAGTTTATTTTTGTGTATGGTGTTAGGGAGTATTCTAATTTCATTCTTTTACATGTAGCTGTCCAGTTTTCCCAGCACCACTTATTGAAGAGACTGTCTTTTCTCCATTGTATATCTTTGCCTCCTTTGTCATAGATTAGTTGTCCATAGGTGCGTGGGTTTATCGCTGGGCTTTCTATCTTGTTCCATTGATCTATGTTTCTGTTTTTGTGCCAGTACCATATTGTCTTGATTACTGTAGCTTTGTAGTATAGTCTGAAGTCAGGGAGTCTGATTCCTCCAGCTCCGTTTTTTTCCCTCAAGACTGCTTTGGCTATTCGGGGTCTTTTGTGTCTCCATACAAATTTTAAGATGATTTGTTCTAGTTCCGTAAAAAATGCCATTGGTAATTTGATAGGGATCGCATTGAATCTGTAGATTGCTTTGGGTAGTATAGTCATTTTCACAATGTTGATTCTTCCAATCCAAGAACATGGTATATCTCTCCATCTGTTGGTATCATCTTTAATTTCTTTCATCAGTGTCTTATAGTTTTCTGCATACAGGTCTTTTGTCTCCCTAGGTAGGTTTATTCCTAGGTATTTTATTCTTTTTGTTGCAATGGTAAATGGGAGTGTTTCCATAATTTCTCTTTCAGATTTTTCATCATTAGTGTATAGGAATGCAAGAGATTTCTGTGCATTAATTTTGTATCCTGCAACTTTACCATATTCATTAATTAGCTCTAGCAGTTTTCTGGTGGCAGTTTTAGGATTCTCTATGTATAATATCATGTCATCCGCAAACAGTGACAGTTTTACTTCTTCTTTTGCAATTTGTATTCCTTTTATTTCTTTTTCTTCTCTGATTGCCGTGGCTAAGACTTCCAGAACTATGTTGAATAATAGTGGTGAGAGTGGACATCCTTGTCTCGTTCCTGATCTTAGAGGAAAAGCTTTCAGTTTTTCACCATTGAGAATGATGTTTGCTGTGGGTTTGTCATATATGGCCTTTATTATGTTGAGGTAGGTTCCCTCTATGCCCACTTTCTGGAGAGTTTTTATCATAAATGGGTGTTGAATTTTGTCAAAAGCTTTTTCTGCATCTATTGAGATGACCATATGGTTTTTCTTCTTCAATTTGTTAATATGGTGTATCACATTGATTGATTTGCGTATATTGAAGAATCCTTGAATCCCTGGGATAAATCCCACTTGATCGTGGTGTATGATCCTTTTAATGTGCTGTTGGATTCTGTTTGGTAGTATTTTGTTGAGGATTTTTGCATCTATATTCATCAGTGATATCGGTCTGTAACTTTCTTTCTTTGTAGTGTCTTTGTCTGGTTTTGGTATCAGGGTGATGGTGGCCTCATAGAATGAGTTTGGGAGTGTTCCTTCCTCTGCAATTTTTTGGAAGAGTTTGAGAAGGATAGGTGTTAGCTCTTCTCTAAATGTTTGATAGAATTCACCTGTGAAGCCATCTGGTCCTGGACTTTTGTTTGTTGGAAGATTTTTTTTTTTTTTTAAACATCTTTATTGAAGGATAATTGCCTTACAATAGTGTGTTAGCTTCTGCTTTTTAACAAAGTGAATCAGTTATACATATACAATATGTTCCCATTTCTCTTCCCTCTTGCATCTCCCTCCCTCCCACCCTCCCCATCCCACCCCTCTGGGTGGTCACAAAGCACCGAGTTGATCTCCCTGTGCTATGCGGCTGCTTCCCACTAGTTATCTATTTTACATTTGGTAGTGTATATATGTCCATGACACTCTCTTACCCTGTCACATCTCACCCCACCCCCTCCCCATATCCTCAAGTCCATTCTCTAGTAGGTCTGTGTCTTTCTTCCCGTCTTGCCACTAGGTTCTTCATGGCCTTTTTTTTTTTTTTCCCCTTAGATTCCGTATATATGTGTTAGCATACTGTATTTGTTTTTCTCTTTCTGACTTACTTCACTCTGTATGACAGACTCTAACTCCATCCACCTCATTACAAATACCTCCATTTCATTTCTTTTTATGGCTGAGTAATATTCCATTGTATATATGTGCCACATCTTCTTTATCCATTCATCTGTCAATGGACATTTAGGCTGCTTCCATGTCCTGGCTATTGTAAATAGAGCTGCAATGAACATTTTGGTACATGACTCTTTTTGACCTATGGTTTTCTCAGGGTATATGCCCCGTAGTGGGATTGCTGGGTCGTATGGTAGTTCTATTTGTAGTTTTTTAAGGAACCTCCATACTGTTCTCCATAGTGGCTGTATCAATTTACATTCCCACCAGCAGTGCAAGAGTGTTCCCTTTCCTCCACACCCTCTCCAGCATTTATTGTTTCTAGATTTTTTGATGATGGCCATTCTGACCGGTGTGAGATGATATCTCATTGTAGTTTTGATTTGCATTTCTCTAATGATTAATGATGTTGAGCATTCTTTCATGTGTCTATAGGCCATCTGTATATCTCCTTTAGAGAAATGTCTATTTAGACCTTCTGCCCATTTTTGGATTGGGTTGTTCGTTTTTTTGTTATTGAGCTGCATGAGCTGCTTGTAAATCTTGGAGATTAATCCTTTGTCAGTTGCTTCATTTGCAAATATTTTCTCCCATTCTGAGGGTTGTCTTTTGGTCTTGTTTATGGTTTCCTTTGCTGTGCAAAAGCTTTTAAGTTTCATTAGGTCCCATTTGTTTATTTGTGTTCTTATTTCCATTTCTCTGGGAGCTGGGTCAAAAAGAATCTTGCTGTGATGTATGTCATAGAGTGTTCTGCCTATGTTTTCCTCTAAGAGTTTGATAGTGTCTGGCCTTACACTTAGGTCTTTAATCCATTTTGAGTTTATTTTTGTGCATGGTGTCAGGGAGTGTTCTAATTTCATACTTTTACATGTTCCTGTCCAATTTTCCCAGCACCACTTATTGAAGAGGCTGTTTTTTCTCCACTGTATATGCTTGCCTCCTTTATCAAAGATAAGGTGACCATATGTGTGTGGGTTTATCTCTGGGCTTTCTATCCTGTTCCATTGATCTATATTTCTGTTTTTGTGCCAGTACCAAACTGTCTTGATTACTGAAGCTTTGTAATATAGTCTGAAGTCAGGGAGCCTGATTCCCCCAGCTCCATTTTTCGTTCTCAAGATTGCTTTGGCTATTCGGGGTCTTTTGTGTTTCCATACAAATTGTGAAATTTTTTGTTCTAGTTCTGTGAAAAATGCCAGTGGTAGTTTGATAGGGATTGCATTCAATCTGTAGATTGCTTTGGGTAGTAGAGACATTTTCACAATGTTGATTCTTCCAATCCAGGAACATGGTATATCTCTCCATCTATTTGTATCATCTTTAATTTCTTTCATCAGTGTCTTATAATTTTCTGCATACAGGTCTTTTGTCTCCTTAGGTAGGTTTATTCCTAGATATTTTATTCTTTTTGTTGCAATGGTAAATGGGAGTGTTTTCTTAATTTCACTTTCAGATTTTTCGTCATTAGTGTATAGAAATGCAAGAGATTTCTGTGCATTAATTTTGTATCCTGCTACTTTACCAAATTCATTGATTAGCTCTAGGAGTTTTCTGGTAGCATCTTTAGGATTCTCTATGTATAGTATCATGTCATCTGCAAATAGTGACAGCTTTACTTCTTCTTTTCCGATTTGGATTCCTTTTATTTCTTTGTCTTCTCTGATTGCTGTGGCTAGGACTTCCAGAACTATGTTGAATAATAGTGGTGAGAGTGGGCAACCTTGTCTTGTTCCTGATCTTAGTGGAAATGGTTTCAGTTTTTCACCATTGAGGACAATGTTGGCTGTGGGTTTGTCATATATGGCCTTTATTATGTTGAGGAAAGTTCCCTCTATGCCTACTTTCTGCAGGGCTTTTATCATAAATGGGTGTTGAATTTTGTCAAAAGCTTTCTCTGCATCTATTGAGATGATCATATGGTTTTTCTCCTTCAATTTGTTAATATGGTGTATCACATTGATTGATTTGCGTATATTGAAGAATCCTTGCATTCCTGGGATAAACCCCACTTGATCATGGTGTATGATCCTTTTAATGTGCTGTTGGATTCTGTTTGCTAGTATTTTGTTGAGGATTTTTGCATCTATGTTCATCAGTGATATTGGCCTGTAGTTTTCTTTCTTTGTGACATCTTTGTCTGGTTTTGGTATCAGGGTGATGGTGGCCTCGTAGAATGAGTTTGGGAGTGTTCCTCCCTCTGCAATATTTTGGAAGAGTTTGAGAAGGATAGGTGTTAGCTCTTCTCTAAATGTTTGATAGAATTCGCCTGTGAAGCCATCTGGTCCTGGGCTTTTGTTTGTTGGAAGGTTTTTAATCACAGTTTCAATTTCAGTGCTTGTGATTGGTCTGTTCATATTTTCTATTTCTTCCTGGTTCAGTCTCGGCAGTTTGTGCGTTTCTAAGAATCTGTCCATTTCTTCCAGGTTGTCCATTTTATTGGCATATAGTTGCTTGTAGTAATCTCTCATGATCTTTTGTATTTCTGCAGTGTCAGTGGTTACTTCTCCTTTTTCATTTCTAATTCTATTGATCTGAGTCTTCTCCCTTTTTCTCTTGATGAGTCTGGCTAATGGTTTATCAATTTTGTTTATCTTCTCAAAGAACCAGCTTTTAGTTTCATTGATTTTTGCTATTGTTTCCTTCCTTTCTTTTTCATTTATTTCTGACCTGATCTTTATAATTTCTTTCCTTCTGCTGGCTTTGGGGCTTTTTTGTTCTTCTTTCTCTAATTGCTTTAGGTGCAATGTTAGGTTGTTTATTCGAGATGTTTCCTGTTTCTTGAGGTAGGCTTGTATTGCTATAAACTTCCCTCTTAGCACTGCTTTTGCTGCGTCCCATAGGTTTTGGGTCGTCGTGTCTCCATTGTCATTTGTTTCTAGGTATTTTTTGATTTCCCCTTTGATTTCTTCAGTAATCACTTCGTTATTAAGTAATGTATTGTGTAGCCTCCATGTGTTTGTATTTTTTACAGATCTTTTCCTGTAATTGATATCTAGTCTCATAGCGTTGTGGTCGGAAAAGATACTTGATACGATTTCAATTTTCTTAAATTTACCAAGGCTTGATTTGTGACCCAAGATATGATCTATCCTGGAGAATGTTCCATGAGCACTTGAGAAAAATGTGTATTCTGTTGTTTTTGGGTGGAATGTCCTATAAATATCAATTACGTCCATCTTGTTTAATGTATCATTTAAAGCTTGTGTTTCCTAATTTATTTTCATTTTGGATGATCTGTCCATTGGTGAAAGTGGGGTGTTAAAGTCCCCTACTATGATTGTGTTGCTGTCAATTTCCCCTTTTATGGCTGTTAGTATTTGCCTTATGTATTGAGTTGCTCCTATGTTGGGTGCATAAATATTTACAATTGTTATACCTTCCTCTTGGATCAATCCCTTGATCATTATATAGTGTCCTTCTTTGTCTCTTGTAATAGTCTTTATTTTAAAGTCTATTTTGTCTGATATGAGAATTGCTACTCCAGCTTTCTTTTGATTTCCATTTGCATGGAATATCTTTTTCCATCCCTTCACTTTCAGTCTGTATGTGTCTCTAGGTCTGAAGTGGGTCTCTTGTAGACAGCATATATATGGGTCTTGTTTTTGTATCCATTCAGCCAGCCTGTGTCTTTTGGTGGGAGCATTTAATCCATTTACATTCAAGGTAATTATCGATATGTATGTTCCTATTCCCATTTTCTTAAATGTATTGGGTTTGTTATTGTAGGTGTTTTCCTTCTCTTGTGTTTCTTGCCTAGAGAATTTCCTTTAGCATTTGTTGTAAAGCTGGTTTGGTGGTGCTGAACTCTCTCAGCTTTTGCTTGTCTGTAAAGGTTTTAATTTCTCCATCGAATCTGAATGAGATCCTTGCTGGGTAGAGTAATCTTGGTTGTAGGTTTTTCTCCTTCATCACTTTAAGTATATCCTGCCACTCCCTTCTGGCTTGCAGAGTTTCTGCTGATAGATCAGATGTTAACCTTATGGGGATTCCCTTGTGTGTTATTTGTTTTTTTTCCCTTGCTGCCTTTAATATGTTTTCCTTATATTTAATTTTTGACAGTTTGATTAATATGTGTCTTGGCGTGTTCCTCCTTGGGTTTATCCTGTATGGGACTCTCTGTGCTTCCAGGACTTGATTAACTATTTCCTTTCCCATATTAGGGAAGTTTTCAACTATAATCTCTTCAAAAATTTTCTCAGTCCCTTTCTTTTTCTCTTCTTCTTCTGGGACCCCTATAATTCGAATGTTGGTGCGTTTAATGTTGTCCCAGAGGTCCCTGAGACTGTCCTCAGTTCTTTTCATTCTTTTTTCTTTATCCTGCTCTGTAGTAGTTATTTCCACCATTTTATCTTCCAGGTCACTTATCCTTTCTTCTGCCTCAGTTATTCTACTATTGATCCCATCTAGAGTATTTTTGATTTCATTTATTGTGTTTTTCATCATTGCTTGGTTCCTCTTTAGTTCTTCTACATCCTTGTTAAATGTTTCTTGCATTTTGTCTATTCTATTTCCAAGATTTTGGATCATCCTTACTATCATTATTCTGAATTCTTTTTCAGGTAGACTACCTATTTCCTCTTCATTTGTTAAGTCCAGTGTGTTTTGAGCCTGCTCCTTCATCTGCTGTGTGTTTTTCTGTCGTCTCATTTTGCCTATCTTACTGTGTTTGGGGTCTCCTTTTCACAGGCTGCAGGTTCGTAGTTCCCTTTGTTTTTGGTATCTGTCCCCAGTGGCTAAGGTTGGTTCAGTGGGTTGTGTAGGCTTCCTGGTGGAGGGAACTAGTGCCTGAGTTCTGGTGGATGAGGCTAGATCTTGTCTTTCTGGTGGGCACGTCCACGTCTGGTGGTGTATTTTGTGGTGTCTGTGGCCTTATTATGATTTTAGGCAGCCTCTCTGCCAATGGATGGTGTTGTGTTCCTGTCTAGCTAGTTGTTTGGCATAGGATGTCCAGCACTGTAGCTTGCTGGTCGTTGAGTGAAGCTGGGTCTTGATGTTGAGATGGAGATCTCTGGGAGATTTTTGCCGTTTGGTATTACGTGGAGCTGGGATGTCTCTTGTGGACCAGTGTCCTGAAGTTGGCTCTCCCACCTCAGAAGCACGGCCCTGATGCCTGGCTGGAGCACCAAGAGCCTTTCATCCACACGGCTCAGAGTAAAAGGGAGAAAAAATAGAAAGAAAGAAAGAAAGAGGCTATAGTATAGTGAAGTAAAATAAAGCTATTGTAAAGCAAAGCTATACAGACAAAATCTCACCCAGAAGCATATACATATACACTCACAAAAAAAAGGAAAAGGGGAAAAATTAATATCTCCTGCTCCCAGAGTCCACCTCCTGAATTTGGGATGATTCGTTGTCTATTCAGGTATTCAACAGATGCAGGCACATCAAGTTGTTTGTGGAGTTTTAATCCGCTGCTTCTGAGGCTGCTGGGAGAGATTTCCCCTTCTCTTCCCTGTTCGCACAGCTCCTGGGGTTCAGCTTTGGATTTGGACCCACCTCTGCGTGTAGGTCGCCTGAGGGCGTCTGTTCCCCGCCCAGACAGGACGGGGTTAAAGGAGCAGCTGCTTCGGGGGCTCTGGCTCACCCAGGCCGCGGGGAGGGAGGGGTACAGAGGAGGCGGGGCGAGCCTGCGGCGGCCGAGGCCGGCGTGACGTTGCACCAGCCTGAGGCGCGCAGTGCGTTCTCCCGGGGATGTTGTCCCCGGATCCCGGGACCCTGGCAGTGGCGGGCTGCACAGGCTACCGGGAGGGGCGGTGTGGAGAGTGACCTGTGCTCACACACAGGCTTTTTGGAGGCGGCAGCAGCAGCCCCAGCGTCTCATGCCCGTCTCTGGGGTCCGCGCTGATAACCGCGGCTCGCGCCCTTCTCTGGAGTTCGTTTAGGCGGCGCTCTGAATCCCCTCTCCTTGCGCGCAGCGAAACAAAGAGGCAAGAAAAAGTCTCTTGCCTCTTCGGCAGCTGCAGACCTTTTCCCGGTCTCCCTCCCAGCTAGCTGTGGTGCGCCAACCCCTTCAGGCTGTGTTCACGCCGCCAGCCCCAGCCCTCTCCCTGCGATCCAACCGCAGCCTGAGCCTCAGCTCCCAGCCCCACCCGCCCCGGCGGGTGAGCAGACAAGCCTCTCGGGCTGGTGAGCGCTGCTCGACGCCGAGCCTCTGTGCGGGAGTCTCTCCGTTTTTCCCTCTGCGCCCCTGTTGCTATGGGATCCGCGCTGATAGCCGCGGCTCGCGCCCTTCTCTGGAGTTTGTTTAGGCGGCGCTCTGAATCCCCTCTCCTTGCCCGCCACGAAACAAAGAGGCAAGAAAAAGTCTCTTGCCTCTTTGGCAGCTGCAGACTTTTTCCCGGACTCCCTCCGGGCTAGCTGTGGTGTGCCAACCCCTTCAGGCTGTGTTCACGCCGCCAGCCCCAGTCCTCTCCCTGAGATCCGACTGAAGCTGAGCCTCAGCTCCCAGCCCCGCCCGCCCCGGCGGGGGAGCAGACAAGCCTCTCGGGCTGGTGAGTGCTGGTCGGCACTGCTCCTCCGTGCGGGAGTCTCTCCGCTTTGCCCTCCGCACCCCTGTGGCTGCGCTCTCCTCCGTGGCTCCGAAGCTTCCCCCCTCCGCCACCCGCAGTCTCTGCCCGCGAAGGGGCTCCTAGTGCGTGGAAACCTTTCCTCCTTCACAGCTCCCTCCCACTGGTGCAGGTGCCGTCCCTATTCTTTTGTCTCTGTTATTTCTTTTTTCTTTTGCCCTACCCCAGTACGGGGGGAGTTTCTTGCCTTTTTGGAGGTCGGACGTTTTCTGTCAGCATTCAGTGGGTGTTCTGTAGGAGCAGTTCCACGTGTAGATGTATTTCTACTGTATCTGTGGGAAGGAAGGTGATCTCCGCGTCTTACTCTTCCGCCATCTTCTCCTGTTGGAAGATTTTTAATCACAGTTTCAATTTCACTGCTTGTGATTGGCCTGTTCATATTTTCTGTTTCTTCCTGGTTCAGTCGTGGAAGGTTATACCTTTCTAAGAATTTGTCCATTTCTTCCAGGTTGTCCATTTTATTGGCATAGAGTTGCTTGTAGTAGTCTCTTAGGATGCTTTGTATTTCTGCAGTGTCTGTTGTAACTTCTCCTTTTTCATTTCTGATTTTATTGATTTGAGTCCTCTCCCTCTTTTTCTTGATGAGTCTGGCTAATGGCTTATCAATTTTGTTTATCTTCTCAAAGAACCAGCTTTTAGTTTTATTGATCTTTGCTATTGTTTTCTTTGTTTCTATTTCATTTTTTTCTGCTCTGATCTTTATGATTACTTTCCTTCTGCTAACTTTGGGTTTTGTTTGTTCTTCTTTCTCTAGTTTCTTTAGGTGTAAGGTTAGATTGTTTACTTGAGATTTTTCTTGTTTCTTTAGGTAGGCTTGTATAGCTATAAACTTCCCTCTTAGAACTGCTTTTGCTGCATCCCATAGGTTTTGGATTGTCGTGTTTTCATTGTCATTTGTCTCTAGGTATTTTTTGATTTCTTCTTTGATTTCTTCAGTGATCTCTTGGTTATTTAGTAACGTATTGTTTAGCCTCCATGTGTTTGTCTTTTTTACGTTTTTTTCCCTGTAATTCATTTCTAATCTCATAGCATTGTGGTCAGAAAAGATGCTTGATATGATTTCAATTTTCTTAAATTTACTGAGGCTTGATTTGTGACCCAGGATGTGATCTATCCTGGAGAATGTTCCGTGCACACTTGAGAAGAACGTGTAATCTGCTGTTTTTGGACGGAATGTCCTATAAATATCAATTAAATCTATCTGGTCTATTGTGTCATTTAAAGCTTCTGCTGTCTTATTTATTTTCATTTTGGATGATCTGTCCATTGGTGTAAGTGAGGTGTTAAAGTCCCCCACTATTATTGTGTTACTGTCAATTTCCTCTTTTATGGCTGTTAGCAGTTGCCTTATGTATTGAGGTGCTCCTATGTTGGGTGCATATATATTTATAATTGTTATATCTTCTTCTTGGATTGATCCCTTGATCATTGTGTAGTGTCCTTCTTTGTCTCTTGTAACATTCTTTACTTTAACGTCTATTTTATCTGATATGAGTATAGCTACTCCAGCTGTCTTTTGATTTCCATTTGCATGGAATATCTTTTTCCATGCCCTCACTTTCAGTCTGTATGTGTCCCTAGGTCTAAAGTGGGTCTCTTGTAGACGGCATATATATGGGTCTTGTTTTTGTATCCATTCAGCAAGCCTGTGTCTTTTGGTTGGAGCATTTAATCCATTCACGTTTAAGGTAATTATTGATATGTATGTTCCTATGACCATTTTCTTAATTGTTTTGGGTTTGCTTTTGTAGGTCATTTTCTTCTCTTGTGTTTCCCACTTAGAGAAGTTCCTTTACCATTTGTTGTAGAGCTGGTTTGGTGGTGCTGAATTCTCTTAGCTTTTGCTTGTCTGTAAAGCTTTTGATTTCTCCATCAAATCTAAATGAGATCCTTGCTGGGTAGAGTAATCTTGGTTGTAGGTTCTTCCCTTTCATCACTTTAAGTATATCATGCCACTCCCTTCTGGCTTGTAGAGTTTCTGCTGAGAAATCAGCTGTTAACCTTATGGGAGTTCCCTTGTATGTTATTTGTTGTTTTTCCCTTGCTGCTTTCAATAATTTTTCTTTGTCTTTAATTTTTGCCATTTTGATTACTATGTGTCTCGGCGTGTTTCTCCTTGGGTTTATCCTGTATGGGACTCTCTGCACTTCCTGGACTTGGGTGGCTATTTCCTTTCCCATGTTAGGGAAATTTTCAACTATAATCACTTCAAATATTTTCTCTGGCCCTTTCTCTCTCTCTTCTCCTTCTGGGACCCCTATAATGCAAATGTTGTTGCGTTTAATGTTGTCCCAGAGGTCTCTTAGGCTGTCTTCATTTCTTTTCATTCTTTTTTCTTTAGTCTGTCCCGCAGCAGTGAATTCCACCATTCTGTCTTCCAGGTCACTTATCCGTTCTTCTGCCTCAGTTATTCTGCTATTGATTCCTTCTAATGTAGTTTTCATTTCAGTTATTGTATTGGTCATCTCTGTTTGTTTGTTCTTTAATTCTTCTAGGTCTTTGTTAATCATTTCTTGCATCTTCTCAATCTTTGCCTCCATTCTTATTCCGAGGTCCTGGATCATCTTCACTATCATTATTCTGAATTCTTTTTCTGGAAGGTTGCCTATCTCCACTTCATTTAGTTGTTTTTCTGGGGTTTTTTCTTGTTCCTTCATCTGATATATAGCCCTCTGCCTTTTCATCTTGTCTATCTTTCTGTAACTGTGGGTTTTGGTCCACAGGCTGCAGGATTGTAGTTTTTCTTGCTTCTGCTGTCTGCCCTCTGGTGGTTGAGGCTATCTAAGAGGCTTGATGGGAGGCTCTGGTGGTGGGTAGAGCTGACTGTTGCTGTGACGGACAGAGCTCCGTAACACTTTAATCCACTTGACTGTTGATGGGTGGGGCTGGGTTCCCTCCCTGTTGGTTGTTTTGCCTGAGGCAACCCAACACTGGAGCCTACCTGGGCTCTTTGATGGGGTTAATGGCAGACTCTGGGAGGGCTCACGCCAAGGAGCACTTCCCAGAACCTCCGCTGCCAGTGTCCTTGTCCCCACGGTGAAACAGAGCCACCTCCCGCCTCTGTAGGAGAACCTCCAACACCAGCAGGTAGGTCTGGTTCAGTCTCCCCCAGGGTCACTGCTCCTTCCCCTGGGTCCCGATGCACACACTACTTTGTGTGTGCCCTCCAAGAGTGGGGTCTCTGTTTCCCCCAGTCCTGTCAAAGTCCTGCAATCAATTCCCACTAGGCTTCAAAGTCTGATTCTCTAGGAATTCCTCCTCCCGTTGCCGGACTCCCAGGTTGGGAAGCCTGACGTGGGGCTCAGAACCTTCACTCCAGTGGGTGGACTTCTGTGATATAAGTGTTCGTCAGTCTGTGAGTCACCCACCCAGCAGTTATGGGATTTGATTTTCCTCTGATTGCACCCCTCCTACCGTCTCACTGTGGCTTCTCCTCTGTCCTTGGACATGGGGTATCCTCCTTGGTGAGTTCCAGTGTCTTCCTGTCGATGATTGTCCAGCAGCCAGTTGTTATTCTGGTGCTCTCGCAAGAGGGAGTGAGAGCACGTCCTTCTACTCCGCCATCTTGGTTAATCTATTTCCGAAACAGTACTTTTAAATTAGCTTTTTAAAAAATCAGCAGGCTCTCTGGGGCGCTGGCACTGTTCTGTACTTAGATCTAGTTGGGTGGAAATTTATCCTGCTGCGCATGAACGAGTCACATGTTTTTCTACACGCGTTTTTAAATGTGCACTGGACGCTTGGCTGCCTGGCCGTCACCTGGATCTTGCTGTGCACTTTTGATGTGCCCAGCAGGCCCCAGGACCCCACCCATCTGACCTTAATTTTTTTAAGAAGGGTTTTTATTTTTTTTACTTTATTCATTTTTTAAAATTTTTTATTTATTTATTTATTGGTTGTGTGGCATGTGGGATCTTAGCTCCCCAACCAGGGATAGAACCCACGCCCCCTGCAGTGGAAGTGTGGAGTCTTAATCACTGGACCTCCAGGGAAGTCCCCTAGTATAAGTAATTTTAAATCCAAATTAAAAAAAAAAAAAAAAGAAATGGATATTTTAAATTATCTGCTGGTGGGAAAGTAAATGGGAGTAGTTACCATAAAGTTCTCAAAACTTTTTTTTTAATAATAGTAATGCTATATTTCTGTAGGTTCTATGTGTTTATTTTGTTCATTGCTGTATCCCTAGTATCTAGAACACTGTCTGGCACATAGATGTTGCTCAGTAAATATTACTTATATGAATATTAACAAATGAATTTCAGTGGAATGCTATAAGGCTATCTGTCTGGTACCCTTCTTCTAGCAACTTTTCTCTTTCACCTTCACATAGTTGGAATAAGAGCAAATAAGTTAGTGGTAACCCAGGCCCTTGACCATAGCTGACTGGTTCAGGAGTAGGTAACTCACCAAAACTAGACTGATCATAATGTCCCACTCCTTTCCTTTCCCACCCCAGTAAGGATGAGTGGGACTGAGATTCCAATCTGACTGAACAAGGACAGTGAGTCCCTTCCTTGGGAATTGTGGTCTTTGAAAAAGAAGGGGATCAAATCAATCTTATTGGGATGACTGATTCTCTAATATAAAATGCAAGAATTGTTGACAGCCTTATTTCCCAAAAAGATATGGAGAATAATTCTTGATGGTATTTCTACATTTGTCCTAATTGTTCTCAAGACCCAAATGCATTTATATTATTCACTTGTGTGAGACACTTGAACATTCATAGAATAAATTCTTCAATTTTCTTAAATTAGCTTTTCTTTACCTGTTACTTGCAACTAAAAGAGTTCTAAATTCATTCCCCCCCCTTCTTTATTTCCTTCCTTCCTCCCTTTAAAATTAGTCATTGATCCATCTATTTTCTTTCTCAACTGAATATTCTTTAAAAGAGAGGCATTATTTCAAAAATGGATAACCAATAATAAATTGTCAGTTGCCTGAATACTGGCATCTCTCCTATGGGCATGCAGTGAACAGTCATGGATAGAGGAGAAGTTTTAGTTTCTCCAGTGTGATTACCCATTTGTGTTAATACATGCTCAGAGGCTTAATATAGAAGATTAACATTCTTAACAGAATTTTCTTTCTTAATAGGTTGTTTTCTTCCCATTAAGTCTAAATACTGTGTGTTTCTTGACAGCATGATTGATGTAATTATTATCTCTAAGTGCCAATTACTGAAGCAAGACAGCACTGTGTGCTTACTCTGAAACTGCCAAGATGCTCCTGGGTCAAAATGTCTGAAAATATGTAAGTTCAAAACATTCAGAATTTGTAGCACTGATTCTCTTTTCTAAACTCTAATCCTAGAGGTTATTTAATCTTAATTAGAATTACCTTGGCTGTTTGGAATCTCAGCCTTTAAAATGGTAATGTGAAGACCCTTGAAAGAAAAAAATGAAAGTTTATTGAAATGTATGTGATTACAAAAAAACCTTGTACTAAATAAAGCAACAGTTAAAACACATTATCATTTAACATATTTATTGATAATAGTTAATAATGGCTGACAATGATAGTGCTTACTAAGTGCCACTAATAAGAGCTTTATAGATATTGGTTTATTTAATTCTCATACAGTTATCTGAGGTAAGTATCATTATAATCCCCATTTTATAGTTAACTTCAAACCAGAGAAGTTTAAAAACTTGCCAGTTTCACTGATAACCTATTTGTCACAATTTGTCAGGGTCCTAGTGAACTCAGATGCTATGTTTTCACACACCCATACTTGGTTGTAAGAGACTGAGCTGACCGAGTTAAACCCTCCAGATGTTCTTCTAGACTCAAAAATTTTACCTTCAAGCAATTTGCTTTATCATGGGGAGAGTTCAGAGTATAAAATAAAATAAAGAATGGATCTAAAGGACTCAGAGAGAAAAGTAAAATAAAAAAGCATTCTAGCCTTTAATAATAAAACAAGTCAAGAAAAGTATTCTTAGGGTCTTCATTTGATAAATAATTATTTCACTTACCTTTAGGGGAATGAGTGGACGCTAATGCAACAAAGAGGAATTTTAGAATATGAAAGCCTAGTTTCTAGTTCCTGGCTGTACCACTTCCTATCCGTGAGAATGAGCATGGAACATCACATATCCAACATTACATGATTCCTCTTTAAAATGAAAGTAAGGATTCATGTCTTACTGCTCTTACATGGATTTTTTAAGGAACAAAAAGGCCATTCAAGTAAAATATAAATTATGAAGCACAAAAGTGCATTATAAATATAAGGTATTATTAAATTTAAGTTAGTTATAGGCTTTGAAATGTTAAGTATCAGAATTGACAGTTAACCCCCCCCAAACCCACTATGTGATGCTGTCTTTATTTATATTGACATAGTAATATTTGCTTTAAAATATCCCATTGAAAGGAGTCATGTTAGATTTAAAATATATTTTATTACCCAAATAATTATTCTAGTAGTCACAAAGTCCTGCGTACACATTAAAATTCAAGTTTAAAAAAGTTTAAGTATGCTTACTGGTATTCTGAAGATTTTCTCTTATTTTAATAATGAGTAATATTAATAGAATCCCATGTCCTTATTGTTTTCATAGTAGACAAATAAAAAATAATATCATCAGGCAACTGGTTTTCATATTTACTGCAGAGCAAAGGTGATGGTGGCATTAAAATATTTGGTCCTTGTTAATTTTTTTCATTCATCTGAGTTACATAACGAATTAGAAGCTTACATAGTGAGAGGGTGTCTTTCTTCAGAAATTTATAGAGCTTTCCTTAAGAATGCTGGCATTCATTAATATAGTTACAAATCTTTCATTTATGATTTACTAAAAACATTTTTAACTAGATTCAGTTATACCAAAAATATCAAAATGTACTTGATTTTAAAATTTATTAAGCACAGTTCTGTCAAGATTGTCACCTAAGCATTGGATACTTTCTCATTCACAGAGCTTGCCCCTCAAAATGAAGTGTTAGGAAAATTAAATTGTGGTGTTACATTTGAATAGGATTTGCAAAGTCTTATTTTTATTTTTGATAATAGAATGAGGTATCATGGGGAGATGCCAATTTTTCAGAAATAGGAAGTAAGCACTAGTGTAGACAAGAGAGTACGGGAAGAAAAAAACTTTGAAACATATTGCCCATCTGTATTGAATTTAGTTGTGTAACTTTAAGTGTAGGTGCTGCCAGGAGGTAAACTGGGAGTGGAGAGAAAATGTTAGGAAGGTGGACAAATTTAAAAGCAACTCAGTGTGGTGAACTTGGAGCTTTAGAAACAATAATACCCACTAACTCAAGAAGAACGTTTAAAAATATTTTAAGGCCATAAACTTTCACCATGGAGTATCCACTCTGCCTTTGTCACCCACGCTCAATTTAGTCATCCTGTCTCTGTTTTAACTCCTTTGTCAGATGTTTGAAAGAATTAAGCATCTGACTTCAAAAAGTACACGGTGTTCTCCACAAGTTCATGGATTCCATGGAAACTAAATACAACCGTGTTTAAAGGAGCATTTTAAAAATACATAAACAGTACATTTTCTGTAAGAAAACTCTATTTTATTTTATATTAAGCTTGGTCAATTTTCTCTGGCTACTTTATCTGTAAATGAATTTGGAAATTTCCATTGCAAGCATGTTCACTTAGGACTCATAGAAGAAAAACGTCAGTAATATTATCTTGTCTATACCACTTATTAACTGAGTGACTTTGCCAAAATTATTTAACTTCTCTGGGACTCAGCTTCATCACAAATAAAATTGCTGTATTAATGGTACCTATCTCATAGAATGATTGAAAAAACTGATCAGTTACTACAAGTAAAATATGTATAACAGTGCCTGCCACATAGGAAGTCCTACATAAATTTGGCTATCGTTCCTGTTATCTGATTCATAACTTCACTGTGCACAGGAGATCAATGAAATCCAAAGACATACTGGGCCTTCCCCAAAGGTATTCTGCAGTATCAGGAGGAGATGAGCCTCTCAGCTCGTCTTCAATTTCTTACTTTCTTGAATCAATAACAATCAGCTCCTCTTTTGTGTTACATGTTGCTTGTACATAACTCTGTAAAAGTTTTTACACACTGGATTCTGATTATATGTTTCTCTCTTGACCCACATTTCCCCTCTCCAACTATACATCAGATCATTGAAGCAGGAAAAAAATGTGTCTTAGTCCTTAGCACAGTGCCCAGAACATGCTAGTAGCTCAGTAAAGATTTGTTGAATAAGTAAGTGAATGAATGAATGGATAAATGAGAGATTTTGTTCATTGAGGAAACCTACCCTATAAGTATACTACCGGTGAAATGATAAAAGCTCTTCCTGTCAGTCTTTTGTAGTTGTTTCTAATAGAGTGCAAATCTATTCTGAAGGGGTAAGAAGACAATTTCAGTAATGTTATTACCCCTCTTTAATAAATGATGGAATTTCTGAGTAAAGCAATTCAACTTCTCTTAGTTGTTGCAATTATTGACCATCTGATTCCAAGTGTGTCTTGCCTTAAGTGGAAACTTGTTACAATAAAGAAATTTAGATCAACACCATATTGATTCTGCTGTATACTGAATAAAGTCCATAACCATCTGCTTCCAGCACGTAACCAAAGTGATGCCCAAGAACTGTTCAGCTTGGCATAACTATTCACACCAGCTATGAAGCAGATTTTGGTCTTGGAGACTGAGCATTAAAAATGACAAGCTGCTAATTATCTCCAAAGAACAGAAAAAGATATAAAATTAAAGAAGAGCATTGAAAACATAAACAGGAAAAAGAATCATCAGGAAAATGAGATGAAAAGTGAGAACCTTCACAATTCAATTGCTGTATATTTTTAATGCCTATCTAGTTTTGTAGGTCTAAGGAAAAAAAAAAAACAATTAGTTTGGTAAAGATGAAAGGATGTTATCATAGGGTCTCCTCTTAATTAAAGGAAGAGAAGAGAGTAATAGGGGAGATAATCCAAAAGAAAGAAAGAAAGAAAAGAAAGAAGTAAAGTTAACAGACTAAAATAAATGTGAAAATAAAAAATGCACAAATAGCAAGAATATATTTCTTAAAGTTCTTTCTGTGCATTGCATAAATAAGAAAGAAAGATATTGGTAGAAGTCTTCTTTATAAGCACTCAAACCCTTACTGTCTAAAGTGTTTGCTTTCTTGAATGTGGCTTAACCTGAAAGAGTATCTAAGCAGAGAATCGCCTTTATTTTCCCTCTGAATGGAATAGAGACCACATCTTTTCCATCACTTTGAAGTAGATAGAGAGAGAGAAAGAGATTATTGAATAAAAGTGAATACAAAAAATAAAAATTGACATTGTTTTTCAACCACCTGTGTTAAGCACCTCCTCTACACAGGGCACCAGGGAAACAAAGATGGATGACAACTATCTTTCCGTACACTGCTTATGATCTAATATTTTGACAGATTTAATGTGTTAACCAACAGGATAAATTATTTATTCAAGGCAATTGAGCTGATCAGTTTTATAAGCCAGGGTTAAACATTTAAAATTGCTTGGAAATGATATAATTTTTCAGATTAGCCATGGATTAGGGAATAGGAATCCATAATTTCCTCAACTTTTAAAAATTTCCTGGCTTTAATTTTTTTTTTTTTTTTTTTTGTTAAACGTTGTTCCCTTTTATAGCTGCACTCCATGTCCTTTCCTGGAGGAAAATATATCCATTAAGTGATAAATCTTGAAATAAGGAAAGAAAAAATTTAAATCTAGCATTTCAGGTAAGAAAAGTAACCCATTATCATGACTAAGAAAAATAGGTTTATTTTAGTTACAAATTCCTAATGATCACTCAAATGTCATGCTAATGACTCAGTGCTTACTCACCCATCAGACAAAACACCCCATACTTAGATGCCTTCAAGGCTACATTAGATCCTCACTTGTCTGAAAGTCACCTGTAATTATTCACTCACCCACCTCACAGGGGCACTGGATGTAATGACTAATGTATCATTGATAACTGCTTTAAATGGTACACATTAAAGGCCAGATTCACATCTTGTATTCCTTTATGGAAAGCCATTGAAAAGGTAGAATAATGAAATAGTCTCTGGAGACTTTCAGAAAAAGAACCTGTCTGAATGGATGAAAAATCATTTTTAAAACCAAGCGCACCAAGAAAGGACTGCAGCTGCTATAAAGCATTGGCCCCCGATGGTATCTTAACAAATACTCTAGACATACATTACATTATACATCACTGCTGCTATCTGTACACTACACTATTTTTTGGTGAGAAGTGAGTGTGATCAGACGCAGCTCTTGTATTATAATTTTATTTTAAATGGATGTGTTTTAGTACTTCAGCCTTTAGCACAAAACACTATTATATTTTAAGACAGAATTGCCTCTTTTAAAAGTGAAACAAATCTTGAAGTTGTGATTGAAATGTACATTGTTTTCTTTTAGTAAACTCTATTAAAACACACGCCTAATGTCCCACTTATTTTTCTGCATTTAAGGAAACAAATTATAGCTTAAATCCATGGGGAATCACACATTTTAAATTACCCGTGCTCATTCTTATAAGTTAATAGGAAAGAATATTTACATAAATGGAGAAAAATATTCTCTGCAGTTTCTAAGGTGAAGATAAGTTATGAGCTCAGAGTTAATTAAACATGAAGGCAAGGTATTCTTGATTATGGTGTGGTATGTCTCATAAGGAATGAGAATAAGAAAGAAGAAAACTAGTTCCAAAGTGTTCGTGTGTCTTTGAGAGGGAAGAGAGGCTGTAGTATTGAGTTCCCAAACACAGCATCTCACCAACATTTTAATTCAGCATTCACCTAATCGGCTCTAAAAGCAAGTGATACATAATGGCAAGATTCCTTATGAGTTAGAGTGGTAAATATAAAATGGGTAGGGGAAAACTGGAGAGTGTACAAAAATTTAGTAGGCAGAATGTGCCTATTCCCTCCAAATATGTCCATGGTCTTGAGACTTGTGAATATCATATGTTTCATTCAAAAGGGACTTTGCAGATGTAATTAAAATAGGGAGATTATTTTGGATTAGCTGGGTCCAATCTAATCACACAAACCCTTAAGAGCAGAGAACTTTCTCCAGATGGAGACAGAAGAAGAAGGAAATCAGAGGTATTGGAAGAATGGGAAGACTCATCCTTGGTGATTCAAAGATGGAGAAGGTAACATGACAACGAATACAAATGATTTTAAGGTGCTGAGAGAGATTCTGGGCCTGCAGCCAGCATGGAAAGGGAAACTTTTGTCCTACAACTGCAAAGAACTGAATTGTGACTTCTTAAATGAATTTGGAAGTGGATTCTCCTCCAGAACCTCCAAGTAAGTGTGAGCTGAAACCTTGATTTTGGCCTTGTGAGGCCCTAAGAAGAGGAACCAGCCAAGTTGACTTGGACTTCTGGTCTAAAAAAGTATGAGTTAATAAGTTTGTGTGACTTTCAGCTACTAAATTTGTAGCAATTTGCTACAATAATAATAGAAAGCTAATACAAGAAGGTAGTTGTTACACCCAATCACATATTTACCTTAAACTAAGCAGTATCAGTTATACTTCTGCAGCTCAGCCTGGACCTGGGTCCTGGAGACATCTTTTCACTGAGCCCACCTGTTTGAAAGGCACCATGCTGGATGCAGATAGGAATACAAGTGCTGAAAGACAATGTACATGTACTCGGGGAAAGACCAGTGGAGAGACCAATGCACACATGACTTACTCTAACCCATCAGAATGATGAAAGTTATTAATGGAGAGTCACACAAAACTCTGTGAAACCTGAGTCAGATGATTATCTGAGGAAGAAGGGAAGCTTTCACAGGGATGTTAATGGAGTCGAGTCCAAGGGGAAGAGAGTCTTAGAATTCTTTGGGAGTCTCGTTGTTCTACATTTGTCTAGACACTATCACAAGTAATAAAGTACCCCAATGTGTAGTACATTCTGTACCATTGTGATGCTCAAAGGCTCACTCTGAGCCATGGGGATATAAGAAAACTCAGCAGATTCCAGAAGGTGGCCACGATGATTCTGATAAGTGTAGTCTCAGACTTTTGGCTGATAAAAATCAAATTTTCAGCTTTATCTGACAATTGGGGATTTGAGCTTCTCTGACATGATTCAGGAATAAAACTTAAAGTACCTAGAATAGTTATTCTTAATCCTCATTATTTTTCAATCAACCATGGATTGTAAAAGAAAAATAGGGCTGTCTTATCCCTATCCCAAATTTAAGGATTAGAATTTCCATGTTTGAGGTTTGGGCGTATGTTTGTTTGTTTTTTAACCCCTCAAGTGAATAAACTTTATATTTTTGTGAACTTTTCCAGGAATACTGGTTTCACAGCCAAATTTTTGACAAAGGTAGCAGTGAATTCAAGGTTGCATAATCTGACAAACTATTGTAGTCCACGTATGCTATGCTTGTCATAACAACCCAGAGGAAGGCAGGATCGCCATCCATTTGTGAGCTTATTCCAGGACTCCTGTAATACCACACCTGTACACATGGTTGCCAGTGGAACTGGAGTAAGCAGCCGCACAATTTGCTCATAAAAAATTCTGGTTTCACTTCAACATGAAGGAAATTTAATACTCAAAATTCCAAAGTATTCCCTTAGAAGTATGAATCTCATAAACTTTGCGTGGAAAGGAAAAAAGAAAAAAGTAAAGCACATGCTACCATTACCCAGTATGGCTGTAGAAAAATATCTATATTGGATTCATAGACGAGAATATACTTTGGGAAAAGTGAAACTCAAAATATACATCTAAATAACTAAATGTAATAAACCAGTGGTAAATGGTTAAATATAGGCTAACTAAATACTTAACAGCTTTTGATTTTGATTTTTTGGTAGTGATCTCCATAATTTTGGACACATTATTCAGAAAAAGAAACAAAAAGTAGTCAAGAGTATTACAGAGCTAACTAAACCCTGCTTGTTCCTCAAGGAGAATACTGAACTGAGAAAAACACATGTGAAATTTATCCAAAAGAAAACTTGGGGAGGAGCTTCAAGATGGTGGAAGAGTAAGACGCAGAGATCACCTTCCTACCCACAAATACATCAGAAGTACATCTACATGTGGAACAACTCCTACAGAACACCTACTGAACGCTGGCAGAAGACCTCAGACTTCCCAAAAGGCAAGAAACTCCCCACGTACCTGGGTAGGGCAAAAGAAAAAGAAAAAACACGGGCAAAAGAAAAAGAAAAAACACAGGCAAAAGAATAGGGACGGGACCTGCACCAGTGGGAGGGAGCTGTGAAGGAGGAAAGGTTTCCACACACTAGGAAGCCCCTTCGCAGGCGGAGACTGCGGGTGGCGGAGGGGGGAGCTTCGGGGCCACGGAGGAGAGCACAGCCACAGGGGTGCGGAGGGCAAAGCGGAGAGGTTCCCGCACGGAGGATCGGTGCCCACCAGCACTCACCAGCCCGAGAGGCTTGTCTGCTCACCCGCTGGGGCGGGCGGGGGCTGGGAGCTGAGGCTCGGGCTTCGGTTGGATCGCAGGGAGAGGACTGGGGGTGGCGGCGTGAACACAGCCTGAAGGGGGGCTAGTGCGCCACAACTGGCCGGGAGGGAGTCCGGGAAAAAGTCTGCAGCTGCCGAAGAGGCAAGAGACTTTTTCTCCCCTCTTTGTTTCGTGGCGCGCAAGGAGAGGGGATTCAGAGCGCCGCCTAAACGAGCTCCAGAGACGGGCGCGAGCCGCGGCTATCAGCGCGGACCCCAGAGACGGGCATGAGACGCTAAGGCTGCTGCTGCCGCCACCAAGAAGCCTGTGTGCAAGCACAGGTCACTCTCCACACTGCCCCTCCCGGGAGCCTGTGCAGCCCGCCACTGCCAGGGTCCCGTGAGCCAGGGACAACTTTTCTGGGAGAACACACGGCGCACCTCAGGCTGGTGCAACGTCACGCCGGCCTCTGCCGCTGCAGGCTCGCCCCGCATCCATACCCCTCCCTCCACCCAACCCCCCCCCCCCGCCTGAGTGAGCCAGAGCCCCCGAATCAGCTGCTCCTTTAACCCCATCCTGTCTGAGCAAAGAACAGACGCCCTCAGGCGACCTACACACAGAGGCAGGTCCAAATCCAAAGCTGAACCCCAGGAGCTGTGTGAACAAAGGAGAGAAAGGGAAATTTCTCCCAGCAGCCTCAGGAGCAGCGGATTAAAGCTCCACAAACAACTTGATGTGCCTGCATCTGTTGAATACCTGAATAGACAACGAATCATCCCAAATTGAGGAGGTGGACTTTGGGAGCAACGAAATATATATTTTTTTCCCCTTTTTCTCTTTTTGTGAGTGTGTATGTGTATGCTTCTGTGTGTGATTTTGTCTGTATAGCTTTGCTTTTACCATTTGTCCTAGGGTTCTGTCTGTCTGTGTTGTTATTATTATTTTTTTATTACTTAAAAAAATTCATTTTTCTTAATAATTATTTTTTATTTTAGTAACCTTATTTTATTTTATTTTACGTTATTTTATTTTATCTTCCTCTTTCTTTCTTTCTTTCTTTTTTTTTTTCTCCCTTTTATGCTGAGCTGTGAGGAGGACAGGCTCTTGGTGATGAGCCAGGCATGAGGGCTTTGCCTCTGAAGTGGGAGAGCCAAGTTCAGGACACTGGTCCACAAGAGACCTCCCAGCTCCATGTAATATCAAACGGCAAAAATCTCCCAGGGATCTCCATCTCAACGCCAAGACCCAGCTCCACTCAATGACCAGCAAGCTACAGTGCTGGACACATTATGCCAAACAACTAGAAAGACAGAAACACAACCCCATCCATTAGCACAGAGGCTACCTAAAATCATAATAAAGCCACAGACACCCAAAAACACACCATCAGACATGGACCTGCCCACCAGAAAGACAAGATCCAGTCTCACGCACCAGAACACAGGCACGAGTCCTCTCCACCAGGAAGCCTACACAACCCACTGAACAAACCTTAGCCACTGGGGACAGACACAAAAAACAACAGAAACTACGAACGTGCAGCCTATGAAAAGGAGACCCCAAACACAGTAAGTTAAGCAAAATGAGAAGACAGAGAAACACACAGCAGATGAAGGAGCAAGGCAAAAACCCACCAGACCAAACAAATGAAAAAGAAATAGGCAGTCTACCTGAAAAAGAATTCAGAATAATGATAGTAAAGATGATCCAAAATCTTGGAAACAGAATGGAGAAAATACAAGAAACGTTTAACAAGGACCTAGAAGAACTAAAGAGCAAACAAATACAGATGAACAACACAATAAATGAAATTAAAAATTCTCTAGAAGGGATCAATAGCAGAATAACTGAGGCAGAAGAACGGATAAGTGACCTGGAAGATAAAATAGTGGAAATAACTACTGCAGAGCAGAATAAAGAAAAAAGAATGAGAAGAATAGAGGACAGTCTCAGAGACCTCTGGGACAACATTAAATGCATCAACATTCGAATTATAGGCGTCTCAGAAGAAGAGAAAAAGAAAGGGACTGAGAAAATATTTGAAGAGATTATAGTTGAAAACTTCCCTAATATGGGAAAGGAAATAGTTAATCAAGTCCAGGAAGCACAGAGAGTCCCATACAGGAAAAATCCAAGGAGAAACACGCCAAGACACATATTAATCAAACTATCAAAAATTAAATACAAAGAACAAATATTAAAAGCAGCAAGGGAAAAACAACAAGTAACACATAAGGGAATCCCCATAAGGTTAACAGCTGATCTCTCAGCAGAAACTCTGCAAGCCATAAGGGAGTGGCAGGACATGTTTAAAGTGATGAAAGAGAAAAACCTACAACCAAGATAACTCTACCCAGCAAGGATCTCATTCAGATTCAATGGAGAAATTAAAACCTTTACAGACAAGCAAAAGCTAAGAGAATTCAGCACCACCAAACCAGCTCCACAACAAATGCTAAAGGAACTTCTCTAGGCAGGAAACACAAGAGAAGGAAAAGACCTACAATAATAAACCCAAAACAATTAAGGAAATGGTAATACGAACATACATATCGATAATTACCTTAAATGTAAATGGATTAAATGCTCCAACCAAAACACATAGACTGGCTGAATAGATACAAAAACAAGACCCGTATATATGCTGTCTACAAGAGACCCACTTCAGACCTAGGGACACATACAGACTGAAAGTGAGGGGATGGAAAAAGATATTCCATGCAAATGGAAATCAAAAGAAAGCTGGAGTAGCAATTCTCATATCAGACAAGTTAGACTTTAAAACAAAGACTGTTACAAGAGACAAAGAAGGACACTACATAATGATCAAGGGATCAATCCAAGAAGAAGATATAACAATTGTACATATTTATGCACCCAACATAGGAGCACCTCAATACATAAGGCAAATACTAACAACCATAAAAGGGGAAATTGACAGTAACACAATCATAGTAGGGAACTTTAACACCCCACTTCAAAAAATATCAAAAAACAAACAACCCAATCCAAAAATGGACAGAAGACCTATATAGACATTTCTCCAAAGAAGATATACAGATTGCCAACAAACACATGAAAGAAAGCTCAACATCATTAATCATTAGAGAAATGCAAATCAAAACTACAATGAGATATCATCTCACACCAGTCAGAATGGCCATCATCAAAAAATCTACAAAAACAAATGCTGGAGAGGGTGTGGAGAAAAGGGAACCCTCTTGCACTGTTGGTGGGAATGTAAATTGATACAGCCACTACAGAGAACAGTATGGAGGTTCCTCAAAAAACTAAAAATAGGACCACCATATGACCCAGCAATCCCACTACTGGGCATATACCCTGAGAAAACCATAATTCAAAAAGAGTCATGCACCAAAATGTTCATTGCAGCTCTATTTACAATAGCCAGGACATGGAAGCAACCTAAGTGTCCATCAACAGATGAATGGATAAAGAAGATGTGGCACATATATACAATGGAATATTACTCAGCCATAAAAAGGAACGAAACTGAGTTATTTGTAGTGAGGTGGGTGGACCTAGAGACTGTCATACAGAGTGAAGTAAGTCAGAAAGAGAAAAACAAATACCGTATGCTAACACATATATATGGAATCTAAAAAAAAAAGGAAAAAAAGCAAATGGTCAGAAGAACCTAGGGGCAAGACGGGAATAAAGATGCAGACCTACTAGAGAATGGAGTTGAGGATATGGGGAGGGGAAAGGGTAAGCTGGGACAAAGTGAGAGAGTGGCATGGACATATATACACTACCAAAATAGATAACTAGTGGGAAGCAGCCGCATAGCTCAGGGAGATCAGCTCGGTGCTTTGTGACCACCTAGAGGTGTGGGATGGGGAGGGTGGAAGGGAGGGAGATGCAAGAGGGAAGAGATATGGGGACATATGTATATGTATAACTGATTCACTTTGTTATAAAGCAGAAACTGACACACCGTTGTAAAGCAGTTATACTCTAATAAAGATGTTTAAAAAAAAGAAAACTTGGTTTAATTTAGAGGGGGTACTCAGTAAAGTATTATCTTCAAACTTTGAGTGTGTATATGTGTGTTGTAAAGGCGGGGGCAGGTTTAGTACTCACCCTTATAAAGTATAAGTCATTTCCTTCTGGTCCTTTTTCTCTGTCAGCTTTGAAGAGTTACTATTTGTTTATGATGTGAAGGTGGAATTTTCATTCCTTAAAGCAGAACTACTGAGATATGAATATCTAGAAAATTCCAGTAGATGGTTTCAAATATTACCACTCACCTTAGTTGTATTGGCCTTCTTCTAAAATTTAATGAACAATTCATAACACCAAAAAACAAAAACAAACAAAAAACCCAAACAAACAAACAAAAAACCATTCGTTTTCTAAGGAACTTATTGGTGAGTGGTAAGACTGCCATAAATATGTTTTATATATCCCTGGTAATCACCTATAAAAATGTATAGAAACTTTTAATAAAGATTTACGTCTAAGGAAAAAAATATTTTTGAAGAGGGGAAAAGAGAAAAAAAATGTTGAGGTGGGGCTGTTTTTAATGGCCAGTTATCATAACCAGAGATATTTAAAGTCAATTCCTGATAAGGAAAGAGATAACCATTTTTGTCTCTTGATAACAAAAGGGATTAGGAACAAGGATATATACAGAGTCTATGTTCAAAACAGATTTAATGTTATACAATTTTATATTAGAAAAATAATTATTATTCTTATAATAAAAACTATATAAAATCAAGAGGGACAAAATTCTGCCTGGTGGAGCATGTGTAATAAAAGCTGGAGGAAGAGTACTCAAGGTCAGGTTATGAAAAACGTGAACAAATATGGCTGGATCGGGGGAGATTAACCGGGAAACAGGTCAGCCTAGAAAATTAAATGGATAAAAAACAATTCAGATAATAAGATGTTAGAAATAGGTTTCTCTAAGGGAAATTCCAGGTAGCTATATCTGCTTTTCTACGTAGTTGACCAGATCCAGTTTGCTATCTTGGTGCATTAAAAAAGAGTCTCCTCATTAGTAAGACTAAGTAAGACTCTGAACCTTGGCTTTATTAGAGAGTTTAAACACTAGATTTCATGTCAGGAGAATATTGGACTTGGGAATCTTGAGGCTCTCTGCAAACTCTAGAATCACACAAATACTTTAAAAAAAGACAAATAAGTTAGTGTCATCTATCAGGACCTTTTGAAAACAGGTAACTTTCAAACATGTTAAAGCTATTATTGAAAGCAATAATACATTTCAAATTAAAGTACACAAATATACCACAGTGAGAAACTTGTCTAACACCTGGAATTTTAATATATGTAATAAACTTATGAAATTTTTTCTCTAAGATTTAGTATTTCTGATAATGCTTATTATATCTGTTACTTCTTGAGAACAAACACATTATATGTACTTGAGAATCTCAGATAATAGGAAATATTATTATTTTAGATATAATTAATAACTAGTCAGTATCTCAAAAAATCTCATTACTTAAGGGTAAAGATCTCTGCAACTTTCAGTTACTTTGAAAAATAATGAGCATTTAGACTAATAATTTAGTGCATAAAAAGTATAACAAAGATGCACATTTTCAAAACACTTGTACTAGGAAATGATATAAATATACAAAACAAACAAAAAATGTAATGCTACATGATTTGAAACAGGGCTTGATAATTTTTTAATTTCTTAGACCAGATGTATTCTGTTAGCATCACATATTTTTTAATGTCTCTCTTTTTAATTCAATTATTCATTTTAAAATGTGTATCGTAAGTAGATTAAGTTAAACTAAGTCATTTAATAGTATACTACTATTTTAGATGGGTTTGTATCATATGGTGCCCATAATTGGTTTACTTCGTTAATAGAAAGCAATTATTTTCAATCCTGTTTTGGCACATGAAATTCTGAAATCTGCTTGCAGCCAATGGATTACAATGTTTTGAGTTAAAGTAGATGCAGAAATAAGTTAAATTTGCAACATGATTCACTTATTTTGTAGCAGGGTACAAAGCTTAAATGTGCTCCATTCAGTGTCAATTGCACATCCACCTTGGAAACTAAGTGTTCTACCAGGAGAGCTGGCATTCACATTCACAAAAGAGACACACCTTTTGCTTTGCTTCACCGCACTTACTTGGAAAATGTACACCAGAAGAGGTTCAGCAACTCCACTCAGTACGAGGCTATGTGTGCTTCAATAAATCAAATACTTGGTGGGAACTGTAATTTAAATATGTTAACCTTGAGAAATAACAAGTCATGGAGGCCTTGAAAAAATGTCTAAAAATAAAAGACGAGAAGCAAATATAATTTTCTGTTTTATTTTAAGCTGTGAGGTCCATATCTATCAAATATTAAAACAGCATTACTTGAAGACGTTCACATGAAAAAAGCAGACTAGTGTTCTTACTTGCCAGTCTGTTATATAACAGTCACATGTTCACAACATATCAAGTCCATTTTAATATTAGTCCTAAACTAATATTAGTCCTAAACTTCTCCTCTACTTAAACAAGATAAAAATAATGAAATAAATCTCCATCTTCCATATTTTTCTGTAGCCTTGTAAAGTTCATTAGGAGGTCACTATATCATAATCTGTGGAAAAGATGAAGTTGATAAACACATACAATTTAATAGTGATCCAATCTGGTCTAATGACTGGAGCTGGGGGGTACTTGGCTCAGGAAAGTCATTGTGCCCTGAGTTTTATTGGCAATGGCCAGTTAGGAAGGTAGGATGATGACATTTTCAGGCACTATTAGGTGGTGAGCATTTAATGCTAAATACAAATACATTATTTTCTTTTCCAAGGCGGAGTTAGATTTTGGGTTAGTGGAAAAGTTCTCAGGATGTGGAAATCATAACGTAATATTTGTCTGATTTTTCAGACATTGATGGTTGGAGCTCTTGGAATACAGCTAGCCCAGGGTAAAAAGAGTTTCCTCATGAACAAGTAACCCAAAACTCTTAAGATGCCAGAGGAGCAGACCTGATACCAAGTTGCTAAGAGTGAGAAAGCAGGCTGGAGAAGGAAAGCCAAAGGCATCTAGACCATCAAGAACTGAGAAGGGACTATCTTATCTTAGGGAGGATCATCAGAACATGGTACTCTGTAATTCTCCTTGAAAGCCCATCATGCATGCAGTTAGTTGATAATAAATATCTTCCTCAATAAACAGTTAACTAAATGAAGGTTAGGAATATTGGAATCCATCTTGTTCACTGCAATTTTTCAATGTTTTAAGGACTAATTGACATATAGTAGTGTTTAATATTTATTGATTTATAAACTGGCCAAGAACCTTCTTCCCAGTAAAGTTGGGGCTCAAGAAAACTGGGTGGTGATTCAACTCCCAAGGACTGCCCTTTTACCAACCAGAAAAAACTAGGACAAAGACATTTGAATTGAATACAAAAGTGAAGTTGTTGAACCCGAATTATCCTTTTTCTTGGTATTGCCTCTCTGATGCAACATATTCTTAGTTTTGTTAAGCTCATAAAAAAGTAAGCAATTTTGAAACCCTGAAGATCATCTCTAAGCAGATATTTTTAAGGTTGCCATAGCAGGCAACACAGCAGGCTGATTGGATGAGATTATATTCTTTATACTCTCTTTAAAATAAATTTAAAAAAAAAAAACTTCAATGAATGAAAACAAAATAGTTTCTCTGTGCAATACACAGTGTCATTTAATCACAGTTTTTACTCTGCATCTTCATTTGTGTTTTAAGCAACTGAATAGATAGACAAAATCCCAAAGTCATTTTCAATGTAATTCATTTTTATCACAGATTCCAGTTATTGATTCAACAATTATTTATCAGGTATCCAAAAAGTACCAGACACTATTCAAGGCCCTGAAGTTACAGCATTGAACAGGACTAATCTCCTCCTTTATGAATCTTAAATTCTATTTGGAGAAATCAATAAGCAAATATCTATGGTGTGTGTGTGTATGTGTGTGTGTGTGTGTGTAGTGAGATCATGCTGAATAAAAAATTAAAGCCGACAATAAAGGGACTGTTCATGATTGGGGATGGAGGAGGTACTTTAAATAGAGCAGTCAAGAAATTCCTGTTTAAGGAGATGATACCTGGCCAGTGATTCAGATGATAAGAAAATCATGTGAGGATCCAGGAAAGAGCATTTCATGTGGGTCAATATAAAGGCCCTGAGATGGAAATGAGGTTGGCCCATTTAAGAAGCATCAACAATGTCTATGTTTTTGGAGTAGGTCACAGAGTGAGTGAAGTAGAGTTAGAAATCATTGAATGTACGGCTTATATAATCAATGCTAAAGATTTCTGTGTTATCCATAATGTGATGGGAAGCCTTTGAGGTATTTGGTTTGATGATGAGTAGCAGATGTAGAGGCTTGACGAAGTATATCATCATATTTTCTTTCTTTTTCCTCCTTTAACATTTCTTTAACTACTTTGTGGAAAATATCCTATGGGGTTATAAATGAAATAGGAAGACCAATTAGAAAACTAATATTTTAACCCAGGCAAGAGAAACTTATTGCTTGGGCTAGGATCCTAACAGTGTATGGTAAAAAGAAGATTGAATTTTGATGTATTTCGATAATAAAGCTCACAGAACTTTCTGATTGACTGGATGAGAGGAATTGAGGAAAGTGAAAAATCAAAGAAAATGCTTAAGGTTTTTGCATGAGAAACTGAATGTGTGGTTTTTATTAGGACAGGGAACTGCTAAGAGGATCAGACTTGGGCATGAAAATGGGCAGTAATCAAAGATTCTGTTTATATATAATGTGAAATATTTTCAGATATATAGTTCAGGGTTGTTGATAAAGGTTTGGGACTTGGCATAAAATTATACTGTATTCAAAGCCATAGAAGTGAATGGGATTGCTTTGGCATGCATTGATAAGTAGAGAGGAAGACAGAGCCTTGGAAATGACAGTATTTCAAGTGAGAAAAAAAGGAGAAGATACAGAAAAGAATAATTTGCTATCATCAGTGAAGTAGGAGGAAAACAAAAGGAATTGGTGTCTTAGAAGTCAAGTGAATGGGGATTGACTGGTCAAGAACAAAACAGTGAATATTTGTATCCATTTCTATTGAGCATTTAAACATAATGAAGAATAAAATTAATCATTGGATTTTACACAACATGGATCTGTTGATAACCTTATCAAGACCAGCTTTAGTGGTGTGGTGGTGACAAAATCCCGTGATAATACACTAATTAGGGAATTAAGTGGGGAACAAGCAGTGATCATAAGCCAATCACTCAAGGAACTCTGTTTCAAAAGGCTACTGAGAAATATGAGGAAAACTGGAGATAGAGGAGTTTTTAATAATAGGACCTCTCAGTTCTCTTTTTCTCCTTTTGGAAATAATCTAACATAAAAGGGAAAATTGGTGGCAAAGGGGAGAGAAGAAATAATCTCAGGAGCAAATTCTTTGAGTACAAGAGAATAAGCTGGAGCACAGATTGAGAGGTTAACTCTCCATGGGAACAGGAATGGTTTATACTTTGCAAGAAAAAAAAAACGTAAAGAATAAGGCCACAGGTAGGTTAGAAATGTGAGTTCATTTTCTTTTCACTGCTATTTTCTCATTGAGATAAGATTGTTTAATCATTCTGACCACCAGATATGAGTGAGGAGTAGAAAAGGGTTTTAGAGCTATGAATATATCTGCAAAAGAGATATTTTATTGATTTTAATGATGGGCCATGAGATCTAAGCTAATAAGTAAAAGAGGTAAAGATGTGGACAAAGACAACAGACAGTGAATAAGTGTTGGGGACAATAAATTAGAGCTCCTGTGTGGTTAAAGAATGATGACAGTGGAGTCCATAGAGAAAATGAGCTAGTAAAATATACGAAATGGGAGCAAGAATGTAGGATGCTTGAATTTGGGCATTTAGAAGTGGGGTCATTACTGATAATGACAAATTCTAATGTGTGACTATAGGATTGGATATCTGAAGTGAGATAGACTTAAAAATGATTGGTGAAATGGTCAAAAAAACTGAAGCCAGAATTAAATGGATCACCTCTGTGATTCTTGAAATTACCAAGAATGCTGGCAGGAGTCCTCTGTAGAAAAAGATGGTGAGCCAGTTGTCAAACATTCAACAAATAAGGGGAGTAATGATGAGATAGTATGTGACTGCACAAGGAAGACTGGTGGGTGGTATAGTGTGGTGGCATGCACTTCTTTGACACTGTGGTGATTGACAGGTAGTGAGGAAATTTACTGAGAGCTGAAAATCAAGGAGGGCACCTTTGGGCTTCATGATACATGGGGCATGGGAGCAAAGTTGCCTCCACATGAGAGCAGGGAAAGGGAGTCTTCAGAGATAGCCAAATTTCAATAACAGATGGAAAATGAAGGGAACCTTCAAACATGACATTGAGGCTATATGAACTTCATTGTTCACAGAAAATGAGCTCTAGATGGCATAGTAGAAAACTCATTTTTATAGACTTGGTATATTCAAATAACAAAAAGTACAATTATAATTTTGAGAATGTTAGCCACTAATAGGCTTTGGGTGCTTACTATGTGCCAGGCGCCATGACAGGTGCTATCTAAATTTATCCTCACAAAATTCTATTGATTGGTCATATTATCCATATTTTATGGATGTACAAAATTAAGCAACCTGCCTAAAAAAACTCAGCCAGGATTCGAATTTCTAACTGACTCAAGTGTCTAGACTTCTAAAAATTGCCTTGTTTTCATTACAGCAGTCATTTCTTAGACAGGCATCTCTTTCTTGATGTTGACATAAAGGCCAGTCTGTCTATAGAATGCTATTGCATTTAACTATAAATTTAAGAGTTAGATTGGCTCTATTAAAATATGTTAGTATCATTATCAAAAATATCTGAATATTTTGATCAATTTCAAACAAAAGTTTATAAAATGACTTTAGTAATTTAATTTAGTAATTTATCATTTATTAATTTATTCATAGAACAAGTACTTATTAAGTCCTCATATTATATGTTAGACACTATGCTAGGCACAGAGGAGAGTAAGACTGATACAATTCCTTGCATCTTAAAAATGTAGAGCCCAGTGGGGAAAACAGACGCTAAATGGATAGTTGCATGTATTTAAATTTAAAGTACAGTTATGAGAAGGGCTTTGAATGAAAAATACAGGTGCCAACAAGAATATATAATAGAGGGATGCAGCTATCCTAAGATAACTTCCTCCACAAAGTTATATGTCACATGTAGTTACTCTCAATGGTGTCTTTGCTAAAAGGAAGATGGAATCTATCACCAATCTCACTGATTCCTGGTTAGGTCAGATTTATGGAGAACCTAAGCAAAGCAAGGGGGTTGAGCGATTATATAACTGATACAGATTTCAAAACTGCTATAGATTTCCAATCTTGATCCTACAGGCCAAGAAACCCAACCCTCTCAGCTTTTGGAGCAGCTCAGACAATACAGGAAATAAGACCCAGGCCTTCTGGCCCCTAATCCAGTTTGTATCTTCTAGACCACAGACCATTTCAGGATTAATTTTATGATCCAACAATTCTGAATAAATCCTTGCATTATGCTCATTGCTCTGTTTTCTAAGTTAAAGGGAAAACCACTCTTCCATTTACCATGGACAACAAAACATTATCATAAAATAGCCACATTCTCTATTCCTAGCTGAATCTCTCAGAAGGATCAAGGAATACCAGAAAACAGCTATCAAAAGCCTGCAAAAGACAAGCAGATATTCTAGCTCAAGAAGGGTTTTGTACTGAAACTATATTGACTCATCTTTAGTAATAGTGTTTAATTTAAAATGCCTTTATAAGCTATCAGCTGTTAAAATTTTCTGCTCAAAGTTTGATAATTGCAAAATTATGGAGAGACCAGGTATCTTGACTAGTACCAGACTTCTTCCCAGCTTGTTCCCTGGACTCAGCTAGCCCATCAATTTTAGATGCTACGGAAACCGGCTCAACTAAAGCCATCCCCTTGCCTTTTAGTCACAGCCCTTTGGCGAAAGAATAAAAAGGAGGCCAACCTTAAGAGTTATACCTTCTAATGTCTTAGCTGCCCCTTAATAAGTATGTATTCAGAGCACATCGACAATAGTGTGACTGACATTGTTACTAATATAGAACCAGTCAAAATACAAAGAATTTTAAATGGCTCACATTCTTTAAATGATTTTGGAATCGTTTCTTCTTCTAAACCAGAGTCTCCTGCTGCTCCTGTTGGTAGTGAGATCTCTAAAGTGCCAGACAATGGTGACCGTGATGAATGGTCTTCATAGTCAAAGGTGCCCTGAGTGAAAAGCAAAAGAATAAAAAGCCAGTCTCACTTGTGTGATGCCAGTCATGGAGACAATAAGCGTCTGTGCATGTACTTTTAAAGCCAGATCTTTTAAGCTGATTGTTAAGCAGTTAACTGTTAATACTTTGAAATGTTTCATTCTTTGTTAGTAGTGAGTTTATGTCGAAAACTTTCCATGCGACTGTAAACCTAAAGCTGCCTTCAATTGAGCTTAAATAATTTAATTATTGCTTTTTAGTATGGAAGGGTTTAATCTTCTAAAAGATTGAGAAAAACAGATATTTCCAATAATTAGAGATAGGATTATTCACTATAATTGACATTAATGTGTAATTTACATACGATAATGTTCTTAGTTCTTATTAGGTCCCAATAAGTAAAAATAAGAATACGAACGATTATCCCACCAGTCCAAAAATAAAAATACTATCTTTTTTTTTGGTTATGATTTTGGGAGTCATTATATTTTGCTTTAAATGACTGGTCAGAGTTTCTTCAAGTCAAGTTTGAAAGATATACAGGCTAATCAGCAAAAAGTTCAAAAAAGTTATTTTATTGGTGACCTAAATATGTTGTTCTATTAAATACCAAAGGAAGAAAATCTATATTAAGTTTTACATTTTTTTCAAAAAAGTACTGATAAGCTAGCAACTCTCCCCCTCCCAAATCCCACTATAGTATAAAATTGCATCAAAAGTACTATGGTATTACACTACTACCTACATCAATAAAATGCCAGTTTGACATATTATAAAGAAACATCAGTTATACCTCAATAAGCCCAACTCTCTAGAAAGAAAAGGAAGTGAGAGGTATATAGTATGCCTCATCCACAACAAGTCATCAGAGACCACAGAAACATATAATTCTGCTATGCCGTAGCAGTCTTTAATTCAAAAGGAGTGGTTTCCAGCACAAGAATACATGTTTCCTTAGATGCTACATTTCAATAGTGTACCAAGACAGACAGGTAACTGAGCAAAAATACTGAAATTAGAATGAGACCATGGTTTTCCATACCATTTTATTCTCCTGTTCCAATCTTGTCTACAGACACATCTGGAATCTAACTCATATTTCAATATTCATAATAAGCTTTCACTTGGATAATAAAAACAGCCTTCTTTAGGAAGCCCCCATGACTGCCAACATTTGATCATTAAAAAACTAAAATGTGGGCTCTTTCCATCTTGATTTATACCACCTGAAGTGCAAGCAAAATGCCAACTGCAAATTTACTATTCATTGAAGCCCTGGCAGAATGAAGAGATATAAATAATCAGACAACTACAGATAGACAGTAAATCTGCTTCCAGCTTTCTCTCTTTCTACTAAAGTTCCATTAGGGAATCCAGGATATTGTGGAGGCATATCCCTGACCTTTGAAGTTGACATGAAGGGGATAGTCATTCACTTCTAGAAGTCTGAGAAGAATATTAGAATGCAAGGGCTATTTCTCTGATCCAAGAGAAAATGTGTTATTTATTTTTGGTCTGTTTGGTTTTGGGGTTTGGGACCCATCTTCTTCCTGAATAGGTAATGACATTCTCCTGACATCACATTTGATCCTTTCTTGTTGCAGATACTTTCTCCAGATATCTTATATTCTGTAGCCCTATAGCTTTTCCATAACACTCACTGTTATCTTGGAGATATAAAAACACATCAGGCCTCATCGTTGATCTTACCGATCCTTCCTCTACCTCTCCTCATATGAGGGTTCAGAAAAGAAACTTTATTGATTGAGAGATTAAAAACTTTCTTCATGGAAAACTTAACTTTTAAGACAGGCTTGGATAAATGGCTGGCATTTCTTTGACAGAGTTGTGAACGGTGTTCCAGGTGAAGGAGTGCATATGAACAATGGCACTTGAGGTAAATTAGTTGAGTTGAACATTGGAGCACTGTGGGCTAACAAATTGAAGAGTGAGTTTGAGACTTTACCATGGAAGGCCTTGAAAAACAGGAGAAGTTATTTATTCTTAATTCAGCGTGCAGGGGTTTGAAGGTATTGAGATATTGACCAATAACAATCCAATCTAAACTTTGTTGTGCAAAGATTAATCTAACTGTAGTGTAAGGGAAGACTAAAAACGGGAGAGAGAGGACAAGGGAATCTATTTAGGTAAAAGATAATGAAGGCTGACTACTATTTGAACATAATAAATGGAACAATTCCTACACTCTCCTCCAGTTCTTTGTTAAGGTTGCTCTCTCTGTCTTGACTGCTCATTTTCTATTCCCCAAATTCAGCTACTGAAGGAATAATTCCACACTTCAAAGCACAATTCAAATCTCAATTTTTACAAAGAATCTCTGAGATCTCCAGGGGAATTCCCTAATGTCTTCATATTTTGTAACTATAATAAGTTACATGGCTCATGGTAGGTGGCCAAACAGTGTGAGTCAAATGACTGAATGCAATAACACACAAAAATGTGTCTTGTGTTAAAGTTATTTTTGTATCAATTTGTTTCACTTATATAATCGGGAGAACAGCGTCGTCTTTAAATCTTTTCATCTTTATAAAGAGATTTGCTCATAGTAGGTAGTGAATAACTGTTGAATTAAATTGATCTCTGAAATTTTCTGAAGATGTACAAATCTAATAAATCTGTATGTGAGCATTAATAATATTATAAAATAGCTGAATTCAACATTATATATTATCATGTAGCGTTGTATTTAGGCAATATGATATTGAATAAATAATTTTAGAATAAACCATTTTTTCTAGATGTAAGTTAAATAAAATGTAAGTTTTCATCGGAGCATCACAAAAGTCATCAAGATAATTGGAAACCATGTCAAGAAGGAAAGCTAACACTTCAAGTCTAGTTATGAGTATATGCTAGTTTTCAGCCTACAGCTGCTCAATCTAGTTTTCTTTCCATGTTTTATGATGCTGGAGCTGGACGCTGCCAACCTCGTCCTTTGCTAGCAACACAGTGATAGTAAATGGGGCTGGCAGGACACCTCAAGGCAGCTCCGAAGCAAGTCTCACCATCATCCTAGCGACAGCTTGCCAGTGAATCTCAGCAGCACCACAGCTGACAGGTCTCCAATTAGCTTCCTAACTTCACAGCACGCAGCTTCTAAGTGACTTTCAAGGCCACTCCATTAGATGAATTCCTGGGGAGTTTTACTGGCATCCCCAGAGTGGTTTCCTGTGGCACCTCAGTGAATTTTGTGCTCCAAAGGGGCCTCAGCCACATCTCTCGGGTGAGATCTGAATCCCAACTTCGAGCTAGAAGGTGGGAGGAACCCACCTCCAAGTCTGTTTTTGCCTTGTGTTCTTTCCTCAGCTCTGGAGATAGTGTTCTCCAACTCTGCTATGCCTGTATTTTGGGGGGTTCTCTTTATACCCTTTTTAGTAGTTAATCTCCTTTTACAAATTTAATACATCTTAATATTAAAATTTTCCCTGTTCATATTACAGGTGTGGTTTTTGTCTATTGAATAACCTTGACTAAGTCTGAAAGGGAATTTTCTAGAAGCAGTCAACCATTACAAGAAGAACAAGATGTTTATATTCAAATATTGGCTATGTCACAAAAAGGACCTCTCTATTTCAAATAGAAGAGTTGGAATCCCTGCTATACCTATAGCCTTTCCAAGGAATTCCTTATAAATAGGTCCACATGCTTTTACTATATGTCCCCTTCACCCTGAACACAAATGAATGAGTGACTTCTGCAGAGCCAGCAATCTTATAGGTGTCCAGGGACTTTTGAGACATCCTGGCAATATGATCTTCCCAAAACAGATGCTCTAAGTCAATAGTGACCAAATCAATCAATTGATAAATCAATCAATTTCTCTCTGACAGAATGTTGTGTCATTGTTCATAGGTAGAATCTAAAATAGGACCTACTAAACAGGAGCCATGAGATAGTAGGAAGCACATACAAGTAGAAAACACAGGGCAAAAAGCTATTACTTCCTCTCATAGAAGCCTATACTTTTCTTACATAACATTATCTTAATTGTGGAATCATACTTAGGTACTTTTCTTCCTGCCAGACTCTGAGCTTCACAAGGGTAGGGATTGTGTATGTCTTGCTTTCATAAATCCCCAGTATCTAGCATAAGAATGGGTACTCAATAAATATCTGGTGAAAGTGAATAGTTGAATGCCAATAGACTGCAGTTCTACCAAGAATCATAGGAAGTTTTTCTTGAAACACATAATGGCAACAGTATAGGGACTAATAGCTGAGAGTAGTGTAGGTGTTATCAACAAAGTAACTTTGTTGAGTCTTGCATAGTATCCTGAGTACCTGTTTTAGTTCCAGAAATGGATTTCAGTCACCTAGTTGATTTCCTGTGAGGCAGGATAGTATGGGTGATTCATGACATTGTTACTTCCCCAAGTATTTTTGCAATTTTTTGGAGAGGAATTTAGCTTTTGGCATTTGTTATTTGCAATCAAGAAGAGATTGTCAAATGCTCAACTTCGTATTCTTGATTTCATGTATTGTTCCTCAGTTGCTGTGCTTATACTATTACTCAACTCTCCTCAATGGGCACACATTTTATAATAATAGTAATACAGGAATCAGACATTTAAGTGGTAAAGAGAAAATGATGCACATTCTTGGACTTTGACTCTCCCTTAGCTCTGTGCATCTACTATATACAAATATATATATATATATATATATATATATATATATATATATGGCATAAAGAAACTATGACTGATTAAAGACTACCTACTTGGGGCAGTATTAACTGTTTTTAAGAAAAATGTATCAAGAGATTTCACATCTGTGTTGCTCATGAGTTTCTACCACTGAAGCTTCAACAATTCTACTGGTTTCAGGCCTAATTTCTAGCCTCAAGGATGTAGATATCTAATATTAGAGAACCCTGGGGACATGAAAAATATATTCCCTTACCCTCTGGGAAATTCCATTATGGCTGTGAAATATTTAGGATACATAGGGATCCTTTAATCATAAACTTCCGTTTATTATAATTTTGCTTAATGGCTTAATTTTGATCAATTGCAGGAGCTTGATCACTTAAAACTATTGTGACAGATGATAACTCATGTTTATATTCTTGTTTTGGAAACTGAGGAAATGATTCAGAAGATTGTGCATTTGTATCTGATATAATATCCGGTAGATTAAAGGCAACCCCCAGCTGTTCTATCCCTGGAGATTAAGAAAAATGATGAGTGTAAATATTAGTAATAATATGTATTATCTCATATGAGAGACAAGTTCAGTAAAATTTTAATATGCAACTTCATGTATTATAAGCAAATGAATATAATTTACAGATCCATATAAATAACACATTGGAAATTCCACTAAACTGTAATATACCTTAAATCAGCCATGATTGAAATTGCATTTAACAGGGAGAAAAACGGTATTTCTCTTTCCAACAACTCCCTGCCTTGTCATCATGGCATGGTTGGGTAGTAGTGAGTGCCAGCTGAGGACCCTTCTCTCTTCTGTGTCACCATCTGGCTTCAGTTCCACTTCAATCAGTTTCTATTGGCTTTTGGATTTATGCTGGAGTTCACAAGCAGAAATGAAGGAAGTTTGCCCATACATTAGAGATAACCTTCTTTCTCCTCATTTTTGTCCCTCTGAAATTTGTAAAGAGACATTTTGTACTCAGAAGCCTTGGGCCAGTTAATTGAAGCTTTACCAGCAGCAAAGATATGTCACCATTCCTGCAAAATCCCACATGCTCCTTTGCCAAACTATGATGTCAATATTTTTTCACCTGTGTTTCTACAGTGTGATCAGGATTCTTGTTTACACTGCATCAAATGTTAACTGTCCTCTGCAGGTGGATGATTTTGTTTGCCTTGCTTAATTTTAAGTTAGTTATGAGGACCTATTCTTTCAACCTTGAGTTTATGCTATTTTATTTTTAAAAACTGATAGCATTCTGTATTTACTTTTGGGATCCCAACAGTAAAACATTGTGTGTTGACATTGTTATGAAAGACAAGCTGAGTAAATTCTTATGAAAACCATAATTTCAGGTTCCTATTCACTCAGCAAAATCAGGAGTAATACAAAGCTGAGCTCCAAAACAATTTAGCATAGAGTACAAGTCCTCAGAAGAGGATAAAATAGAAGGTTCATCACCATTAGCTGATGGTGCTAATCAGCTATTCATTATAAATATACTATTAGAAGTACTGCTGAAACCACTCTACTTAATGGTCAATTGCTTTTTCCATTAGAAAGCCATTTTCAGGATCTAATATATCAACATTCCATCTTGCAGAAGATCTAAAATTATGCACACAGCTTTGAAGCCTACAAATAAGACTTAGAAGAAAATGAGTAACTTTTGGTATCTCAGTAAGCTATGCTATTGAACAAAATACACATGTGCAGGTTCCTTTTAATTATTCAACAAATATTTATTGATCATCTTCTATGTGCTGGAACTTACAAACCATACTCTGAAGGAGCTACTGTCTGGTTAGTGAAGTGAGTGTGTGAGTGTGTGTGTGTGTGTGTGTGTGTGTGTGTGTGTGTGTAACAGAATTTTAGAGCTGGTCTGGATAATATATGATCTAAATTAGGTTCTTCCATTTTTTTTAAAATAAATTTCTATTTTTTTAAATTTATTTTTGGCTGCACTGGGTCTTCGTTGCTGCGTGTGGGCTTTCTCTAGCTGCGGTGAGTGGAGGCTACTCTTCATTGCGGTGCGTGGGCTTCTCATTAAGGTGGCTTCTCTTGTTGTGGAGCATGCGCTCTAGGCTCGCAGTCTTCAGTAGTTGTGGCGCTTGGGCTTAGTTGCTCTGCGACATGTGGGATCTTCCCGGACCAGGGCTCGAACCTGTGTCCCCTGCATTGGCAGGTGGATTCTTAACCACTGCACCACCAGGGGAGCCCAGGTTCTTCCATTTTTTTAATTAAAATGTTAAGGCGCCAAAAGCGTACGTGACTTTCCTTGGATGTGGGCAAGTCAGGTATGGCTTCTGGTCCAGCAATCTTTCTAGTACTCACGCAGTCTATACTGAATGAGTATCCAGGGGTTCACATGTATGAATATAGAGAGAATTTCAGGGAATTTAGGCTGTTCATCTATGGGAATCAACAGGATAGGCTGCCTAATTATCATGCTAGAAACAAACATTTTATACAATGACTACAGTCCAATAAGGAAAGAGATGCCTGAGGGAAGAAACTTTGTTGATTGTAGCCACAACTGTCAGTCAACAGGCTAACCAGCAAAGAAAAAGTGGTAAGAAAGAACAAAGCCACAGTTCCGCCACAATTTTCCTAAATGTCTCTAGTCCTGCCTCAGAACAAGAAATTCACTGACAGACATGATAAATTTGTGACTGCAAGTTCAAGTATATGCTCATTGGAATGTATATTTCCTAGGGTATGTGGTCATTTTCAAGGGTTCTCTTTTCAAAACCCTATTAACATGAATTTCATGGAATTTACAATTGTTCATATATTGAATCCTGCCTGGGGGGAGAAATGTGCTTTCTAGATATTGAAGCATATCTGATGTTCAAAGAACTATTCACTAAAAAAGCCTCTAACTTCCACATGTTCAAAGCCTTGAAAAAGAATAAGGCAATTCGTCTGTTTTTCACCTTAATTCAATGAGGTATTTGATTTTCAACTACTGTCTCAGCACTGTATTAAAACCCTGTTACTAGGGAATAAAAGAAAATTACCTGTAATCCCCTTTCCTCAGAAAGCATGTTATTATAATGGATTTCTCACTTTCGTATGCCTTAGCTGCTGTCTAGAGAGAAGTTGGTGTACTTTAGAGCATCAGAGCTGCTAAACCCCCTCGCCAGCAGGCAATGCTCACCTTCTCCAGCTGAAGGAACGGGATTGTTCTTACCACTTGGTTCAAAGAAAAGACAGAAAGCTTGTGGATTAAAGTGACCTGTCATGAATTTCTCGATTTGGGACAGGTAAAGAGGACGTTATGACTGAGGCAAAACTTTGGATGATTATCCTAAAATAGAGCAGCTTTCTTTTAAAGATACTCCTGTATTTGAAACTATTATTCTATCCTGGAAAACATCATATGGATAAGAAAATAGGGTGGTTTTGTAACTAAAATAAGATGTCACATCACACCTGAAATAGCTTTGTCTTCTTAACATTTATTCTTTTCTAGTTAATAAGATGGGACCACATTATAATTGCTTTGCCCTTTAGGCACCTCTGGCCCTACCCACCTCCTTTTACCCATTATCTATGCTCTTCCAAATGCTAATTAGAAAATAATAGACATTACCACTGACAACAATTATTTATTGAATGTAGTATAGAAGAGAGGGGAACAGACACTTATGTGATACTTAATACGTGCCTGATATTTTACAAAAACCTTGCATGGTAGATATTATTAAATGAAGGAAATTGAGGATTTACAAGATAATTTTCCCAAGTTTTCCCCAGGGGTTGTGAAAGAAGGTTATTAGTAAAACAGTTCATTGAAAGCACTGGTGTGGATTAGGTAATAAGGGGCACGAAGAAGTAGAAGTCCCTGTCTTCTAAGACCTTATAACATATCAGGAAAAATACGATATATACAAATGTCACAATGCAAAAAAGTATGAAATACATAATCAGCATTGGAGAAATTGAGAGGAAGATGAGCTCATGTGTGAATGATAGAGTTTAGAAAGTTTTGAGAACTATTTAGGTACCATAGAAAATAACAGTTAACACTTATTGAAAGCCCACCTCTCTTTGTATTCCTGATGCTGCTTGTAGAGCTTCACATATAGTAAGCCAAAAGCAAATGAACAAAATACAAAGAAAAAAACAAAATAAAACAAAAACAAGACTATGGGTCAGCTCTCTTTACCCTAATTTTACAATGAGGATTTTAAGATACAAGTAGGTTAAGCACATAACTATTATGTGGTGATTGTACAGAAGCAGAGCCACATACTTAACTGAGTATATCATAATTTGAATCCCCTCTTCCACTTTCTATAAGTTAAGGTTTATCATCATTAAACTCTTAGCATATTCTCAAATTCTTTCCAAATGTTCTGTTCATTTTTTCTTTAAATTAATACCTGGCTGCCCCTGGAGAGCACTTCTTTCCATGCAGGCTACTTTAGAGGTTTGTTTGTTTGTTTTAAATCCTACAGTGCATTAATTCAGGCCTTCATTAGTGAGGTAAGTGTCCTCATTCCTCCCAATGGCTTTTTCCACTCATTGTCTGATCTGTGCAATTGGAAAGATAGAGTTTCAGTTAATAGAGATGGGGGATATTTTGAATGAAGCACTTTGCATGAAAAGACAACTCACAAATTTAATCAAGATGTATTTCCTTTGAGTTGTTAATTAGCTATCCAAGCTGAATAGACAGTTGGATATATAGATGTGAGTGCCAGGGTGAGGGAAAGAGTCCGTGAGTGTGCTCAGGTACAGTATTCTTGAAGTTGTCTGTCTATAATCCTTGTATGCACCCCTTCTGCATTGACTCTTCAGCCCTTCAAACTCTGCTTCCTTTTCTCAATACTTTCTGAAATTTCTCTCTCAAATTTCAACAATATCTCCCTAACAACTTTCTCAGTGTACTGCATTTAATCTTCATTTTATTCAGTTTTCGGCTGAATTACATGCTTACATGCTTTTCATGCTTTTCATCATCTTTCTCTCTTTCTTTGGATCTGATAGAAAATATCCATCTGCCGTTCCTCTTAGGATTCACAATCGCTTTCTTCAGATCCTGTTTTTCTGCTAAAGTGTTAAGTGCTGATCAAGGAATTCTGTTTTCCTTGTCTTCTTGTTCCCATGATCATAGTCTTTAACTTCAGGAGCCAGGCAGCAAACAAAAATGAGTGAAATAAACTTCATAGAGAAAAACATAAAGTAGAGGGCACTGGGACAAACTGCAAGGCACACAACTTATCTAAAAGAAACCAAATGCCAAGTTTTTAAACACTAAGCAAATAAAGTGAAATTTATCCATGGATCACCGGGGCACGAGGTAGATCACTGTGAGTCAGTATTCTCCACTAGCTCTCTCTCCCTTAACCCAAATTAAGCAATCACCTATATGCAGCTAATTTGAAGATAAATATCACTAGCTCAGACCTTTCTCACATTATCCAGGAGCCAATGAACTATAAACTGGAGAAAATATGAATATTTTCTTTTATCCCAAAGACACTGTACTTTCAGAGCCATTTCCAACTATCAAATTAAATCTATACCATTGATATCCTAGGAGCACTAACTCAGCATTAAAATCTTGAATATATTACCTTTCTTGGTTGAGTACTTTTTCTTCTAATGTCTCCTACCTCGGTAGTAATTTTCTCAGGATAGAAACTCTGGAATCAACTTTAAATCCTGCTCTTCCTGTATTTTTCCTTTATTAAAAGTTAACTGTCTTTTGAACTAAGTATGTGATTATTCCAGAGAGGCCTTCCTCAGGAAATTAGAAATTGGATAAATAAGATTGGCTTCTGAGACACATGTTGGACCAAATCAGAGAGAGGCACAGTTATCCTAAAGAGACAGAACAGATTTGTTCTGTCTTCCAGATCTGGAAGACTTCCTAGTAACCTACTATCATTTTTGTGCCATTTGAATGACATCCAATTGAAGAAGTCTTAACTGGGCTGTTTTGTATGTTGCCAGAGAAGCACCATGAAGATATGGGTGGTTCATTATGATTGAGTCAGCTGCTTTATTTGATAGAGTTCTGAAGGAAATTTATTAAATCATCCCCTTCTATTAAGGTAGTTGCTTTGTGAACTTGGAAATGTGAGGTTCTTGAACCTTCAAGTCATAAGGCTAGACCAGAGTTAATATCAAATAAATGGTACACTATGAAATCACTTCAGAAATTGGCACACACACATCCCTTTGATTGCTAAGATTTTTAAGCTTGTCGACTTTTCCAGCTTCTACAGATCCTACCTCTTTCTTCACTCCTTTATATCCTTTTTCATTCTCACTGTCACACGTCAACCCTGACCTGACAATTTCTACCCTAGACCTTCTAGTAATCTTTCTGCCTTTCAGTCTTTAATTTGTCCTCTTCTGCCACACAGAGTTTTTAAAACAATAGATAATATCATCACTTGTATCTTTCCAGATCAAGAGGTTTTCTTTTTCCTTTTTTTCTTTTTTTTTTTTTTTTTGGCTGCGCTGTGAGGCATGCAGGATCTTTGTTCCCTGAATCCATGCTCCCTGCAGTGGAAACACCGAGTCTTAACTACTGGATGGCCAGGGAAGTACTTTTTTTTTTTTTTTTTTTTTTTGTAGATCAATAGGTTTTCAAACAGCCTTGACCCAGGGCAGAAGAGAGGGGTAGGTAGGTATTAAACAGTAGTGATCCATACTGAGAGCAAGACCACCATTCCCTCCTAGAGGAGCCCACTGCCCAGAAGGCCGTTAGGTTTCCTATTCTCCCAAGGCAGAGAACTACACTTTAGGTATAATCTCTGTTTAGGACAAATGAGTTTCTTTTTCCCTTTGAGCCAGAAAGACATGTAGCTCAGGTTGAGATGAACTTGAAATATTTGCTTTGTCTTCAGTGATGTTCATTTTCCTAACAGCAGCTTTCAAGGGTACTTATTTCAAGCAATACTACCTTGATCAAATCTATAATATTAAAAGCATATATTTGTTCCATAGGGCAAAGTAGGCATTATGCATCTTAGGCTTTAATAATTATGTGAAGGCACTAATTTAAATCAGATATAAACTACCAAATGAGTATATGGCATATTCTGCAAAATAAATTCCTTTTTATAGCCTTATGCACAGAAAGATGAGCATTTTGCAATGCAGTAAGCTCTGGCAGTGCATGTGATATCACCATGAAAGGGAACAGCGAAAGAATATAACATGGTACATTTTAGTAAAGTTAGAGTTTGCCAAATTTGACATGCTGAGATTTTTAAAGAACTAACATGAAAGACTAAGTTTATGAGTGCTCAGTTAGAATCACAAATCTTATTAATAAAAGTGCAAAATGTGACCTCAACAAAATTTATTATGCACTGTACAAAATTTGCTTTGTAAAGTATGTCATTTTGTTCAATGTTGTTTACTCTCTCCTATGTACATCCCCCAAAGGCAAAATTGAATGATGACTATATTCTCTGTGGTCAGAACATGCAAAGTAAACAATACTATCACTATAGAAGCTAGGCCAGGGAGGTGTATGGGGATACAGCTATAGATTAAATAAACAGATAACACTGCTTCTTTTATTTCCCTAAAGATTAGAATGGAATCATGCAAATTAAACTTTATAAGACTTAATGATACAGTCATAGTAGCTAAAATGTTATCTCCCACCAAACTGAAGGCCTAAGAACCTCTGAATTGGGCTTTGATTGTCCTGATGTCAAAGACAGATCATTCTTTGAGACAACTCAGTATACAGCATAAAACAGCTGTTCTGGCTATCTTAATACAACCCTGAGCCAGCATGATGAAGGGGCTAAGAAATTGCTGTGACGTATGATAGTGCCTGCATCGAAAGCAAATTTGTCTGCAACCTCCTGGGCTCACTGAATATTAAGATAAGGCAACTGGGATTGGCACTTATTCCCCTCAGTTTCAGAGCTAGGACATGTGGAAATGATTGTAGGCCTAGACTATCACATTCCTTCTAAAAAAATGTTGGCAAGTCCTCAGAAACTGTGGCCACTTATTATTATCATTCTCCTGAACATCATTTGGGGAAAAAATAAGGTCTAATAGAAAAGAAAGAGAATTCTGGCACCTTTGTGAATCCAAAAAAAGTTTTATTGAAAATACAACCTTGGAAAAATGATATGGGGAAAATAAATCAATAGAATTTGATGACTGCCTTTTGGACCTCAAAAAGATTGATCTAAAAGTTAATTTCTGCCTTATTAGGCTAAGCCATGGACCTGAAAAACCAAAAAATATGGGTTAAATTCAGTTGAATCAATTCAGTTCTCCTTTCCTTGTGGCAGGAAATAGTGCAATTTAAATTTACAGTATTAAAAGAAAGACACAAGTTCTGATTTCTAAATGCCAACATAATGATGAACAAAAATCCTATTCACTATAACCCAGAAGCTATTCTCTAGTGTTTTGGGGTTCTACATAAGAATGGAAACCTCCCTTTGAAAATGCAATGTAATAGTTAAGTTTTAGATGCTAAAGGTCAAGAGATTCTAGTGCAAATTTTTTAAGGTATGACTGTGAATGGCAGTGTCAAGAAGAAAGTTTATTTAGAAAAACACTTCTGATAAACTTCAACAAAAGTAAATGAGTTTTATTTTGGCCTCAGTACAAAGGAACATTTAGACATAAATACAGTTGCCATATGTAAATGTATTGGAAATGAGCATGACATTCAAGCCTATGATATTTCAGTACCAGTCTCAACAATTTTATAGCTAGGTCACTTAATCTTATTGAGCACTAGTTCTCTCATTTGTAAAATAAAGATAATGACACCCATAACAAATGGTTACATGAAACAATAAAATAATGTATATATGTGACCCAACACGATGCCTGTAAAATATCTACTCTACTGAAATACAACATTTTGTATACTAAATATTTAGAAAAATAGAAAACAAAGTCAGACACTCTTATAGTCTGAGTTCTGGGTTCATTTAAAAATGTTTTGAAGTCAGAATCTATATTTAAATGAAGAATATTTATTATTCTATTTCCAGTGCCTGAGACAGTATTGAATGGGTAAATAAAAAGTTATTAATTTTATTTTTAAAGTCATGAGTCTAAATAATGGGTTTTGATCTGATTTGATTGTTTTAAAGTCAGTTTTAGAAGTTTGCTTTTGTTTTCCCCACATTAGACAATATTTCCTGCTTAAATCCTAGATGGAGTTCATAAATCACTTGCTAATACAATAGCATCCTTCCCATAAGTATGGCATCCTGTGGCCACTTGGGGTGAATGCCAGATGCTGTATGAAATAGAGGTATGCTTTTACAAGCTCCTCTCCTAATATGACATCCTGCAGGAAGAATCAACTTTCTCCAGGAGCATACTTCACACAATGCTTATGTGACCTCTCAGTGCATTAATGACAGCAGGTAAATCATTGGGTTTCATCTAACAGACGAATTGATTTAGGGATGCAAAGAAAGTACTCACTAAACAATGTGCTATCCAGCTGGAGCATAATGAACACACTTGTAGCCAAGCAAGTGGGTCTAAATGCTTAATTAACTTTTTCTCACCTTCCAAAAAATGAGGACACCAAAAGTATAATCAATCAAACCTGTTTAGTGTGAGTCTAGAGCCAGATCCGCTGTGTCTACCAAGGGTTAGTCTTGACTAGGCTTAGTTAAATACCTGAAGATTTGCTGGTTTATTTGTTTGTTAATAATCTTTTATTCCCACAGGAAGATATACAGAAACCTAGGAAAGGGTTGGCTCACCCATCTGGGCATTGATTCCGCTCAGGCTCCATTCAGTAAAAGGATGTTACTTACCTCATTTGCCTATTTCAGACCCTAGATTTTAATGTTGAAAAATAGACAGGCATATATTTTAAAGAGCAAGATGGCAAATAATCATAGACAAAAAAGAAATTTGCGCAGAGGCAAAGGCTTTCAGTCAGTCTTCTGATGAAAAGAGATTCTTTTTCCAGCTTAACCCAAATCAAGAATTATACACTGTAACAGCACAAAATTAAGGAAATCTTGACTAGCTGCAGGTACATTTATGTAGAAGAAAAAAGCCAATGGTAAGTGATGTTTCTCTTCCTCTGTCTCTACTCTGCCTTATAAACTTTCTTCACGTAAATGAGACAATGACCACCGGACACCGACTAAGAAGCTGATGAGAAGGAGAGATGACACCAAATATGTCCTGTCTATTTTATTTTCAATATACTGGCTCAATTAATGGACTCTGGAGCAAGATTTTGTGGGGTCAAATCCAGTGTCTTCTGTTTGCTACCTGTGTGACCTTGGCAACTTATTCAACTGCTCTTTGCCTCAGTATCTTCATTTATTAAGTGGATATAATCATAATACCTTCTTCATAGAGTTGTCGTTAGAATCAGCATTTATAAAGCACTTAACAACAGTATTTGGCATATAAGTAAGTACTAAGTATAGTAAGTATAAGTATTATCAACCTATCTATCATTAGCATTATCATCATTATTTATAAATAATATGTTAACATAACTAAAATGGCAGAGACATGATCACAATTTGTTGAGCCTATTAGAAAGGTCTCTAGGACTCCTAGATGTTTTGTGTTTGTTTTTTTTTTAATTTTAGTTTTCTATTTTTATGGAAAGCATGTGATATTTACACTGCTGTAGTACAAATATGACTCCACCATATTTTCAGCATAAAATGTTCTATTGGTTACAGTGGAGGATATAAAGATGACTAACATACAAAGGAGCTTATAATCTATTGGAGTGGATTCAGACATGCACAGAAAAAATATTATGACACGAACAAGGAGTAGAGTGTGAAGAAGTGTCAATGGGTGACAGAATTAGACAAATTTTAGGTTTCAAAATGAAGATAGGTTTTAAAATGGGTAATGCTAATTTTAAATCCTATCACAGCAGTTTGGTTAATTTGAGAGAATATTTATCCAGTTTGTAAGATGGGAGAACAAGCCAGTCATAGGACTGCCGCAGAGTTTTGAAACTTGTTAGATTAGCACTTCTGGGTTCTAGAGTTTTATCCTAGTATAATGGCGGGCTACTTTGGAATGTAAGCAATTCTCATTTGAGGTATGTAGAAGAGTATGTATGAAGTGCTACCAAAAATTTGCAGGAAAGTTTAGAAATCAAAGATTAACTTGCACCCGAGTCATTAATAATAATTTACAACAGCATTACCATCAACATCCATGGGCACTATAATCATTATTTTGTTTGTCTCTTAAAGTGTCATCAGAAGAAGTTATATTTGATATGTTCCTTCACTGTCCTATCACTTCTTGGACTAATTTTCCATTTCCTCAATTAGGATGGGTTTTCTTTCCCTAAAATGGCCCAACGTATGTTACCCTGAGATACCCAGGATGTTTATTAAGTTCTCAACCAACTTTACATTTTGATAACTTCAGTGGTACTAATGGTTAAGCAAACTGTAAATAAGTATTGACTCATCAAAAACACATCTCTGGATGAGTTTAGGTCCAGAATCAAGAGTAAGGGTGTTAGGCACATTTGACAGCAACCAAGAATGTTTTAATGACTTGGGAAATTAAATTGAAACATAAATCAGAGTTAACATTGATCATATTGAAGCCTGGATGTGGGAATATTACTGTTATGCTTTCTCAAAACATTTATTTTTGCTTCCATCACATGGGCCCCTGAAGTTATGAAAGTTTAAGGTTGCATGGATCTATTATCTATTGCAGCAATGAAGAAATTTTTGAAAGCAGAAGGTCACTTTTACTTTAGAATGAAAAAAGATCTTGATACTCAAAGTATCTCATTCTAAAACACTGAAATTAAGGAAACTAGGTTAATACCAAGTAAATGTTCGAGTCAGGCATGACAGGAGTCTAATCTATTTCCCCATTCTGAACGAAGATACCTATTTGACCATAGCCAAGAGAAAATGTGTTCCAGGTGTTGACGATTTGTGACAGTCTCTTCATTGTGTACTTTGGTGGGAATAGAGCCAACTACTTCTAAAGTTAAGGGAGGAAAGGAAGAGGAATAAGAAATACATGTGTGTGTGTATGTGTGTGTGCACACGCTTGTATTTGCCTGTTGCCTCACAAAGTGCTACCTCCACAGTAAGAGGAATCAGAAGCAGCTGCTTATAAAGTTAATAGTTAATACAGGGGGATCTTTTTCATCTCATATCTCTTTTAACTTAAACATTTATTGGTCACTGCCAAATATTTGTTTTCAATAGAGGTGGAGTTTTCAGAAAAATTTGAACCGATAGAAGACATGTATAATCTCTGTCCCTTAAGATAATCTTTATAAAATGGCCTGTGTCTTCCCTAAATTCCAGCACTAAATGATCACACCTCAAGAGCAGTTATGTTATAAAATAAAGTGTCAGTAGCAGTTTTTGATTGTATCCATGTGTAAGTCTTTCTCTTATTTTTATTGCCTATTTTAATACTGATAACCACTTCCTTGGTGTTAAGAACATCTTCCTTATAATTTGATACTAAGGCATCCTTTCTTTAGAGTTTCTAATCTAAATGTCTTCAGATACATCTACAAGTTTTTCTTTCTTCTTCTCTCAAATGTATGTGTACAAAGAGGGCATGCAGGTAATGTCTTATTATCCAAGCGAATGGAAAGGAGGAGCAGAGTAAATGATTTAGAAGAGGAAATAATCCTTCTGATAAACCTGTTAAGGGCATTATGAGAGTCTTTAATTTAGAGAAATAACAAAATGAGTAAGTAGCTGGAAGGTATTCTTAGGGGAGAGTCTGAGAAACAAGATGAATTCTTAAAAGCATTCCTTTCCCCATGTTAATACTTACATTCTAAAACGCCCTTCCCATTTATTTATTTACAGAAGTGATACCTATCTAGAGGGGGCTTTAGGATTAGGAGAGATTTTTTCTTTCTTTCTTTCTTTTTTTTTACTAGAGGAAGAGAGAAGTGTCATGGTAGTGGGCGCTCATTGTGGCTCAGTAAAGGCTAACAATAATCGGAGGTTGCAAACCATGCCAGTTTAAGGATATGATCTTTATAGTTAAACAGAACTAAGATTGAATTAATGGTTCTGCCACGTGATATCTGTGTATCCTCAACATTACTGATGATCAGGGACTTGCTTTCTTCATATGTAAAAATCAGAAAAGAAACCTCCCTCATTAAATGGTTTTGAGTTAATCTAAATGAGTTAATATGTTTACAGAGACTAATTTAGCAACTGGCATATGCTGGTTCCACTGTGGGATATGAAGCTGTACCCATGACTGTTTTTCTTTTGCACTGATTGTTGCCCTGGGTGCAGTCCACTTAGTTGGTGGCTTAAAACACTGTCCTGCCAGCTCCCAGAGCCAAGAAACTAAACCTTTTTCCCATGCCTTAGCTATAGTCCTTGTATTAGCTCCCTATAGCTGTGTAACAAATTATCCCAAAACCCAGCAGCTTAAAATAATAAACATTTATTATCTCACAGAGATCCTTTGGGTCGGGAGTTCAGGAATATACAAATAGTGTGGATCTGACTCTGTCTGTCATGAAGTTGCAGTCAAGACGCCAGCTGAAAATGCAGTCATCTGAAGGTTTGACTTATCTGCAGGATCTGCTTCCAAACTCACCAGGTGACTATTGGCCATTGGCCTCTGTTCTTACCATGTGGGCCTTGCATAAGACTGCTCATCATATGGCAGTGTGCTTTCCCAAAAGGAACTGATTGAAGAGAGACAAAGTGTGTTTTTATAACCTAATCTCAGATGTGAAACACCATCACTTCTGCCATATTTTATTGAGCACACAGATTAACCCTGGTGTGATGTGGGAGGGAACTATACAGGAGTGTGAATACCAGGGGTCAGAGAACATCAGAGACCTTCTGAAGCTGGTCTTCCTCCAAATGGACTGAACACCAGCCAGCTGATGCCACCTCATGCCTGACTGCAAGTTAGAGCCACTGTGTGGTATTTCTTGCTGAGAATTCTCTAACTTACTTCAAAAAAATATAAAATACCAGTTAAATGCATCTGTAGCATACAATTTTGTTTTATTCTGCTGGCCAGTCCTATATCCAGGTAAATTTTTCAACTGAGGCCAATTGAGTTTATTATAAACTCATCCATACGTCACAGTAATAGTATTCAGATAAAAAAGATATCTCTACAGCATCGATTTTTAATGTCCCAGATGCCTGCCCAATATATAAGACTTAAGTCAATCACAGAGCAAGCAGACAAGCTCTGCTCTGTGTCACTCCAGAAAGGAAGTGAAGAAAGTTTTAGGAAATTAGGAAAGGAAAGAGAAATGGAACAACAAAGACCCACCAGCACAGATACTACAGGAAAGTCCCAGACAGATCCAGTCAAAGGACAGGAGGAATCTGACAGTTTAAGATTGCCAAGTGTTGATTACATAAAACATATTTAATATTCCAACTAACAAATTCTTGTTATAGAAACTGTTTCTACTAGGTTTCATTTTAGGGGTTTGTTACATTTGTTTCAATACTTGGGAATTTAAATCTCCAACCAAATTTCATTTAGGCCAGCCTTAACTAGGACAAGTCAATAACTCTTCCCTGATTCATACTGTTTTTCTGATTTTAGAAACAGGACAAAGAATAAAAAAAGATTCCACAAAATGAGAATCTTATATTCACGTAAAAATGGTTTTTGATTAAGGTCACATAAGATATTTTGGAACCATAACAAAACCACACACAGTATATTCCAATTGCTCTGTTGTTTTGTAATAAGTCCTTTTTTTAAATGAAAAGTTAACAAAAACAAAAACGTGAAGTTCAAATATCATAGAACTCTGCACTCAATTTTGCAATAAAATATCACATAATCTGCTATGTAATTACTACTCTGTCATTACATTTTCATAGCTTTTTAAAGTATAGTTGACAGATTTGATTCCTGGATAAAAGCAGGTAAAACATCCTCAAACAGGAGCTTTTCATTATTCTGTAAGCAGGTACTTCATTTTATCACGTGTCTTAGAAATAGATCAGGTCATTCTGGTTTTTTGATGTCACCTGTGGGGGGTTATGCTAAAAAATCAGCTAATTGTGGATTAGTAAATTTCTCTGTCTCTCATTGAACAAGACAATACCTGTTATCTAGGGAAAAGACTTATTACTAAGAATCCATAAAAATTATCTCTCCTTGCTTTCCCTTGCTTCAGAGTTAATTATGTGCCTTTGATTACTTTGCATTATGTTTTTCAACTTTGGTCAATGGACGTTACTTAAACAACAGGTTGAACTAGTCTGCACATAAATGACAAGGCCGTAGATTTCTTCTCAGGGGATACGTTAGCATCAGTACACAAGGCCTTATTTATTCACTTAAGCAAACTCAGTCTTATAACTATAGAGGTGACAACCGCCACACAATTAGAAAAACTAGTTCTCCCTAGCTGGTGTTTAAGGAACAGCTGCAAGGAACTCTACTGTAAGCAAAGGACAGAAACTGGTGGAGGTGAATAGAGAGTGGCCTCTCCTCTGTAGCATGTGCTCAGCAGGCTTATGGGCACTGCTACTGGAGAGCAGCCGTGGGAGTAGGGAAAAAGCTGGTACAGAGGAGCATATTCACATCTGAGTTCATCGCTAATGAGCAAAGCATGCTACTTTGCCCAATAATTGCATTATTATCTAAGTATTATATTTGGAAAATAATTCAGAGTTTCTTTTTATAGATATATGTTATTTGCTCCAAGCTCATACTGAGAAATGGAGATTAACAGGCGAGAGGGAAGAGAGCATTATATGGTGTTATCAAAAAGAAACTTTGTACTAAACCAGAGCATTTGGGAAAGATATGATCATTAGCATTTTTATGAGCTTTTAGTTTCCATTTTTTCTGACACTGATAAGAGATCTGTCTTCTCTTAAATGTAATGATTTGTATATTTGCCCTCATTTGCAAGTTCAGAGTCTGAAGGAAGACAAATCCAAGTACTGTCTAATACTGAAATTTCCTTAGGCTGCTCTGACAAAAACAAAAAGGCATTCATCCTCAAATTAGTGACTTCACGCAAAAGGATAGAGCAGAAAAGTTGAACTATTTTTGGCTCAAGAATTCTTTCACTCTATAGTAAACCCTCTGCTGCTGTAATACATGTAGACAGGAGGGGTAGTTGAGAGGGCGGCAGGGAGTACCCATGTTACAGATGTTGGTCCCTAAGAGGAAGACATTATGCACCTATGCATCACTATTTGCCTAAAGTACATAATTTTTGTCCAAAGTGTTTCTAAATATTCTAAATATGTCAGAGTAAGGCATTTATTATTTGGCCACTATGAACATTTTGCCCGTCATCACATGAATTAGGTCTCAAGAACTCTACACGTTTCCTATGTTTCACTTTTTCTGTAATTGGGAGGTAGCATAAAGGGGTGCTTAACAACATGGATTCTGGACTCAGATTCTCCCATCTTTTGAATCCTAGCTCCACTCCCTAGCAGCTTAGACAACTTGATCATTCTATGCCTCAATTTCTTCACCCAGATAATAGGGTTAAAATCATGGGGCTTTGGGAGGATTAAATGAGAAAATATATGTAAAGCAATTAGAAGAGTGCCTGGCATGTAGTTGGCATTGTATTAGTGATTTCATTTATGATTATTGCTTTGTCTCAGGAAAATACTATTTTACAGTTTTAATGTAGAAAAACTGCAAAAAAATTAAAATTAGAGGTAGGAAATTTAATAAAATAAAGAAAAAACATATCAATATTTGACGATTTGCCTTTAGATTCCCAATTGCTTTGTGTCCATTGACCTCTCTTGCATTTGAGGAGTGAAAGCCATTTAGGGAGCCCTACTGAGTGCCTGTTGACATGTGTGCATTCACATTCGGATAATAAAGAAGAGTCCAGTTTTGAAACATAAAACAAGTCTTTATGAGACATTGTGTTTCAGGAACTCAAAGGTTAAACTACTGAGGCCCTGACCCTAAGATTCAAGAGACTGTCCCTAAACTACCCCTTACAGAACCTTGCCTCCAACTAGATACCTTTAACAAGGCCACAGTTTTGACTGGAAAGAGTTAAAATCAGCAGTACATGGTATTTCCTAAGTGATCTTGACCCCAATGTCCCTTTAGTTCTCTCTGAAAAAGTAAAACTAAATTTCTATGGTTCTTTGATCAATGCAAGGTTATAAAACAAGATCAAAGCTAATATGTCTGCAACAGATATCATTTTGTCTGTTTCTTGCTTGATGTTCAGAGGGTTGCCAAGAGATTTGCTGCAAAGAGAGCATTGAGGAATGAATTTAAGGGGAAAATATTTCCTTATTGCTATGTTTATAAATTCTCGTTTCTTTTTCCATATCCTCACAATCTGAGATGTTCTAATCGAGGACTTTAAAGAAACATAGTGACGGATGTGTTCCTCTTCCCCAGACTAAGTGCCAATGCATGTTGATGCATAATATTTGGATATCATTTGTGATTTCACTGAACACTTCCAAAGGACACCCACGTACAAATGTTGATTTACTTTCACACACACCCTTTCTCTTCATGAATTTATTTTTCTTGTTTTGAGAGGGTTAGGATGAGGAGAAGAGAGAGACATGAGGTGAAGTCTTTTTCCCTTATCTGTTTGTTGTTCCCTGAGAATTCACTAGGGATGAGTTGACATGCAACAGTCCCTGAGGACAAGGCTCCCACATCATCTCCAATTTGGTCACCCCTTGGGGGTTGTCCTCTGGGGGATAAAGGTCATGAGAAATAATGGAGGAGGAATGTAGTAGACAGAGAAATAACAATTCTCAGAGGACTGTGAGAGTCAGGAGTCTCTTGTCAAATTCTGGGTGTTGCCTGAATCCAAAATGGCATGTATTTACCTATCTTTGTTTTCAGCTGTAAACTTGAGAAGCCACTTCCCAGAAAACAAGAACATTTCTTTACCTCACCACATTAAAGTAATTTAAGAAGTGTTAATAATAGCATCACAGCCAACCTCCAGGTTGGGCTACAGGATCTCTGTATCCTGGTATTCACATTTATGCAGACCCCTCCCATGCCAGATAAGGCTGACTTATGTAACCAAAAGGAGAGTGCAGAAATGATGAAGCGGGACTTTGAAGGCCAGGTCATAAAAGACATTGTGGCTTCCATCTCTGTACCCTTTGATTACTCTGGCAGAAGTCACTGACATGCCATGAGGACACCTGAGCAACCCTGCCGAAAGATACACGTCGGGAGGAACTGAGCCTCCCACCAATAGCCAGTGAGGAACTGAGGCTTCCTGCCAAAGCTCTGTCACTGGGCCATCTTTGAAGCAGATCCTCCAGTCTCAGCAAAGTCGTCAAGTGACGGCAGTGTTCTCCAACATCTTGACTGCAACCTCATGAGAGACTGCCAAGCCAGAATCACAGAGATAAATAAAAGATTCCTGACCCACAGAGATTTTGAGAAAACAAATTTGCACTGTTTAAAGCTACGAGGTTTTGAGGTGATTTGTTATGCAGCAATAGGTAACTGAACAAGGAGGGAAATCTATATGTTAGAACACAAACTGAAAAAAGCATGAAACAAAATAACACCTTCAGTGTAATTTCACCACCATAAACTACTTGCACATACAAAAAAAGAGAGAAAAACATCACCAAAATGTTAATACTTATCATTTGCTGTTGGGACTATTGGGTAAATCATAATCCTTTTTATATTTACAATGTACAAAGTATCAGTTTTATTGAAAATAACTTTTAAAATATTTTAAAAGTATTTATCTTATTATGGGAAAGATTGAACCTACTCCCATTAGCTTGATAATATGTTGAGGTAATAATATTCTGGTAACAATTTTTTTTTTTTTTTTTTTAAAGAGAAACTTGGGAACACTAGTACTTTCTGTTGGGCTGATTTATTTATTTATGGCTGCATTGGGTCTTCGTTTCTGTGCGAGGGCTTTCTGTCGCTGCGGCAAGTGGGGGCCACTCTTCATCGCGGTGCGCGGGCCTCTCACTATCGCGGCCTCTCTTGTTGCGGAGCACAGGCTCCAGACGCGCAGGCTCAGTAATTGTGGCTCACAGGCCCAGCTGGTTCGCGGCATGTGGGATCCTCCCAGACCAGGGCTCGAACCCGTGTCCCCTGCATTGGCAGGCAGATTCTCAACCACTGTGCTACCAGGGACGCCCTCTGGTAACAATTTTAAAATCTGAAATATGGAACTCTGTTTCTGGCATCAGGTCAATTTATACCCAGTTATTTTTCATGTACCTTTTTGCCTCTAGCTAGATCTATTTGCAATGTTCATCTAGCTTCAATGATGAGCTTAATTATAGAAGAAAATGCCTTGCATTCTGATGCTGTGTGTGAGGATTAGGCTGCAGTAACTCTGAGCCATCCTGCCTAGATGCCATGATATTATATATCTTATCAGAAAGATGGTAATTAAAGTGATGTGAGTGCAAATGTAAATTAAAATTCTTGGCCACTTTTTAAACTATCTGCTATATTACATTATAGAGGCAGTGAATTACATGATCATTAAAAGATCAAGTCTGTCTCCAACATTTACTACCTGCATAACCTTGGATAAGTTTCTTGCTTATTTTGCACTTGTTTAACCTCATACCAGTCGCAAAGGATTACTATTGCCATTACTATAACATGGCCTGGTGTTTAGGAAGTGTGATCTATTTTCCTTTGCTTAAAGTTTTTCATGTTCAAAGTCAGAAAGCAGAATCTACAAGACAAATGTTTGAGACACCATAAGATATCACACAATAAATAGGGAGTGAGAAATAAGGGACTGTGTATAAATATTTTGTTTAGGCTTTGCAGTCTCATAGCCCAGCACTCAAATTCCCACTGTATTGATTATTAACTGTGTGGCATTGGAGAGTGCCATAAGCTCTCTGAGTCTTATTTGTTTCATCAGTAATAAGAATATATGGACTACCTCATAGGGCTGTTTTAAGAATTGAATAAGATAACAAAGGTGAAAGGACCATAGTTCCCTGTATATAACAAGTACAAAACACATGCTAGTTTCCCCCTTTTTTCCCCCTTTTCTTCATTCTCTGTGTATTGGACAGGAGTCAGGGGGTAAAGAGAAAATTAGCAGGAATGAAAATGAGAAGATGAGTTAATGTGAAAAAAATTGTCAATACATCACTGAGTTATTATTCCATTTTGTTAACCCAAAAAGGAACATAATAATAATAACAAACTTATTAGACCTTACCTCATTAATCTCACCATGGCATATTAAACTGCCTGGTAGAAATGTCACACCTACTATTCACAAAAGCAATTATTACTGCATATAATTTGGATGTATTCTGAAAATTCCCTGCTAGAAATTCCTTGTTAGAAAAAGTTCACAAAGCTGTAACACTCACAAAGCAGATAATGTTAAGTCATAAGATGTCAAATCTATCCCTGTCATGAAGAAACAGGAATATCTTTATAAGGTTAATTTAGGGTCTCTATAACTCTGTCAAAATAGTGGCACGTGGACATTTCGCATCCTTAGGACCTCAAGAATTGCTGAATAGAACAGAAATCCAACATTATTGCATAGGCTTCCATGACACAGTTTTAGGTGTCCAGTATTGAAGTTTAAGCAAGCTGAGAATTTCTGATCTTGATCTTGATGCACAAGACAGTTTGTCTACCAAGTATAGTGATTTCCTGAAAGCTTAATGTTTCCTTTTCATTTTACTAATGTTACTGTTGGTTGTTTAGAATATTTAATTAATGATTTTTAAAAAGCTGCTCATGCCCTGGGGTTTTAAAAACAAAAGAAATAGTTTTTAAAAATCCAAACAAAAAATTAATTAATTAAAATAGTTGTTGCAAGTCATTATCCTAACTATCAACTGGGAATATTTTAACACGCAAAAAAGCCAGCAATAAAACAGTTTCCTGAATTGTACTAGGCCCATGAGACTTCTCAAAGTCCCTCTGTCCCTTGCCTAAGGCATGCTTTCATAACATGACTTGTTGCATGGTTTTAATGAAAATTATAGCAATCACTCTTTTTGGAAGAAAAAAAAAAGGAAGGAAAGGACAGAAAGAAAAGAGAGAGGAAGGGAAGAATGAAATAGGACACAGAGAAAAAACTAGCTATAGTCTTACAGACCAAATCTAGGTTTTACTTTGCCAATTTTGACTTTTTAAAATTTGTGCAATTTCAAGAACATAAAGAAAGAAAACTCACAGATAAGGAAAGAACATAGTCATAGGTGTGAGCTATCCCTTTTTTTCCCTACCCACCTTCTCTTTAATCCAGCATCCTTCTTTTTAGTGTGTAGTTATCTTAGTTGAAGGAGAAGAAGAATAATACTTATTTAAGGATATATTAAGTACTTATTTTTTTCTCAAATCTTTTCACTCAATATATACAAGTAGACTGCACATTGGGTTTTATTACCCCATGTTACAGCTGAAGAAGCTGGAGGAAATGAACCTGGGGCTTGCACAATATTGCTTAGGACTTGAAGCCATCTTGTCTGATTTAAACTCTTGGTCTTTTCACTGTGTATGCTGGTCAACCAGCTGCTTGGACCTCGGTCATTTAGTCTACTCCTTTTCAACATTGCTATTAAGGGGTCAGCTTTAGTGTTCTATGTTTTGTTTTACAGGTTTCCCTCTCTACCCTTGTGCTGATGTCACACTGCCTTATTTGCTATAAGGCTTACAAGTTTCAGATAAATTTGTTTTATTTTTTGAGGTTAAATTTTAAATGAATGATTTAATTTATTTAATGGGTACAAGTCCACTAAGGTTTTCTATATTTTCTTGATTCAGTGTAGTAATTTATAATGTTGTAGAAATTTTCATTTCGCCTGACTCATCAAATGAGTTGCCAAAAGCTGTGCACAGTATTTCTCCCTTTTTGAAATTGTTTCCTTTGTCTTGGTTGGTCCACTTTTCGTTTCTAATATTGCTTACTTTTGCTCTCTATCTCTTTTTAATCAGTCTTGCAAAGATTTGTACATTTTTTTAGTTGTTCAAAGAACCACATATTGGAGTCTGTATAATGTAACTTTTTTCTATTTCATTATTTCCTTCCTTCTACATTCTCTTGACTTCTTTTTTCTTTGTTGAGTTTTTTAAGTTGAATGCTTAGCTCACTATTGTTAGCCTATACTTATAAGCATCTTAGACTGCAAATTTCCAACAAATTACTGCATTAGCTTTACACAGCATGTTTAACTAATATATTTCTTATTGTCATCTATGCCTATTTCTTATAAATAGACTCTAAATGATTCCTTCTCTTTTGTACAGTCTTATATTCTCTACCTCCAATTGAGTATTTAGTCCTTTTATTTTTATTGTATTGTAATAGTTGACATCTTGTGTTTAAATCTACTACCTTGGGTTTTTTTCCCTCCTTGTTCCATTTATTCTTTATTCATCCGTCCCTGCTTTCTTTGGAATTAATTGGGAATTTTTTAGGATTTCATTTTATTTCCTCTATTGTTTTGGGGTTTTTTGGTTAAAATTCTTTGCACTTTTAATAGCTACTTATGATTAAAATGTTCATTCTTTTTTTAAAAAAATTAATTTTGTAAGTGAAATAGGGAGCATTTTCTTTTTTCTTTTTTTTTTAATTTTTATTTATTTATGGCTGTGTTGGGTCTTCGTTTCTGTGCGAGGGCTTTCTCTAGCTGGGGCAAGCGGGGGCCACTCTTCATCGCGGTGTGCGGGCCTCCCACCATCGCGGCCTCTCTTGTTGCGGAGCACAGGCTCCAGACGCTCAGGCTCAGTAGTTGTGGCTCACGGGCCCAGCTGCTCCGTGGCATGTGGGATCCTCCCAGACCAGGGCTCGAACCCGTGCCCCCTGCATCGGCAGGCAGACTCCCAACCACTGCGCCACCAGGGAAGCCCCAAAATGTTCATTCTTATTTTACCATAGTCTACCTTAAATAAGACATACTACTTCATGAGAAAGATAAGAATCTTACATAATTCCATTTCTGTAGAGATACATCTACCTCATCAAAATGTTAGCAACTTAAAACAAGAATGACATTGATTTTCCACATCCTGTTCGTCAGTGATTTGGAGTACTCAACTGGGCAGTTCCTCTACTCACTGTGATATTGGTTTGGCCACTCAAATGGCTGAATTCAGCTGTGAGTGACTCTCATTCCTCAGGGTATGTCTCAACATAACCTCTAATCATTCAGTAGTCTAATCAGACGTCATTATAATATTGAGCAGGACTCCATGAAGAAGCATTCTAAGAGGAGAAGCCCCTATGCACGAGCTCCAATAAAGCTTCTGCTTATGTCATGCTTGTATATTGGTCAGAGAAAGTCACATGGTTATGCCAAGAGTGAATGTGGGAGGGGATTGCATAATGGCATTAGTTTTGGGAAGAGGGTAAATTGGGGGCCACTAGTATACAAAACACAAGGATAACTAAATTGGGGGGTCACTGATGTATATGAATACAGACCTACTAAAAAGGGCTTTAATATTTACCCAAATATTCACTCATTCTGATATTCTTTATTTCTCATTGTAGATTCAAGATTTTGTATGGTAATGTTTTCCTTCCACCTGAAGAATTACCTTTAATATTTCTTAAAGTGCAGGTCACTAGAAACAATTTATCTCTCTTTTTTTCTGTTTGAAATTATCTTTATTTTGCCTTAACATTTGAAGGACATTTTCACTGGATATATATTTGTAGTTGAATGTTTTGCTGTGTGCTTGTTTCAGTTTTCTATAGCACTTTTTTTAAAAAAAAATTATTCCATTGTTTTCTGGCCAATATTGTTTCTTTGTACTTATCCTTTGTAGAGTTTAGTGATCTTCTTGAGTTTGTGAGCTGAAGTTTTGATCAGGTTTAGTAAGTTCTTGGCTGTCTCTTCAAATATTTATTCTGCCCCAATCTCTTTTTCTCTGCTTTTCACTTCTATTGCCAACTTTTTGGGTAAGTGAATATTTTTTTCCCTCCAGTCCTGCCCCAAGCTTTCTGCAAGTTTGGAGATATCTCTGCTCTACTGCCCTATCTATGGTTTGGGAGGCAGTTGTCATATCTTTTGAAACCCGAAATGCATAGGTAGTATTTCCCATAGATTTCTTGCCCTGCCCCAGCTTCACGTAGATAAAAATCCAGAAGTTCACAGAGGAGTTTCTCTCAGTTCTCCTGCTCACCCCATCATTTTGTAAGTGAAAGCAGAGATGGCCTCAGATGGATTTCTCCCAGCCCTCCAGCTGTGTATCCTGTCTTCTGCAGGTAAAAATCAATAGTGTCTTTTATAGATGTTTCTGTCCTGTACCATGTCTTCAGAGGATGGCTGCATCATACTTGGGCAAAGCTTCAAGACTGATCCCTCTCAGTTTTCCTTTCCTGCTCTCAGCTTTTACCACAATGCCCTCATGTGTTTAGGGAAGGCCCATGGAAAAGGGTTGCCAAGTGGGCATAGAGTTGATAAAAGATCATTTAAAGTTCAGCTGACACCTGGAGCCCAGATCTTGGTTTTTAAATACTAATACCTGCGACAAGGAAGTTGAACTCCTTGGAAAAATTCTAATTTCATGGCTGGGGCTAGGATATTTAAAATAAACCTGGAATACCTCGGTGTGCCCAAAAGTAACCAATTGCTCAAGGAATGACAGGGCTATATCAGAAGGATAACAGGAGTCAACTTGAAGGCTTCCCAATAACCAGATGTGGGTCATTTTAAGCATCAAAATAAATAATGGTTGTAATGTATTGTAACTCATAGAATAAAATAGAATCTATAAGATCAAGCTGATGTAAATAATTAAAGAGGAGAAAGCAAGGGCAGTTCTTCCTTAGAGTAAAATGCCATGTAACAAAATAAGCAGAAATGTTGGAATTAAAAAATTACTAATTGGCAACCATGATAGTAATAAATGTTTGAAGCAAAAAGATCACAAATGGATGCTAAAATTAGTGGGTGAAAGTTTGATGAATAATGGGAAATTTATATAAACCCAAAATATCTCTCCACAAGATACAAATTAATTAAAGGAAAAAGCAGTAACTTAATAGTGGAGAAAACCTGATAGACACCATTTTAACCAAGTGACCAAAGTTAATATCACTGATAATGGGATAACTAGGTGTCATATGCCTTCTGATATAATGCCCAGAGAAGTGCACACCATTTCCATTGTATTTCTGCCAAAATGCATATCCTGAATCTAATCATGAGGAAACTCTAGACAAAGTTAAACTGAGCATCATTCTACAAAATAAATGATCTGTACATTTCAAAAATGTCAAGATCATGAAAAAAAACACAGTGATGAAGCGATCCAGATGAAAGAGACATGACAATTAAATGCAACATGTGATCTTGGATTTGATAATGAATTTTTTTAAAAATCTTTTTTTTCTTTAAAGGACCTCACTGGTGCTATTCACAAAATTTGAGTTAAAACTTTAGATGATATATTAGTACTGTATTAATTTTAATTTCCTGATTTTGACCATTGAATTTCACTATAGTACAATGCCCTTGTTTTTTAGAAAATGCAGTGAAGTATTTAGGGGTAAAATAGTAGTATGATGGCAACATACATTAAGCAGTTAAGATAACTATTGCCACAAAAAACCAAACAACTCAATCAAAAATTGGACAGAAGACCTAAATAGGCATTTCTCAAAAGAAGACATACAGATGGCCAACAGGCACATGAAAAGATGCTCAACAGTGCTAATTATTAAAGAAATGTAAATCAAAACTAAAATGAGGTATCACCTCATACCAGTCAGAATGGCCATCATCAAAAAGTCTACAAATAATAAATGCTGGAGAGGGTGTGGAGAAAAGGGAACCCTCTCACACGGTTGGTAGGAATGTAAATTGGTACAGCCACTATGGAGAACAGTATGCATGTTCTTTTAAAAACTAAAAATAGAGTTATCATATGATCCAGCAATTCCGCTCCTGGGCATATTTCTGGAAAAGATGAAAACTCTAATCTGAAAAGATACACTCACCCCAATGTTCATTGCAGCACTATTTACAATAACCACGACGTGGAAGCAAACTAAGTGTCCATCAACAAATGAACAAAGAAGATGTGGTATATATATATATATATATATATATATATATATATATATATATGTATATGCCCACAATGGACTATTACTAGGCCATAAGAAAAAATGAAATAATACCATTTGCAGCAACATGGATGGATCTAGGATTTTCATACTAAGTGAAGTAAATCAGAAAGAGAAAGACAAATACTGTATGATATCACTTATGTGTGGAATCTGAAAGAAATGATACAAATGAACTTATTTACAAAAGAGAAATATACTCACAGACATAGAAAACAAATTTATGGTTACTAAAGGGAATGGGGGGGATAAATTAGGAGTTATATATATATATATATATATATATATATATATATGTATATATATATATAAAACTGAATCACTTTGATGTACACCTGAAACTAGCATAATATTGTAAATCAACTATACGTCAATGAAATTTTTTAAAAAGATGGCTAATGCCCTTGGAAAGACTAACTTAAATGCTGACATTTAGGTTATTTCCTCTAAGAACTAACAAATTAAAAGTTTCAGGCTGAACTCTTATAAACACTTAAGACCTACAGTTAAAACCAAAGATACAAAACACGTTAATGTCCTAAGACTAAAGTAGACCTTTGTAATTGCATGAATCCAGTTCCCCATGTTTTTTTAGCTACAAGAGGCAAGATACGAACAGTTTACTTTCCATATTCTCACCTGGCAGCTACTATCATTTTTCATCTCCTGAATTTCACTTATAACGTGAGGAGTTTACTAGAAAGCTATACACCTTAAATGATTTGTGACTTCCGAGTGACCTAAGGGGGAATGTTATCATAAATGATCCTGTCATTCAAAATGACAGTATTTTTTTAATTTCAGATTTTAGCTAATGCCTTAGAAATGGTCTCTTTTTCATACCTAATGGTCTTGCTTATAAATTCTGTCATGAGTCTTTTGAAATGCACACCTGGTTTCTCAACCACAAAATGTGAACTGTTTCACCTACCAGTAAGCAATATTTTTAAAGATTTGTATTAAACTCTTACAATCTCATATTTGTATAACCTGTAGTGTAATTGGATTATATGCAGTATTCCTGAGGGTGATGTGTGAAAGAAATCTGATGAAACTCGAGGTCAATTGCAAATTAGCATCAGTACTTAAAATGCAGATTCCATTCTTGGTTAATCCAGTGATCTGTTTGCCACTCATAATGTATCTTTCAGTTGGATCACTATGGCCCAAAGTAACTTTTTCTTAGAGCGAGTGCAACAATGTGTAGGGACAATACACACAGACACACAGACACACACCGCTTCTAGGATCATTCAAATATGCCAGTTGAAGGTAGGAAGCCTTCAATTGGCACCTGTGCCAGAGAGAATGATTGAGGGAGAAGAGAGATGCCTAGCATAGAAATTCTTCAGTGAGTAGAGGGGAAGTAATGAAAGTGGGAACCTCAACATTTTTCAAGTCTTTAATCAACAAGAGAGAAGAAAGTAACACATCTTCCAAGTAAAGTCACCCACACAATCTGTGGCCATCACTATAGCCACAGTTATAGGTAAAGTTATAAATACAGTTGTCAGAAATTACAACAAAAAGTTTCATACATAAGTGTTTGGCAAACTTCACAGAAATGTTTTATTTATCCAATGTCTATTCAATAAAGCTCAAAAACCTTAAAATAAAACCATGGGTATTGCAACTAATATAGGTATTTAGAAATCATGTGAACAATTTATTTAAACAGTTTAAGTCTCTGAGATTTTCATTCTTTTTTTAAATTGGAAAATAGTTGATTTACAATGTTGTGTTAGTTTCTGGTGTATAGCAAAATGATTCAGTTTCATATACATATGAAACTTTTCCATTATGGCTTATTGCAGGATATTGAACACAGTTCCCTTTGCTCTACATTAAGACGTTGTTTATCTCTGAGATTTTCAAATGATAAAATAAAATTCATATTGCGCTTAGCACAATGTTTCCTTAATTTACAAAATTTTGCTAAAGTCTGGTATTTCTATCTTCGGAAAGGTAATTTTTTAGAGCAGTATTTCGGATAGAGTAGAAAATCATATATGAAAATGCCTGCATGTTTTTCATACTTGCTCTTCATCATTCATGAGGAAGGCTTATTTCTCTCCATCACACTGCATTACAGCAGTGTTGACTCATTTTTTTCTCACCCTCTATATTGTGAGTTCTTAAGGACAAAACATATGAATATCTATGCTTGGCATAAAATAAGTGCCTAATAAATATTGAATAAAGAATTGAATGAGTGTATTGACACCTCTGACATACATCAACATAATTCACTCTTTAATTTGTTTTTACCTACAGTTAAATTTGCAATAATGTTTCTACTCACATCAAGTATGGCTTGTTACCAATAGGAAACATTTTTTTCCTTTGGCTTATCTATATCTTTAATGATATTTACTTACAGTCTATTGATTTAGAATTTTACAGAGCATTTAGATGAAGTAAGTCTGAGATGATAGCTCATGAATTAGTTGTTCAGTCTGGTTTCCATGAGCCTAAATGGTTTTTTTTATGTTTGATTTTGTTGATTGGATAGTTTGTTCATTTGTTTATTTTGTAAATCAACTTTATTGGTTTAATTTATACTAAAAAAGTACCCATTTTTAATATACAGTTTGCTGAATTTTGACTAATGGATACACTACTGTAAACACTGCCCCATTAAGATACATAACATTTTCATCATTCTAAAAAAGTTTTCTGTCTATTACAGGTAAACCATGCACACACACACACAGATGCGCATACACATCCCGGTTGGCTAGCAATAGGCAACCAGTAACCTGATTTCTGTCACTGTAATTTCATTTTGCCTGTTTTAAACTTCATATAAATGGAATCATAAACTATGAATTTTTTATATCTGGCTTCTTTTGTTCAACATAATATTTCACCCCTCTCTACCCCTGCTTCCAACCCGTTTCCCTTATTATCAACATCTAGTATTAGTGTGGTATATTTGTTTCAATGGATGAACCAATATTGATACATTGTTATTAACTAAAGTCCATAGTTTCTATTAGGGTTCACTCTTTATGATGTACATTCCATAGGTTTTGACAAAGGTATAATGACGTGTATCCACCATTACTGTATCATATGAAATAGTTTTACTGCCCTTAAAACTCCCCTGCACTGCATCAATCTCTCTCTCCCTACCTCCCTGCATATACCTGTCAACCACTGACTTTTTACTGTCTTCATAGTTTTGCCTTTTCCAGAATGTGATATTTTTGGAATCAAACAGTATGTACCCTTTTTAGACTGCCTTGTTTCACTTAGCAATATGCATTTAAAGTTCCTTCTTGTCTTTGTAGCTTGATAGCTCCTTTTTTATTGATGACTGATTTTCATTGTATGGATGTGCCACTCTTTGTTTATCGATTCGCCTACCAAAAGCAGTTCATGTGTTTTTAATGGTGAATGCTATTTCATTGCGTGAATTAATATGTCTACATATTCACCTATTAATAGATATTTGGATTGATTTTAATTTAGGGTTATGATGATAAAGCTGCTAGGAAGTTTTTATGGTCATATGTTGTCATTTTTCTTGCATACTTACCTCAGAGTGAAATTGCTGTCACATTTAATTTTAGCCATTTTAGCAGTTATATAATAATTTAATATTGTAGAATTAATTTGAATTTCTTTAATGACTAATGATGTTTGAGTATGTTTAATATGCTTATTGACCATTCATATTTCTGCTTTTTTATGTGTGTGTTTAAGCCTTTGGCCTGTTTTTAATTGGGTTGACTTTTTCTTAGTATTGAGCTGTATAAGATATATAGTGAATATTTTTTCCCAGTCTGTGGCATCATCTTTCATTTTTTTGAAAAGCAAAGCTTTTAATTTTTGTGAAATCCAGTTTACTTTTTTTCATGTTTAGTGTCCTCCATATTTTAAGAAATATCTGTCAATTTCAACATAGCAAAGATTTTCTTATATGTTTTCTTCTAGAGGATTGTTAGCTTTGGCATTTACACTGAAGCCTATTCATTTTGAATTAAATTTTTAGTATGAAGTAAAGGTTGAGGTTGATTTTTTTTTTCCATATTGATTTCGAATTTTCTAGTACTCATTGTTGCAAAGATCTTTCTTAATTCTCAAACTGAATTACCTTAGAACACCTGCTGGAAAGAAATTGATCATATATGTATTGGCCCATTTCTGAACTATTTCTTCTGTTTCATTGAGCTGTATGTCATATGCCAATACTAGTTGTCATGATGACTGTTCTTTGTATGTAGTATAATTCAAAAACTTTGTTCCTTTTTAAAAGCAACTTTGCTTCTTCTAAGTCCATTATATTTCCATATAAATTCTATAATTAGCTTATCAAAAATCTACAGTGTAGCTTGCTGGGATTTTTTTTTGGATGGAGTTGAATGTATCAATCAACTTGGGGAGAATTGATATTTTAATGACAGTTCTTTATTTCATGGACAGTTAGATCTTTAATTTCTCTTTTGCAGTTTTTAGTGTTTAGGTTGTGCACATATTTCATTAAATATATTACTAAAGTATCTCATAGTTTTGATGTTATGTAAACATTATTTTCTTTTTATTTTGCAATTGTCTGCTGAAAGTATACATAGAAATGCATTGATGTATGTAAGTTGACTTTGCATCCTGGAAAGTTTTTAAATTAACTTATAGTTTTTTGTAAATAGTCCTTAGGATTTCTATACACAGTGATGTTCTCTGTGAAAATATATAGTTTCCTCTTCTTTTATATCTGGTTACTTTTATTTTTTTCCCCTGCCTTATTGTACTGGTTAAGACTTCCAGTACACTGTTGAATAGAAATGGTAAAAGCTGACATCATTGGTTTGTTCCTGATCTTAGGGACAAATTATTGTCTCTCCCCATTAAGCATTTTAGGGAGCAAGGATATCCAGGTACCAAACCCAAGTGAGGATTCCCAACATGTAAACAACGGCAAAGAGTATAACAATGCCAACCACCAGAAGTAGGAGCCCATATACTCGATCTGCTGCATCTTCTATAGGTTCAGAGTTGCCAAGGAGTACTCAACACACAATCAGTGGTAGGAACAATGCTTTACTAACTGAAAGGAGAGAATGGACACAGTAAGATCAGCATCTGCAGTGTTTACCAGTATCCCATGGTCAGTGGGCTCCTCCAGATAGCTGATGTAGGGCAATGGACTGCACACACCACTTCTGTGCTGCAGGCAAGACCCCGTTTCCTTCCTGTGGAGGACAGATATACTGGTGGGGATGGCCAGGTGTCATATAATGTACATACTTAAGCAATACAAGGAAGTTCACTACATATCCAGAACAAGGGGAAAGTTTCTTCTACTAAGGAAAAAGAATCTGAGCTAAGTGACAACTTGGTACCCAGTTTCCATACAAGGGATTGTTCCCGGCCCAGTGCACTGATTAGGCAATTCCTGAGAGGGGCGGCAGGTCACAGGATGACTGCTTCTCCTACGTATTTCTTAAGTTTCCTTAGTAAAAGATTATCTATAGGTTTATTTGTAAATATCTTTCATCAAGTTAAAAATGTTTACTTCTACGCCTAGTTTGCTGAGAGTTTTATTGGGAATGAGTATTGAATTTTGTCAAATGCATTCTTGCTTCTTTTGAGATAATCATATGGATTTTCTTACTAATTAGGTCATACTGAATTACACTGATTGATTTTTGAATGTTGAACCAGCCTAGCGTTTCCAGGATAAATCTCATTTGATCTTGATTTATCTTCTTTTTTGTATATTGCTGAATTTAATTTGATGACATTCGTTAAGATGTTTTTTATCTTGGTTCTGGAATGATATGAGATTGTTCTCTTTTCTTTTTCTTTTCTTCCTCCTCCTGCCCAGTTCTTCTTTTGAAATGCCTCTTTCTGATTTTGGTGTTAGGGTAATGTTAGCCTCATAAAATGAGTTGTGCAGTGTTTCTTCTCTATTTTATGAAAAAGTCTGTCAAAGATTGTCATTATTTTGTCTTTAAGTGATTGATAGATTTTACCAGTGACACCACTGGGCCTGGGTTTTTCTTATGTGAAAGTTTCTTATTACAAACACAGTATTTTTAACAGATAGAAAATTATTCTGATTTTCTATTTCTTATATTTGTTTCAATAACTTAAGTTTTTCCAAAAACATCACTTATTTCTTCTAAGTCATAGAATTTGTTAGCATAAGTTTGTTCATAATATTCCCTTTTACATGTAATATTTCTAGTGGCTCCTCATTTGTTTAGATACATGTTCCATCTCTTCCTCTCTCTCTCTCTCTCTGGCTTAGTCAACTAGAGTTTATCCACTTTATGAATCTTTTTAATGACCCAGTTTGTTGTTTCATCAATTTTCTCTGTTATTTGTCCATTTTAAATTTTATTAATTTCTGCTTTTGTCTTTATTATTTTCTTCCTTCTATTATACTTACTTTGCATATAATTTACTCTTCATTATCACCTTCTTAAGTGGAAGCTGAAAAACTGATTTTAAACTTTCTGTTTTTTCTTATGTAAATATTAGAAGTTTTAAATTTCTCTTTAAACACTATTTTAGTTGTGTCTCACAAACTTTGACATAGTGTGTTTTCATTTCATTCCATTTCGAATGTTTTCTAATTTTTTTTCCAGATTTTTTTCTTTGCCTATGGCTTAAATAAATGTGGGTTAATTTCCAAATCTGTTATCTCACTGCTAGTAAATTTTAATATCATCCAGTTAGGATCAGAGAGCATACTCTGTATTGTATCAAAACTTTTATATTTATTGAGGCTTGTTTTATGTCCTAAGGTATGGTCTTTCTTGGTTAATGTTCTATGTATACTTTAAAATTTTGAGTATTCTGTGCATTTTGTCATACTGCTATATAACTTTGAATTTAATCAACACTGTTCAAGGCAACTATATTCCTGCTGGTTTTCAATCTACTTGTTCTGTAAGTTACTGAAAGATATTGTCGTAATCTTCTACTATATTTGTATCTATTTCATTTTTAGTTCCATAAGGTTTTGCTTTTTTTAATTCTTTTTTAATTCTGTTATTCATTTCATACACATTTAAGATTGTTTTGTCTTCTTGATGAACTGACCACTTTATTATTATGAAAAGTACCTTTTTGAGTCTTTCTAATATATATTCTTTGTAATATTTTTTGTATTGAAATCTATTTTGTCTGATATTAGAATAGTCACTCCAACTATCTTATGATTAATGTTTATATGGTATGCAATTTTTCCTTCCTTTACTTTTATCTATATGCATATTTAGAGTAGTTTCTTGTAAAAGCATATAGTTGAGTATTTTTTTTTACCAAATTTGAAAATTGCTGGCTTTTTATTCATATGTTTAGATCATTTACACTCCATGAAATTATCAAGGAACTTGAGATTAAATCTTCCTTTTAATACTTATTTTAATTTGTCTTATCTCATTGTTTTTTCTTTTTGTTACTCTATTCTTGACTTCTTTTGGTTTAATTGAGCATATTTTAGTATTCTATTAGATCTCCTTATTAACTGCTTTTTAAATTTATTGACTGATCTACAGTTTACAATATGAACTTTTACCTGTTACAACCTTCCCTCAGAATATATTAAATGACTGCACATATATGTAAGAACCTCACAATCATATATGGCTGATTTTATACTCTTATTCTTTGTTCTTTCTCTGTTACACATTTTTTCTACATTTTTTATAAACATGTCAGTATACTAATAATTTTGCTTTAAAAGTCAATTCTCTCTTAAAATAAGAAAAAAGAAAACAATCTTTTATTTTTCAAAATATTTATAACTCCTAGCAATCTTTTTTCCATAAATCCATCCATTTTTCCTAGCTATTTACAGAAGGATAGCAGATGCGGTACCAGTTACTCGATTGTTCCTAGAAAAAGAAATTCACAGATGTTTTCATTTTAATTTGAAAGTTTTAACTTTTTAAATTTTAAATAAATATCTTGGAGGAACTACAAATCACTTCATACTCTCAGGTCTACTAAAATCTGTAGAAGACAATCGAGGAAGGAGCCTCCAAATATCATAGCATTTATTTATTTATGTATTTATTTATTTTTAACATCTTTATTGGAGTATAATTGCTTTACAATGGTGTGTTAGTTTCTGCTTTATAGCAAAGTGAATCAGCTATACATACACATATATCTCCATATCTCTTCCCTCTTGTGTCTGCCTCCCTCCCACCCTCCCCATGCCACCCCTCTAGGTGGTCACAAAGCACCGAGCTGATCTCCCTGTGCTATGCTGCTGCTTCCCACTAGCTATCAGTTTTACATTTAGTAGTGTATATATGTCCATGCCACTTTCTCACTTTGTGCCAGCTTATCCTTCCCCCTCCCCATGTCCTGAAGTCCATTCTCTAATAGGTCTGCGTCTTTATTCCTGTCCTGCCCCTAGGTTCTTCATGACCTTTTTTTTTTTTTTAGATTCCATATATATTTGTTGTCATATGGTATTTGTTTTTGTCTTTCTGACTTACTTCACTCTGTATGACAGACTCTAGGTCCATCAACCTCACTACAAATAACTCAATTTCGTTACTTTTTATGGCTGAGTAATATTCCATTGTATACATGTGCCACATCTTCTTTATCCATTCATCTGTCAATGAACACTTAGGTTGCTTCCATGTCCTGGCTATTGTAAATAGAGCTGCAGTGAACATTGTGGTACATGGCTCTTTTTGAATTATGGTTTTCTCAGGGTATATGCCCAGTAGTGGGATTGCCGGGTCATATGGTAGTTCTATTTTTAGTTTTTTAAGGAACCTCCATACTGTTCTCCGTAGTGGCTGTATCAATTTACATTCCCACTAACAGTGCAAGAGTGTTCCCTTTTCTCCACACCCTCTCCAGCATTTATTGTTTGTAGATTTTTTGATGATGGCCATTCTGACCAGTGTGAGATGATATCTCATTGTAGTTTTGATTTGCATTTCTTTAATGATTAGTGATGTCACACATCCTTTCATGTGTTTGTTGGCAATCTGTATATCTTCTTTGCAGAAATGTCTATTTAGGTCTTCTGCCCATTTTTTGGATTGGATTGTTTGCTTTTCAAATTGATATTTGATATTGAGCTGCATGAGCTGCTTGTAAATTTTGGAGATTAATCCTTTGTCAGTTGCTTCATTTGCAAATATTTTCTCCCATTCTGAGGGTTGACTTTTCATCTTGTTTACAGTTTCCTTTGCTGTGCAAAAGCTTTTAAGTTTCATTAGGTCCCATTTGTTTATTTTTGTTTTTATTTCCATTTCTCTAGGAGGTGGGTCAAAAAGGATATTGCTGTGATTTATGTCATAGAGTGTTCTGACTATGTTTTCCTCTAAGAGTTTATAGTGTCTGGCCTTACATTTAGGTCTTTAATCCATTTCGAATTTATTTTTGTGTATGGTGTTAGAGAGTGTTCTAATTTCATTCTTTTACATGTAGCTGTCCAGTATTCACAGCACCACTTATTGAAGAGGCTGTCTTTTCTCTATTGTATATTCTTGCCTCCTTTATCAAAAATAAGTTGACCATATGTGTGTGGGTTTATCTCGGGCTTTCTATCCTGTTCCATTGATCTATATTTCTGTTTTTGTGCCAGTACCAAACTGTCTTGATTATTGTAGCTGTGTAGTATAGTCTGAAGTCTGGGAGCTTGATTCCTGCAGCTCCATTTTTCTTTCCCAAGATTGCTTTGGCTATTCGGGGTCTTTTGTGTTTCCACAAAAATTGTGAAATCTTTTGTTCTAGTTCTATGAAAAAATGCCAGTGGTAGTTTGATTGGGATTGCATTAAATCTGCAGATTGCTTTGGGTAGTATATTCATTTTCACTATGTTGATTCTTCCAATCCAAGAACATGGTATATCTCTCCACCTGTTTTTATCATCTTTAATTTCTTTCATCACTCTCTATAATTTTCTGCATACAGGTCTTTTGGCTCCTTAGGTAGGTTTATTCCTAGGTATTTTATTGTTTTTGTTGCAGTGGTAAATGATAGTGTTTCCTTGATTTCTCTTTCAGATTTTTCATCATTAGTGTATACAAACGCAAGAGACTTCTGTGCATGAATTTTGTATCCTGCTATGTTACCAAATTCATTGATTAGCTCTAGTAGTGTTCTGGTAGCATCTTTAGGATTCTCTATGCATAGTATCATGTCATCTGCAAATAGTGACAGCTTTACTTCTTTGCAGATTTTGATTCCTTTTATTTCTTTTTCTTCTCTGACTGCTGTGGCTAACACTTCCAAAATAATGTTGAATAATAGTGGTGAGAGTGGGCAACCTTGTCTTTTTCCTGATATTAGTGGAAATGCTTTCAGTTTTTCACCATTATGGACGATGTTGGCTGTGGCTTTGTCATATATGGCCTTTATTATGTTGAGAAAAGTTCCCTCTATGCCTACTTTCTGGAGGGTTTTTATCATAAATGGGTGTTGAATTTTGTCCAAACCTTTTTCTGCATTTATTGAGATGATCATATGGTTTTTCTCCTTCAGTTTGTTAATATGGTGTATCACATTGATTGATTTGCATATACTGAAGAATCCTTGCATTTCTGGAATAAAGCCCACTTGATCATGGTGTATGATCCTTTTAATGTGCTGTTGGATTCTGTTTGCTAGTATTTTGTTGAGGATTTTTGCATCTATGTTCATCAGTGATATTGGCCTGTAGTTTTCTTTTTTTGTGTGGTTTTGGTATCAGGGTGATGGTGGCCTCGTAGAATGAGTTGGGGAGTGTTCCTCCCTCTGCTATATTTTGGAAGAGTTTGAGAAGGATAGATGGTAACTCTTCTCTAAATGTTTGATAGAATTCTCCTTGAAGGCTTCTGGTCCTGGGCTTTTGTTTGTTGGAGGATTTTTAATCACAGTTTCAATTACAGTGCTTGTGATTGGTCTGTTTATACTTTCTATTTTTTCCTGGTTCAGGCTCAGAAGGCTGCGCTTTTCTAAGAACTTGTCCATCTCTTCCAGGTTGTCCATTTTATTGGCATATAGTTGCTTGTAGTAATTTCTCATGATCCTTTGTATTTCTACAGTGTGAGTTGTTACTTCTCCTTTTTCATTTCTAATTCTATTGATTTGAGTCTTCTTCCTTTTTTTCTTGATGAATATGGCTAATGGTTGATCAATTTTATTTATCTTCTCAGAGAACCAGCTTTTAGTTTTATTGACCTTTGCTATTGTTTCATTCATTTCTTTTTCATTTATTTCTTATCTGATCTTTATGATTTCTTTCCTTCTGCTAACTTTGGAATTTTTTTGTTCTTCTTTCTCTAATTGTTTAGGTGTAAGGTTGGGTTGTTTATTTGAGTTGTTTCTTGTTTCTTAATGTAGGATTGTATTGCTCTAAACTTCCCTCTTAGAACTGCTTTTGCTGCATCCCATAGGTTTTGGGTTGTTGTGTTTTAGTTGTCATTTGTTTCTAGGTATTTTTTGACTTCCTCTTTGATTTCTTCAGTGATATCTTGGTTATTAAGTAGTGTATTGTTTAGCCTCCATGTGTTTGTATTTTTTACGGATTTTTTCCTGTAATTGATATCTAGTCTCATAGCATTGTGGTCGGAAAAGATATTTGATAGGATTTCAATTTTCTTAAATTTAACAAGGCTTAATTTGTGACCCAAGATAAGATTTATGCTGAAGAATGTTCCGTGAGCACTTGAGAAGAAAGTGTATTCTGTTGTTTTTGGTTGGAATGTCCTATCAATATCAAGTAAGTCCATCTTGTTTAATGTATCATTTAAAGCTTGTGTTTCCTTATTTATTTTCATTTTGGATGATCTGTCCTTTGGTGAAACTGGGGTGTTAAAGTCCCCTACTATGATTGTGTTACTGTTGATTTCTCCTTTTATGTCCATTAACATTTGCCTTATGTATTGAGGTGCTCCAATGTTTGGTGCATAAATATTTACAATTGTTATATTTTGTGCTTGGATTGATCCCTTGATCATTATTTAGTGTCCTTCTTTGTCTCTTGTAATAGTCTTTATTTTAAAGTCCATTTTGTCTGATATGAGAATTGCTGCTCCAACTTTCTTTTGTTTTCCATTTGCATGGAATAACTTTTTCCATCTCCTCACTTTCATTCTCTCTGTGTTCCTGGGTCTGAAGTGGGTCTCTTGTAGACAGCATATGTATGGGTCTTGATTTTGTATCCATTCAGCCAGTCTATGTCTTTTGGTTGGAGCATTTAATCCATTTATATTTAAGATAATTATCGATATGTATGTTCCTATTACCGTTTTCTTAATTGTTTTGGGTTTGTTATTGTAGGTGTTTTCCTTCTATTGTGTTTCCTGCCCAGGGAAGTTCCTTTAGCATTTGTTGTAAAGCTGGTTTGGTGGTGCTGAATTCTCGTAGCTTTTGCTTGTCTGTAAAGGTTTTAATTCCTCCATCGAATCTGAATGAGATCCTTTCTGGGTAGAGTTATCTTGGTTGTAGGTTTTTCCCTTTCATCACTTTAAATATGTCCTGCCACTCCCTCTGGCTTGCAGAGTTTCTGCTGAAAGATCAGCTGTTAACCTTATGGGGATGCCCTTGTATCTTATTTGTTGTTTTTTCCCATGCTGCTTTTAATATATTTTCTTTGTGTTTAATATTTGATAGTTTTATTAATATGTGTCTTGGCGTGTTTCTCCTTGGATTTATCCAGTATGGGCCTCTCTGCGTTTCCTATACTTGATTGACTATTTCCTTTCCCACATTAGGGAAGTTTTCATGTATAATTTCTTCAAATATCTTCTCCTTCCCTTTCTTTTTCTCTTCTTCTTCTGGGACCCCTATAATTCGAATGTTGTTGCATTTAATGTTGTCCCAGAGGTCTCTGAGACTGTCCTCAATTCTTTTCATTCTTTTTTCTTTATTTTGCTCTGCGGTAGTTATTTCCACTATTTTATCTTCCAGGTCACTTATCCGTTCTTCTGCCTCAGTTATTCCGCTATTGATTCCTTCTAGAGAATTTTAAATTTCATTTATTGTGTTGTTCATCATTGTTTATTTGCTCTTTAGATCTTCTAGGTCCTTGTTAAATGTTTCTTGTATTTTCTCCATTCTATTTCCAAGATTTTGGATCACTTTACTATCATTACTCTGAATTCTTTTTCAGGTAGACTGCCTATTTCCTCTTCATTTGTTTGGTTTGGTGGGTTTTTACCTTGCACCTTCATCTGCTGTATGTTTCTCTGTCTTCTCATTTTGCTTACCTTACTGTGTTTCTGGTCTCCTTTTCACAGGCTGCAGCTTCGTAGTTCCCATTGTTTTTGGTGTCTGCCGCCAGTGCTAAGTTTGGTTCAGTGGGTTGTGTAGGCTTCCTGGTGGAGGGGACTAGTACCTGTGTTCTGGTGGATGATACTGGATCTCGTCTTTCTGGTTTGCAGGTCCACGTCCGGTGGTGTGTTTTGGGGTGTCTGTGACCCTATTATGATTTTAGGCAACCTTTCTGCCAGTGGGTTGAGTTGTGTTCCTGTCTTGCTAGTTGTCATAGGGTGTCCAGCAATGTTGCTTGCTAGTCGTTGAGTAGAGCTGGGTCTTGGCATTGAGATGGAGATCTCTGGGAGATTTTTGCCCTTTGATATTACATGGAGCTGGGAGGTCTCTTGTGGACCAATGTCTGTACTGGGCTGTCCCACCTCATAGGCACAGGCCTGACACCTTGCCAGAGCACCAAGATCTTGGTATCCACATGGCTCAGAATAAAAGGGAGAAGAAAAGAAAGAAAAAAATAATAAAATAAAATAAAATAGTTATTAAAGTAAGAAATAATTATTAAATTTTAAAAAATGAAAATGTAATTTTAAAAAGAAATAAAGAAAGAAAGAAGAGAGCAACCAAACCCAAAAACAAATCCACCAGTCATAAGAAGTACTAAAAACTATACTAAAAAACCCCCAAAAAACATGGAGACAGCACCCTAGGACAAATGGTAAAAGCAAAACTACTTTGGGAGCTACCTTTGCTCCCAAAGTCCACCTGCTCAATTTGGGATGATTCGTTGTCTATTCAGGTATTCCAGAGATGCAGGGTATATCAAGTTGATTGTGGAGATTTAATCCACTGCTCCTGAGGCTGCTGGGAGAGGTTTCCCTTTCTCTTCTTTGTTCATACAGCTCCTGTGTTTCAGCTTTGGATTTGGTCCCGTCTCTGCGTGTAGGTCGCCTGAGGGCGTCTGTTCCAGCTCATACAGGACAGGGTTAAAGGAGCAGCTAAGTAAAGGGCTCTGGCTCACTCAGGCAGGAAGGAGGGAGGGGTATGGAATGCGGGGCAAGCCTGCAGTGGCAGAAGCCTGTGTGATGTTGCACCAGCCTGAGGTGCCGTGTGTTCTCCCAGGGAAGTTGTCCCTGGATCACAGGACCCTGGTAGTGGTGGGCTGCACAGGCTCCTGGGAGGAGAGGTGTGGAGAGTGACCTGTGCTCGCACACAGGCTTCTTGGTGGCGGCAGCAGCAGACTTAGCATCTCATGCCCATCTCTGGTGTCCACGCTGATAGCCGTGGCTCGCACCCTTCTCTGGAGCTTGTTTAGGTGGTTCTCTGTATCCCCTCTCCTCACACACCCTGAAACAATGGTCTCTTGCCTCTTAGGCAGGTCCAGACTCTTTCCCGGCCTCCCTACTGTCTAGCTGTGACGCATTAGCCCCCTTCAGGCTGTGTTCACAGAGCCAACCCCAGTCCTCTCCCTCGGATCTGGTCTCCAAAGCCCGAGCCTCAGCTCCCAGCCCCCACCTGCCCTGGCAGAGGAGCAGACAAGCCTCTCAGGCTGGTGAGTGCTGGTCGGCACCGGTCCTCTGTGCGGTAATCTCTCTGTTTTGCCCTCCGCACCCTTATTGCTTTGCTCTCCTCTGTGTCTCTGGAGCTTCCTCTCCCGCCACTCCCCCCGTCTCTGTCTATGAAGGGGTTTACTAGTGTGTCAAAACTTTTAGTCCTTCCCAGCTCCCTCCCAGAGGGCCAGGTCCTGTCCCTATTCTTTTGTCTCTGTTTTTTCTTTTTTTCTTTTGCCCTACCCAGGTACGTGGGGAGTTTTTGCCTTTTTGGAGGTCTAAGGTCTTCTGCCAGCGTTCAGTAGGTGTTCTGTAGGAGTTGTTCCACATGTAGATGTATTTCTGATGTATTTGTAGGGAGGAAGGTGATCTCCATGTCTTACTGTTCTGCCATCTTGAAGGTCCCCCCCCACCCAGCCACTATAGCATTTAAATTCCAAGTCTTAGTGTGAAGCTATAGGTAGTTGTAATAAAATATTACAAGCTGAAAAAAAAATATATTACAAGCTGGTTAGAACCCCATAGTCCAGGAAATATCTTGCAGACCAGAAGTTTAACAGGTCCAAACAATTTACAGTCAATAATCTTTGACTACTATTACTATAATTTCCATGGTACATAAATGTTATGAAGTAATAATATTGCCAGTATTTTAGATTTACTTAGTATTTTTCCTTGGAGATTTTCAACTATCTACATTATATACCATCCTCTCAGAGAATATATTTGAAGAAAGATTAGTGCGTTTTGAACCCCATACAAAGTTTTAGTTGCAGAAATCATGATAATAAACACAGAGAAAAGAGCACAGTTTTAGAGTCAAACTACATTTTGGACCTAAATTCTTAGTAGCTCTTTGACCTTAAGCTTGGTTCTTAACTTCTAGAAATATTAACTTCTAAATCTATAAATTGAGAATAATCACACATAACTCTTGGATCATTGTGTAGATTACTTAGGACAATGTATGAAGAGCTCCTGATATTGTGTCCAGAAAAAGAGGTTCTCATTAAATTTTATTTTCTCTTTACAAAAGTTTCTCATTTTACAAATAACATAACAAGAACGTAAATGTTCAATGACTTTCTCAATATCAAACTGTTAGTAGTGTCAGAACTAAATCTCAAAATTCCTTCTAGTTCTAAAGCTTTTTTTTTTTTTTTTTTTAACTACAACACAGCTACCTCAGAAGTAGCAGCAGGAGCTTTTTATAACAGTTTCACCATTGTTCTATAGCATAAAAACTAAAAAAAGCCAACCCCTGTCTGGGTTCATTGATATGAAAATTATGTTGGACAGGTACTGTCTCATCACTGAACTTCAGTGTGAATGTTCTAAATTTGGGTTTTCACTGTCTCATCATTGGTATAAGTAGTAGCTGTTACTACAAAACCAGACACTGAAAATAGCTGATTGCCCCAAGACAACTTAAAAAAAAAGAAGAGCTTTATTTTTCATTTACTGTTTTGTTCTTGTTGTTACTTTTCTATTTAATTAATGATATCTGTTTCATAAATGAGAGGACTTAAAGTAAAACAAAAAAAAAACACTTTCTCGAGCCTGTCAACTTTCCATCATTTCTATGAAACTGAATTGACTTGTTAAAAGGATGAAGATATGTCTCATTAATAAACTCTGTTTTATTTCACTTTTTGTTTGCAGGGTCTCATGTAGGAATCTTTTTCAAAGTTGAGTTGTTATAGGAATTTCTAAAACTACAAGATGTTGCCTTTCACATTAAATGGCACCTGGTATTTTATTCCTACACTCTGAACATAGATGCTGTAGACAAAATATAGATAATTACAGATAATTTTGATTTCTGATTTTTTTGGTATCTATGCCCTCTATTATTTGAATTATAAAGGCATATGCAACATCTCTAATACATTATCTCTTTGGATATAGATTTTTCCAACATCTAGGCTCAAATCCATGTACTGCCCTTATTTATAAATGATAATCAGCAGATTTATAATTAACATGGCAGCAGACAAGATATGGATGATATTAGGAAAAAAATTAAGTAATCAGGGATATTGATTATTGTTAGAAAAAATAGAATTTTAGATAGAAAAGTGCTTTGATGAACACTATAATTGATCAATTTTTCACCTTTAAGAAATTATACCCTCATTACAAGGGTCCATGAACCTTTTATAATAATTGGCCATAGACTAGGCAAGAAGGAAAATTTTACAAGGTGAAAAGGTGCAGATTATATTTTATAACTACCATTCAATGAAAGGAGAAATAAGAACATACATGTAAATAAATAAAATGGAGGTTAAAAACTTTTCTAGTAGCATTTAGATTAAAAAATTAAAATATAATTACAAACTATATAGAAAATAATGAGAATAAACTACCTTGATAATTAAAGGTATGGGATGCTCTCAAATCTGTATTCAGAGGCAAAACACTCTGTTTAACATCTTACTTATTAAACAATGCAAATAAAATCGATATTTAGAATTCAATTAAGACATAGGAAACAACAATAGCAACAACAAAATTGCAAGAAAAAACAAGAGAGAATAAATAAAAAAGATGAAAACAAACTAATTAACTTGAAAAGATAAAACACAAGCCAGTAAATTATAAATAAGAAAATAGAGCAACATAGATGAAGCTATTTTTTACATCGTATATTTTGGTTTTGAAAATGTATGTTAAAAATTTGAATATTTCAATAAGCTGTTTAATGTTCTAGGGGAAAAAAATGTTTATTCCAGAAAAGCAAACTGCTAATATCAATTTCTTTGATAATGTGTTCAGCTTCTATATCAAAGAAATATCTGCAAAAGGATTCCTGGCTCGGACAGTTTCAGTGTTCTAAGAAATATGTATTTCCAATATACTAATATCTATTCCAGGACATCAAATAAGATGAAAAACCACAAAATCATTTCAGAAGCAAGAAAAACTCTATTGCTGATCCTTGCCAAAGTAAACTTTAACCAAAATAAGAAAAATATTAGCAATCTTAAAATAAGAATACTTTAGTTGCCAAATCTTTAAAAAAATTTGGATTGTAAATTAAACAATAAATACCCTAAACATGTCAGGACAATACCAAGAAAGAAAAGCTCATTTAGTTTTTAGGAAATACATTAACATAATACATTATATAAGTAGATTAAATAGAATACCAGCATTTTAATAATTTCTCATGGCAGGTCATGGCCAGATTTACAGCACTAAAAAACAAAGTAAGAGCACTGATGCATGAAGAAATAGAATTTAGAAGTATATAAAGGTAGAGCCAAGAGAATTTTTTTATATGGTTATAGGATGAACTTCTGAGTGCTTACATGCTTCCTTTCTCCCTCCCTGGTTTACTTGACCCTCACCTTGGGAGGCCCTAGTTGTACTCCCCCAGACCACTAACATACTAGAGTAATTCTATTAAAATCAACAATAAGATCAAAGGTATTTTTGTTTCATACATCATTATTGGAGTATAATTGCTTTACAATGGTGTGTTAGTTTCTGCTGTACAACAAAGTGAATCAGCTATACGTATACATATATCCTCATATCCACTCCTTCTTGCGTCTCCCTCCCACCCTCCCTACCCACCACTCTAGGTGGTCACAAAGCACAGAGCTGATCTCCCTGTGCCTTGCGGCTGCTTCCCACTAGCTATCAATTTTACATTTGGTAGTGTATACATGTACATGCCACTCTCTCACTTTGTCCCAGCTTACACTTCCCTCTACCCCTGTCCTCAAGTCCATTCTCTACATCTGCATCTATATTCCTGTCCGGACCCTAGGTTCTTCAGAAACTTTTTTTTTTTTTTTTAGATTCCATATATATATGTGTTAGCATATGATATTTGTTTTTCTCTTTCTCACTTACTTTACTGTGTATGACAGACTCTAGGTCCATCCACCTCACTACAGATAACTCAATTTTGTTTCTTTTATGGCTGGTAATATTCCATTGTATATATGTGCCACATCTTTATCCATTCATCTGTTTATGGACATTTAGGTTGCTTCCATGTCCTGCTATTGTAAATAGTGCTGCAATGAACATTGTGGTACATGACTCTTTTTGAATTATGGTTTTCTCTGGGTATATGCCCAATAGTGGGATTGCTGAGTCATATGGTAGTTCTAGTTTTAGTTTATTAAGGAACCTCCATACAGTTCTCTCAACTGGCTGTGTCAATTTACATTCCCACCAAAAGTGCAGGAGGGGTCCCTTTTCTCCGCACCCTCTCCAGCATTTATTGTTTGTAGACTATTTGATGATAGCCATTCTGACCAGTGTGAGGTGATACCTCATTGTAGATTTGATATGCATTTCTGTAATGGTTAGTGTTGTTGAGCATCCTTTCATTTGTTTGTTGGCAATCTGTATATCTTTGCAGAAATGTCTATTTAGGTCTTCTGTCCATTTTTTGGATTCGGTTGTTTTTTTTTTTTTATATTGAGCTGCATGTGCTGTTTGTATATTTTGGAGATTAATGCTTTGTCAGTTGCTGTGTTTGCAAATATTTTCTCCCATTCTGAGGGTTGTCCCTTTGTCTTGTTTAAGGTTTCCTTCACTATTCAAAAGCTTTTAAGTTTCATTAGGTTTCATTTGTTTATTTTTGTTTTTATTTCCATTTCTCTAGGAGGTGGGTCAAAAAGGATCTTGCTGTATTTATGTCATAGAGTGCTCTGCCTATGTTTTCTTCTAAGAGTTTTATAGTGTCTGGCCTTACATTTAGGTCTTTAATCCATTTTGAGTTTATTTGTGTGTATGGTGTCAGGGAGTGTTCTAATCTCATTCTTTGCATGTAGCTGTCCAGTTTTCCCAGCATCATTTATTGAAGAGGCTGCCTTTTCTCCACTGTATATTCTTGCTTCCTTTATCAAAAATAAGTTGACCATAGGAGTGTGGGTTTATCTCTGGGCTTTCTATCCTGTTCCATTAATCTATATTTCTGTTTTTGTGCCAGTACCCTACTGCCTTGATTACTGTAGCTTTGTAGTATAGTCTGAAGTCAGAAATCCTGATTCCTGCAGCTCCGTTTTTCTTCCTCAAGATTGCTTTTGCTATTCGGGGTCTTTTGTGTTTCCATACAAATTGTGAATTTTTTGTTCTAGTTCTGTGAAAAATGCCATTGGTAGTTTTATAAGGATTGTATTGAATCTGTAGATTGCCTTGGGTATTATAGTCATTTTCACAATATTGATTCTTCCAATCCAAGAACATGGTATATCTCTCCATCTCTTTGTATCATCTTTAATTTCTTTCATCAGTGTCTTATAGTTTTCTGCATACAGGACTTTTGTCTCCTTAGGTAGCTTTATTCCTAGGTATTTTATTCTTTTTGTTGAAATGGTAAATGGTAGTGTTTCATTAATTTCTCTTTCAGATTTTTCATCATTAGTGTATAGGAATGCAAGAGATTTCTGTGCATTAATTTTGTGTCCTGCTACTTTACCAAGTTCATTGATTTGTTCTAGGAGTTTTCTGGTAGCATCTTTAGGATTCTCTATGTATAGTGTCATGTCATCTGCAAACAGTGACAGTTTTACTTCTTCTTTTCTGATTTGGATTCCTTTTATTTCTATTTCTACTGTCAATGTTGTGGCCAAAACTTCCAAAACTATGTTGAATAATAGTGGTGAGAGTGGCAACCTTGTCTTATTCCTGATCTTGGTGGAAATGGTTTCAGTTTTTCACCACTGAGAATGATGTTGGCTCTTAGTTTGTCATATATGGCCTCTATTATGTTGAGGTAAGTTTCCTCTATGCCTACTTTCTGGAGGGTTTTTATCATAAATGGGTGTTGAATTTTCTCAAAAGCTTTTTCTGCATCTATTGAGATGATCATATGGTTTTATCTTTCAATTTGCTAATATGGTGTATCACATTGATTGATTTGCGTATATTGAAGAATCTTTGCATTCCTGGGAAATATCCCACTTGATCATGGTATATGATCCTTTTAATGTGCTGTTGGATTCTATTTGCTGGTATTTCATTGAGAATTTTTGCACCTATGTTCATCAGTGATATTGGCCTGTAGTTTTCTTTTTTTTTTTGTTACATCATTGTCTGGTTTTGGTATCAGGGTGAAGGCGGCCTCATAGAATGAGTCTGGGACTGTTCCTCCCTCTGCTATATTTTGGAAGAGTTTGAGAAGTATAGGTTTTAGCTCTTCTCTAAATGTTTGATAGAATTTGCCTGTGAAGCCATCTGGTCCTGGGCTTTTGTTTGTTGGAAGATTTTTAATCACAGTTTCAATTTCAGTGCTTGTGATTGGTCGGTTTATATTTTCTTTTTTTTCCTGGATCAGTCTCGGGAGGTTGTGCTTTTCTAAGAATTTGTCCTTTACTTCCAGGTTGTCCATTTTATTGGCATATAGTTGCTTGTAGTAGTCTCGCATGATCCTTTGTATTTCTGTAGTGTCAGTTGACACTTCTTTGTTTTCATTTCTAATTCTATTGATTTGAGTCTTCTCCCTTTTTCTCTTGATAAATGTGGCTGATGGTTTATCAATTTTGTTTATCTTCTGAAAGAACAAGCTTTTAGTTTTATTGATCTTTGCTATCGTTTCCTTCATTTCTTTTTCATTTATTTCTTATCTGATCTTTATGATTTCTTTCCTTCTGCTAACTTTGGGGGTTTTTTGTTCTTCTTTCTCTAATAGCTTTAGGTGTAAGGTTAGGTTGTTTATGTGAGATGTTTCTTGTTTCTTGAGGTAGTATTTTATTGCAATAAACTTCCCTCTTAGAACTGCTTTTGCTGCGTCCCATAGGTTTTGGGTCGTCATGTTCTCACTGTTATTTGTTTCTATGTATTTTTTGATTTCCTCTTTGATTTCTTTAGTCATATCTTGGTTATTTAGTAGTGTATTGTTTAGCTTCCATGTGTTTGTATTTTTGGTTTTTCCTGTAATTGATATCTAGTCTCATAGCGTTGTGGCTGGAAAAGATACTTGATACGATTTCAATTTTCTTACATTTACCAAGGCTTGATTTGTAACCCATGATGTGATCTATCCTGGAGAATGTTCCATGAGCAGTTGAGAAGAAAGTGTATTCTGTTGTTTTTGGATGGAATGTCCTATAAATATCAAGTAAGTCTGGCTTGCCTAATGTGTCCTTTAAAGCTTGTGTTTCCTTATTTATTTTCATTTTGGATGATCTGTCTATTGGAGAAAGTGGCCTGTTAAAGTCCCCGCTATTATTGTGTTACTGTCAATTTCCCTTTTTATGGCTGTTAGCATTTGCCTTATGTATTGATGTGCTCCTATGTTGGGTGCATAAGTACTTACAATTTTTATATCTTCTTCTTGGATCGATCCCTTGAACATTATGTAGTGTCCTTCTTTGTCTCTTGTCTTTATTTTAAAGTCCATTTTGTCTGATATGAGAATTGCTTCTCCAGCTTTCTTTTGTTTTCCATTTGCATGGAATATTTTTTTCCATCCCGTCACTTTCAGTCTGTATTTTTCCCTAGGTCTGAAATGGGTCTCTTGTAGACAGTATATGTACAGGTCTTGTTTTTGTATCCATTGAGCCAGTCTATGTCCTTTGGTTGGAGCCTTTAATCCATTTACATTGAAGGTAATTATTTTTTAAAGGTTTTTTTTTTTTTAATTTATTTATTTATTTATTTTTGGGTGTGTTGGGTCTTCGTTTCTGTGCGAGGGCTTTCTCCAGTTCCAGCGAGCGGGGTCCACTCTTCATCGCGGTGCGCGGGCCTCTCACTGTCACGGCCTCTCTTGTTGCGGAGCACGGGCTCCAGACGCGCAGGCTCAGTAGTCGTGGCTCACGGGCCTAGCCGCTCTGCGGCATGTGGGATCTTCCCAGACCAGGGCTTGAACCCGTGTCCCCTGCATTGGCAGGCAGACTCTCAACCACTGCACCACCAGGGAAACCTGAAGGTAATTATTGATATGTATGTTCCTATTACCATTTTCTTGTTTTTGTTTTGTTATTGTAGGTCTTTTCTTTCTCTGTGTTTCCTGCCTAGAGAAGTTCCTTTAACATTTGTTGTAAAGATGGTTTGGTGGTACTGAATTCTCTTAGCCTTTGTTTATTTGTAAAGGTTTTAATTTCTTCATCGAATCTGAATGAAATCCTTGTTTGGTAGAGTAATCTTTGTTGTAGGTTTTTCCCTTTCATCACTTTAAATATGTCCTGCCACACCCTTCTGGCTTGCAGAGTTTCTGCTGAAAGACCAACTGTTAACCTTATGGGGATTCCCTTGTGTGTTATTTGTTGCTTTTCCCTTGCTGCTTTCAATATTTTTTCTTTGTATTTAATTTTTGATAGTTTGAGTAATATGTGTCTGGGCGTGTTTCTCCTTAGATTTATTCTGTGTGGGACACTGTGCTTCCTAGACTTGGCTAACTATTTCCTTCCCCATATTAGGGAAGTTTTCAACTATAATCTCTTCAAATGTTTTCTCAGTCCCTTTCTTTTTCTCTTCTTCTTCTGACACCCTATAATTTGAATGTTGGTGCATTTAATGTGGTCCCAGAAGTCTCTGAGACTGTCCTCAATTCTTTTCATTCTTTTTTCTTTATTCTGCTTTGTGGTAGTTATTTCCACTATTTTATCCTGCAGGTCACTTATCTGTTTTTCTGCCTCTGTTATTCCCCTATTAATTCCTTCTAGAGAATTTTTAATTTCATTTGTTGTGTTGTTCATCATTGTTTGTTTGCTCTTTATTTCTTCTAGGTCCTTGTTAAACGTTTCTTGTATCTTCTCCATTCTTTTTCCAAGATTTTGGATCATCTTTACTGTCATTACTCTGAATTCTCTTTCATGTAGCCTGCCCATTTCCTCTTCATTTGTTTGGTCTGCTGGGTTTTTACCTTGCTCCTTCATCTGCTGCATATTTCTCTGTCTTCTCATTTTGCTTAACTTACTGTTTTTGGGGTCTCCTTTTCACAGGCCTCAGGTTCGTAGTTCCCATTGTTTTTGGTGTCTGCCCCCAGTGGGTAAGGTTGGTTCCTTGGATTGTATAGGCTTCTGGGTGGAGGGGACTGGTGCCTGTGTTCTGGTGGATGAGGCTGTATCTTGTCTTTCTCGTGGGGAGGACAGCATCTGTTGGTGAGTTTTGGGGTGTCTGTGAACTTAGTATGATTTTAGGCAGCCTCTCTGCTAATGGGTGGTGTTGTGTTCCTGTCTTGCTAGTTGTTTGGCATGGTGTGTCCAGCACTGGAGCTTGGTGGTCGTTGAGTGGAGCTGGGTCTTAGCACTGAGATGCAGATCTCCTGGAGAGCTCTTACCAATTGATATTACTAGGGGCCGGGAGGTCTTTGGTGGACCAATGTCCTGACCTTGGCTCTCCCACCTCAGAGGCTCAGTCCTGACACCTGGCCGAAGCACCAAGACCCTCTCGTCCCTGGTTCATGCGTTTCCCTTCACTTGGCCAGCTCCTGCCTCCAGGCCTCCCTCCCTTTTGGTTTGATTTTACTTCCCAAGCTTGGTGGGGGTCGGAGGGCAGTGCAGAGGATGCCAGCGGGAAGCTGCCCCACCACATCCTCGTCCACACCTTACACTGGGCTTGCCAGGTCCCTCCCAGTCACAAAGGGTCCACAAAGACAGCCCGACCACCAGACAGACCCAGAGACCCGGCGAGGAGGGAGCAAGACCAAATGCCTTAATGTTTTGCAAATGTAATAAGTTTGGTAACAGAAACAAGACTTATGATGATTAACAATAAAGACAAAAATCAGTACTATTTTTAGATAAAGTGGCAAACATTTGGTCCTCTGGGTGGGGCAGTTTCTGTATCGGCAAATACCCAGGTTCGACTGCATTATGCCATTTTGTGTAAGACACTTTGAGCATCATAGATTTTGGTATCTCTGGGGGTCCTGAAACCAATCCCCCATGGATACTAGGGAAGACTGTATACCAGAAGAAACAACAGATATATTATTTAGAACTAATTAGAGAACATACTGAATTAACTAGGACCAAAATCAATATATGAAAGCCAAGAATTTTCTTATATAGTTCAAATAATCATTTAAAAAATATAATAGTGAAAATTCAACTAAATATTGAAATTTTATATGGATACTCTCAATTTAAAATATGTGGTATACACATATACACCTTGACATGAGCAGTTTTGTTGCAGTGGTGAAGGCCAAAGTCTGAATGGAGTGAAATCAAGAGAGAAGGGGGGAAGAGGCATTGGAGCAGCCATGATGGATATTACCCTAGGACTTTGAAAGAAAGAAAGAAAGAATGAAAGAAAGAAAGAAAGAAAGAAAGAAAGAAAGAAAGAAAGGAAGGAGGGAAGGAAGGAAGGAAAGAAAGAGAGAGAGAGATGGAGGGAGGGAGGGAGGGAAGGAGGAGTAAGGGAGACAGAAAGAAAGAGAGAGAAACAAAGAAAGAGAAAAATAAAGAAAGAAAAGAAATGGGTAATAATTTGAAAGGTGAGTAGGGTGAAAATTTTGTTCATTTTTTTAAGTTGCAAGGTATAACAGTATATTTGTATGATACTAAGAAAGAACTGATAGTGAGGAATACCTTATCAGGTAAACAGCTGGAGATGATTGTCTAGTAAGAATATCATTTTTAAATATTAATTATTCTTTAAATTTATTAACTAGATAATTATTCAATACTTATATATAATATTCCTTCAAAATTGTATCAATCGATTTCTTATAACCCATTAGAACTTTGCAACCTATATTCATAGGATATGTGTTTAGTGGGTTAAAGCCTGGGAAATGCTGCACTAGGCCAGCCTAGGCAGTGGGAACAGATAGGAAAAAGTAAGGTGCAGCTGTAATATCTAGGCCAACAAAAGATAATTTTTTTATAAGCGTGAATAAGTATACTTTGAGAGGAAAATATAAATATTCCATAATAACAAAATAGAAAAAAGTAGTCTTTCTGGTGATCTTTTATAAACTCCCTCTGGGAGGGAAAATTCTATCCCTGATTATAACTTATAAAATACGATCTCAAAACCTAACATTTTACTTTCTGATCTTTTAGAGGATAATCAGAGTTGTGGAAAAATAATACTCAAACATATGTTTATTTTATATCAGGTAGCTAATTATTATTGACCTTCTTTCTACTATATTCTGTGAAGGATATGCAAAATTATAAGACACAGTCCCTATCATCAAGAAAATTCAGCTAGGGAAGTTTTTAGTATGATTAATAGAAAAGGCAATGATGTGGTAAATAATATCTGTTTTCTTTAAGGGATTATACTAGGAATGGAATAATTTAAGCAGCACCATTCAAAGACTTGTTTTACATATGTGCATTATGAGTAATCTTCAGGTTTACTTTAGTATCTTATGGTTAGAAAGACTTGCCTTTTTCTGCCTGAATATGCCTAAGTTTTACGAAGAGGGTAGGGTTAGGGAGATGAACTTGTTTTGTTTGTACTTTTTTGTTTGATTTGGTTTTAGGTTTTTGCTTGTTTTTCTTTTTTTGGCAGAGGGGGAGGCAGTGTTGAGTGTTTCTGGTGCACCAAATAATTTATGTTTTCAGTGAGTATATACTGAAAGACAGCTTATTCTCTAGACAGGAAACCATATACACTATTTTCTGGTTTTGTTGTTGTTAACAGTGCCTGCTTATAACCTGATTCCTGGGTAATTAGGGACTGAAAAGGTAATCAGAATTCAAGTGTGTTGAAGCTCACAACTGGGATTTGTGCTTAAAAGCCTTAGAAGCAGAGAGAAACCCCCTCTGCATCCTATAAAATGGTCCAAAAGTCTAATCACCAATTCGAGAGAAAGGACACTACAACTCCTCTGAGTCTGGCAGTTAGTGGTAGAGAAAACCCCTAGAACACCCCTCACAGCTCTAAGTAAATAAAGTTGCCTTCATTGTCAGTTTTAATAGGGTCTGGAACCCACCCAAATGTGACTGAAATTGAAGTGTCGTTTGCATGGCCTAAATGTATCACGTTAAACTTCATCCCCAAACACCAATCTACTGTTTATTTACCGGTTAATAGTTTATTTCATTTAGCCATGTTAAACAGGCTATGCTTTTTTTTCCCCCATCATTATAAACTAGGGTTAAAGTAACTTAGTAATATTTTAAAAGAGAAAATAAAATGTAATGGGGCACCTGTATAAAATTTGAAGTTTCAGCCCAGATGGTTCTAGAGTGTTTAATTAATTAAGGAGACAAACTATACAAAATTCTGTAGAAATATGTATTTATTGATAGCTTAATTATTAGATGATCAGGATCAATAAGTCTTCGTCAGTTTTCCTGCCATTATAAATGGTCCCTTGGACATTCTCCTAAGACAGCTAGGAGGATAGTCAGTACATTCATCAATAACCCAGTTAACAACTGCCTCATTTAACTCCCTTGTACTTTTTGTCCTTGTCCCTAAAAAGGACAAAGGGAAATAGTATTTGGTCAAGCCCTGATAAATCAATAACTTAATGCAGTTAGTTACACTTGCTTAGTGCAGTTAATATTAAGAGCTTGTAAGAGTTTCCTTGTATTTACTTCTTTATTCCCACATCAGCCGTTACAGAACAGTCTCATTTTCCACATGAAAGCCACAGGAGCCATTTCACAGCTCAGACCCAACAGACTGAACACCAAAAGATTAAGTGGCTAAGCTGCCTAGCATTGCTTGTTTAGCTTTGCCCACAGGATTTGAATTTGCACTACACTGTTGAACATCCTAAAATAATTTAACCACATCCCAAACACTGCATAAAGAAAGTCTGTTCCATTTCTCGCCTCTTTAGATTGCACGTCCAGAGCAATTTCTCCCAAATTAAATGCCATTTGGTTTGCGTTAGAATAATCAGGACAACTGCAAACATTAATAAGTTTGCAATAATAGCGAAGTTAGTTTCTTCTCCAAATAGCCCTACGCATACCTATAAAGATTTTCCCTCCCGATTTGTTTCTCCTTTATTTTTAAAATAGATGAATCACTGTAATCTGGTTGAGTGTTATGATTCGCACCCTGGTTTTATTATGAAATGAAGCTTAATTTCATAGCCAGGTGAAAAAGAAAGAGAAGGAGGCAGCCTACTGAAACAAGTTTGTCATTTGCAGGTTTGACCGGGGTCATTCCAAGCATCCATACATACATTCACTCATTCGTCCATGTATTTAACAAGCACTTATTGAGAGTCCATATTGTACAAGGGATGGTATTAGGGGCTGTACATAGTGAGAGAATGAGAGAGAGTCATGGCCCTTTTCATTAAGGAGCTCGAGGTTAGTGTGGAGAAGACAAGCAGCTATTAGAGCATTACCAAGGAATATTGGATTAGAGAGATATACTAAATGCTGCAAAGTCTCATTAAACAGATTTTTCTAAAGAAAGGCAGTTGTATTTAGAGTTGGTGAGCAGACAACCAGCTCTGCCTGTTCATACATTTGTCCTAAAAGTAAAGCTATTGTGCTTTATCTGGGACCAAGTTGTCAACTTCAGGCACATTATAACATTATTTTGGTGACCTGATTTAGTATATAAAGGTAGAGGAACTGAGGCACAGAGCAGCTAACCCAGGGCAGACTTAACCCAGGGCAGAACAAGAAATCAGCAATGAATTTATAAATTTGGTAACTTCTATAAAATGAGAACTTTCACTAGATATAATGCATTTAAAGACTTTTGAGTATAGAAGATTTATCAATAAAAGATGGACATGATACAATAATTGAGTCATATACTCTAATGTAGAATGAAGGAAGTCTTAAAATTGGGAAAGGCAGCTATTAATAACATCAACAATTAGCCTCTGAGGGACAAATCTAGAAAAAGAATGTATTCTAAGAAGCTATTCATAACTTTTTAAGGTCACTTCAAATCCAGAAACATCAAGTTTAATGTCAGTACTTTTCTGAGATATCACAAGAGTATTGACTGCCAGATGTTACAAATCTTCAAAATGAGATTGCATGGTTTACACTACATTTTTCAAGAAATAGCACAATCTTGTTAGAATTTTTACATTTTTGTCTTTATGTGTTTCATATATTTCAACTCTATTTAGAGGACACAATAAAATTTTTTTTTACATCTTTGCATTTCCATTCCTCTGTAAAGTCCCCTGCAAGAAGCAAATGCTTTAAAATATTAAACATGGCGTCATGATATTTAAATCCACCTCTACTTTTCTAAATAGGTTTCCAGAAAAAAACTATTTTTCCCAGCCACGTATGTGCTAGAGCGCCTCCCAGTGAATTCATCAATCTACTACTTGAACCACATGGATATTGTTCTAACCCACATACCAAGATTTCTTTTCAAAGTTAACGATTGTGATTTCTAACATCACAGCAGTGTTTTTGTTTCTGCTGTGCTGCTTTGATATTGGCAGGAATTAGTTCAAAAGAATGCAGTGAAACCTTTATTAGGGGACTGTGATACTCATAGACTCTGGGAAGGCAGCCAGGGGAATCAATTGGTGAAACATTCAAAGCCAAAGGTGTACCACCTTCTTTAACATTTTCCCGTGCCAAAGCTGAGTGCTGAGGCATCGAACTAAAGAGCCTTGTCCTAGACTTTGTGGTGTTCAACTTCTCTTATTTCTTCAGACCTCAATACCTGTTTTTATTTACATTTCTTTCAGCATGATATGCTGTGATGTTCTGAGATTTCACTTCAAGGCACTGGCAGGTTTCTTTTACATCTGTGAGTTCTTAATCATGGAAAGGTACTGAAGAAAGGGCTGCAAGGCAGGCCATGTGATAAAAATTGTCAGTATACTTATACACCACTAGAAACGGTGTATACATCTTATACACCTGGAGATGTTCTTTGCCTAAGTCAAAGCAGGGCAGGAAGTTCATGCTCTTGGGATGTGAAATGCTGACTTTTTCCTTATTATTAGAATATAAGCCAAGCTGAAAAGAACAAGGACTCTGAAAGAAAAAGAACCAACTCCTCTGGCTCCAGTGTTCACCTGTCAACTTACTTTTCCAAGTCCAGATTATGAAAAGTGATGGGGGCAGGAGAAAGGAGAAAAGAAGGGGGAAAGTGTTTCACCCAGACATTGTTTGGATTAGCTAATAAAAATCTGCTAAGCTTTTGAAAATCCCTATCAAAAATCAGACAATTAATTTTATCTTCATTTCTAATTGAGAGCAGCCAACATGAGTTTTCAGAGCAAAGACAGAGAGAATAATTTCGTAACATTATTTGGTTAATCATAGTTTCCTAATATAAACTTTAAAGTCTTCTCAAAGTTTAGAGAATCACAGATTGCCACATGAAAACTGCAGAGTAAAAAAAACAAAAACAAACAAACAAAAATTTATCAATCTAATATAAAACACTAATTTAAAATACTACAGTTTATAAAATTATTTGCTTATATTATACTCCCATATACTATCAATGCCTTGTGCATGTTGTAATATACATGTTTTTTAATATTCCCTCAAAAGATTGCTGTTTCATAAGGAATCTGTAAAAACTGGGGTAGAATTATAATGTTATCAAAGTTTTAGAGGCATCAATAGATTTGAAGTAATTTAATCCAATAATTTTATTCCATAACATGGGAAACTGAGCCTAGAAAGAAGAAATATTTTTTTCAAGATTACAAAGCTAACTAGCAGAGACAGGCCCTTTCGCATTCCCAAGACTTACAAGATACCAAGCTGCTTCCAAAGAACAGTGTAGTTGGCAGGACTTTCCGTATGAAGTCCAGCTCTTGAAATTTACCATAAAAGATATTAAAAATAGCATTACAGTTTTAATTGAAAGTGTAACTACTGCAATAAACTATTATATTTAATAACTACATACAGTTTTATTGGGTTAGCCAAAAGTTTTGTTCAGTTTTTTCTGTAAGATGACTCTAGTAGCGCTCAGTTGTCTTTAACTTCATTCGAAACAATTTGTTTAGATTGTATTGTGACAGCTGTCATATCAGTGTGCATTTAAAAAAAGACATCAAATTTGGTGAATTTTTGTGTAGCCATTTTAATATTGAAGATGGAAGAAAAAAGCCACATTTTCGGCATATGATGCTTTGTTATTTCAAGAAAGGTAAAAACACAACTGAAATGCAAAAATAAGATTTGTGCAGTGTATGGAGAATATGCTGTGACTGATCTAACATGTCAAAAGTGGTTTGCGAAGTTTTGTGCTAGAGATTTCTTGCTGGACGATGCTCCATGGTCAGATAGACCAGTTGAAGTTGATAGCGATCAAATCGAGACATTAATTGAGAACAATCAACGTTATACCACACAGGAGATAGCTGACATACTCAAAATATCCAAATCAAGTGTTGAAAATCATTTGCACCAGCTTGGTTATGTTAATTGCTTTGATGTTTGAGTTCCACGTAAGTTAAGCGAAAGAAAACCTTCTTGACTGTATTTCCACATGCGATTCTCTACTTAAATGTAATGAAAACGTTCTGTTTTTAAAACAAATTGTGACAGACAATGAAAAGTGGATACTGTACAATAATGTGGAATGGAAGAGGTCATGGGGCAAGCGAAATGAACCACCACCAACAACACCAAAGGCCAGTCTTCATCTGAAGAAGGTGATGTTGTGTACATGGTGGGATTGGAAAGGGGTCCTCTATTATGAGCTCCTTCTGGAAAACCAAATGATTAATTCCAACAAGTGCTGCTCCCAATTAGACCAACTGAAAGCAGCACTCGAAGAAAAGCGTCCAGAATTAGTCAACAGAAAACGCATAATCTTCCATCAGGATAAGGCAAGACTGCATGTTTCTTTGATGACCAGGCAAAAACTGTTACAACTTGGCTGGGAAGCTCTGATTCATCTGCCATATTCACCAGACATTGCACTTTCAGATTTCCATTTATTTTGGTCTTTACAAAATTCTCTTAATGGAAAAAATTTCAATTCCCTGGAAGACTGTAAAAGGCACCTGGAACAGTTCTTTGCTCAAAAAGATAAAAAGTTTTGGGAAGATGGAATTATGAAGTTGCCTGAAAAATGGCAGAGGATAGTGGAACAAAAGGGTGAATACGTTGTTCAATAAAGTTCTTGGTGAAAATGAAAAATGTGTCTATTTTTACTTAAAAACTGAAGGCACTTTTTGCCAACCCAATATATAATGCAAATATTATATTGATATATATCAAATATAATGATATATATCTAATAAAGTGCAGTGCCCAAAGGATTAAAGAAAACTGCATAATTAGACAAAATAGTTAAATTTGTACAAAATACTTAATGATTTCCAGTTTAACACTTTCACTGTTCTTTAAGAAAATAAATGCAAGTGATTAATTTGAGAAAATATGATATTCCACAAATGAATAAAAATGCATTTGAAATGTTAAATAACGTATTGTTTCTTTACTTCTTCCCTTTCCAGAGATCTTTCCAAATGTTCAGTTACAATTCTTTCAACTGTGAGTATAAATTATAGAGACCTTTTCAGCTTCATTTTACTGTGGTTGACTGAACACTGGATTGACATGCTCAGTGGTCACACAGACATCAATTGGGATAATGATATAGCAATAACAAACATGTTTTCTTAGAAATAGTTTAAAGAGTAAATAATGTACTGAACCATAAAATGAAGAGGATGCAAATGCTCTTTAAATATTTTTTTATGAACATACTGAAATGTAGACAGGAACTTGTAAAACAGGAAATAGAACAAATTTGTTTTCAGATGGCACTTAAAAATAGATGAAATAAAAAGTGGGAAAATTGATTTATATTCTGTATATAGGAGTTAACTTCAAAACAAAATTTTAAGTCTATATAAAGAGTTCAAAATGAAGGAGATAGTAAATGAGCCAGAAGGACAGAATTAGCCAAATGAAGAGTATTTTATATTTAATTTAAAAGATCAAATGAAAAATATTTAATATAGGAAGGAAAACATTTGACTTGACATGAAATCTATCAGTAAGCAGAGAAAGTGATGGATAATGTAATGAGATAGCCCATTTTAATTAAATTTTCAAAATATAAGTTAATCAAAATCTATATAGGCCAAATAAAAAAACCCAACAAAATGGAAAATGGATGGTAAGCCAAGATATGAATGGGGAAATAAGAAGGAACACTAATTATAGAGAAATATCAGTTCACTGAACCCTTTATTGACCAATTGCTCAGGTCAACAGCACTGTAGCTAAGGAATGAAAGTTAACAGATGCCTACCAACATGGGGTCTCTAATGCTTTATTTCTTAGCAATAGCAGAAAAGTCAAATGGAACCATGCACAAGAGGCTTAAGAGTAATTTGCAATATAAATTAAAAAAACAAATTAAATAAATTGTATTTTCTATTATTTCAGTTTTATTCTTCAAATCAATAGGGTTTGATAAAAAAGTTCTCTAGTGCTCCACTCTTACAGTTTAAAACATTTTCCTAAAGATCAAATAACTCACATAAAACAACTAAAACAAATCTAGTGGATCTTGTAGAAAAGAAAAAGATTCACTACTGAGCACATATGCAGTTCTGAAATTTAGTCATAAATTCTTCTTGAAAAGTCTCTATGGAATGAAACAGTGTCATTAGACAATTTCTGTTGTCGTTGCTTTCAGTTTTATGCAAAGGTAATTTAGTTTTTCTATATTTCTCTATGATGACAATTCTGTAGGATTTTCAGGTTGTTGTACTTAGTTTTTGCCAATGCTCAGATAAAAATTGAGTATTTACCTTATGACAAAAAACATTTCAAATTTTATATTGCTATCTAGTCAATCAGCTGGACAGGTCCATTCTCACAGTTGGTGTCCTCTCTCTTTCTTTCTTCTTTTTGATTGACTCGGCCTAACCGCTGACACAATAGCCTCTGACCAAAGGGAATGGTTCTTTTCCAGAGTTATTGTTTTGGATTCTATTCTCAGTTAAGTATGTCTCACTGAACCCTTCTAATATAAACAAAATATTTGGATTACTTTCAAAGTAATAATGCCCAAAGGCAAAATTTAATATAAAACCCAACTTTTTTTTTTTTTTTTTTCAACTCAGCAGAAAGACCTACAAAATATGTGACGCTTGGCAGAATGACCAGGATCAATTTTTACTGCTGCATGAGATCAGCCACTATCTTATCTAGTAAGCAGATTCCGGTTTTTGTTATTTTTTGTAAAGTACATTCTATGAGAGGCAGATGCAACATCAGCTGTTCGTGATCGATTCTTACGTAAACAAGAGAATGACGAACCTCCCCAACCAATTTGGGGAGGAGTCACCTCAAATTGCGTGATTCATCTTCAGCTAACCTTGTGGTAATTAAAGAAAAATTCTATCATGCAGGATCCACACTGCTTCAGTCATCAACTAAGCAAGTTAATAATAGTCAGCTCCTAAATACTTCCCTGAATAACTTAGAATATGTTATTAAGAAGATGATTAAAGACTCCAAGTTCTAGAGAATTTTCGTCATCCTGTTCATTTATCAAGATAGAATATCTATCTAAATATGAAATATTAGTAGGTAAGATAATCTGATTTTGGCTGTCACTGGTTTTTAAAAGGAATTTATATCAGTCAATTCTTCTTAGGAATATTTTCTCCTACAAAATTATTGACAACTTATGCATAGAAAGATGTCTGGAATTTATCAGCTTCAAATGACTAATTCCTAGGATGTATTTCCAGACTCAGAGGTGATGGTTAATAGTCACAGAATATTATTTTTCCCGATGCATTACAGCTAGAGTTTCTGTTTTCGCAATCTGGAAATAAGATATCTAAAGTTATTTGAACATTATGTCTACTATTGGACAAAATAAAGTCAAGTTTCTGGATAATACAAGAAAAAAAAATTGTGAACTGAATGAAATGAGTCTAACATTCAATATAAATGTAAGAAATAAGATAGAGGTGCTGTCACCGTGGTCATTGTTTTATTTCTAGTTTATTCCTGAAATATTGGCATGGAAGTTTGAATTAGCTCACTGTGTGTGCCTGAGTCATCACGGTGTTTTTCCAGACCAGTGGTAGAGATCACGCTGCTCTAACCAGCAGACATTTTCTTCTTACACTTTGGTTGCCTTTGCTTATCTTTCTCATGGCTTCTAATTTTCATCTAATGAAATTATAAGCTTTGGAGTCAAACAAACCTGAGATTGAAGCTTGACTTTGAGAGTTGTAACTAGTTTGACCTTTGTCACATTCACTTTTGTTAGCCTTAGTTTCTTCAACTGCTAAATGGATCAACAGTGAAATGAGACACACACACATATTTAGCAGTGTCCATCAAGTTCAATAAACTTAGCTACAAGAAATTTATTAATTTATTATTAAGTTTGTAAGACATTATAAGGGTATAATTAAGTAAATGTATTAATATCATGCATCCATTCATTTACTGTTTCATGAACACTTGTCCTTCCTGATACTGTGCTGGCCTTTGCCAAACAGGGATCCAATAAACTAAGACTAGATCTTGAAGAACACGTAGCATCTATCTAGGGAGATACTTATGTGAATAATTCACAATAAGGCAACATAATAAGTATGATAATAGAAAAATTACTAAAGGAGCAAGGAAATACTGAGGAGGAAATGATTTATCTCTTCTTTTTTGGGGTATTCAAGGAAATACCCCAAAAAGAGATAGCTCTTGAGTTTGACCTTGAAAAATGAGTAGGAATGTGCCATTGCAGGAGGGGTAGGGAAATTTCCAGCCAAGAGAATGAGCAATGTTTCAAAGGTGTTCAAATACACATTGTGCCTGGAAAGTGAGTTAGGCCTGGCTAGAGGACCCAATGCCCTCAGCTTTACTAAAGAAACCATCTTCTCCAATACTCACCATTGTTATTAATAATAACATTATTCTAAATATACAATTCAGTCAGTTTTGATATCTTTATCCATTAGTTCTATGATCATCCACTGTCAAATGTGGCTACCTTTGTTTTCAATAATGGATTTTAAAGTATGTTATTTTTATCCATTTCCCCTATTCTTACATTAGTCAGGATGACTATCTTCTAGGCACTCCACACTCCATTCCCCTTGCAAAAAACATCAGCATCTTTACAGGAGTTGATCATACTCACACTCCTCTGTTGAATAAAAAAAAAAAAAATCTATATACTTCAGTATTTGATTTTAAGAGTTGCTATCAGCCTTCATAGACCTATTGTCCCTCTCTTCTTTCTCAATATTCCAATCGGGTTTTCATTGGCTCAGAGTATCGACTTTATTCAAACACAGCATTAATGGGACAGTTCAGATTGTGAATTCTGAAGCTTGATTGCCTGGGTTTGTATTCTGTGTTCACTACTCCCTAGCTGTGTGGCCTTAGACAAGCACCTTATCCTCAGTGTCCTCATCTGTAAAATGGCAAGAGTGCTAACACTTCTCTCTTAGGATTAAATGAGTCAGAAATAGGTGTGTTAATACATGCACAGCATTTATACAGTGTCTGGCACATGACCAACATTCAGTAAGTTTTTAGCTAATATTACTATTTCCTCTTCAAAGTATAATTGTCCTACTTTAGATCATGATTTAAATGATTTTTAAATGATGTATGATGATTTTTTTAATGATGCATGAATATATGCTTTTTCTAAAAGAGGCAAGCAATAGCTATCTACAGATATGAAACATAACTGAAGCTCTCCCCTTTATCCCCACCACTCCTATTCCACAACTCAGAGGTTACTTCTGGTGACAGTTTAACAGGTATAATTCTGGTTCTTTATCTCTATGTTTGTTTCTTTGAACATAAATTAGATCTTGCCCCATGAATTATCCTGGAATTTAATTGTTTTTTTACTTATGATATAGGTAACTTTCCATAACAACACATATTAAATTCATTTATTTACCAAATATTTCCTAAACAGCTACAATGTACCAGTCCTTTTCCTACTTGCTGGAAATACAACAGGGAACAAAAATCCCTGCCCAATTAAAGCTTACATTCTCTTTGATGTATAGCTTACACATTTCTAATAACTACAGTATACCATAGAGTATGAATCTAACATAAGTTCTTGTATCACTCCTCTACTGAAGTAAATGTAGATGGTTTTCAGTTTTTGCGAATATATTACCACTGACAACCTTTATACTCATGTTTCTATGAGTTTTTAATTTTCAGGAGAGATTCTAAATAGTGGAATTACTGATTTAGAGGGCTTTTAAAAAATTCATTTTCTTCCAATTGTGTTGAGATATAATTGACATACAGCACTGTATACGTTTAAGGTGTACAGCATAATGATTTGACTTAATACATCATGAAGTGATTACCATAATAAGTTTAGTGAATACCCGCCATCTCAATGAGATACAACTTAAAGAAGTAGAAAAAACTTTCTACCTTGTGGATGACAAGGAAGATGACAACTCTTAGAATTTACTCTTGACAACTTTTGTATAAAACTTACAGCAGTCTTAATTATATGTATCATGCTGTACTTATATTCCTAGTACTTATTTATCTTATAACTGGAAGTTTGTACGTTTTGACTGCCTTCATCCAGTTCTCCCTCCCCTCACTCCCTGCCTTTGGTAACCACAAATCTGAAATCTTTTCCTATGAGTTTGTTTATTTGTTTGTTTTTAAAGTATATTTAACCTAAAACACTGTTAGTTCCTGGTACACAACATAATGATTCTATATTTCTATAAATTTCAAAATAATTACCAAGATAAGTCTACTTGTCATCTATCACCCTGCAAACATATTGCATAATTATTGACTATATTCTCTGTGACTCATTTATTTTGTACCTGAAAGTTTGGACCTCTTCATCTCCCTCACTTATATTTCTCCTACCCACAACCCCCTCCCCTCTGGTAGCCACCTGTTTGTTCTCTATACCTATGACTCTGTTTCTGCTTAGTTATGTTTGTTCATTTGTTTTGTTTTTTAGATTCCACGTATAAGAGGAATCATACATTATTTGTCTTTGTCTGACTTATTTCACCTAGGATAATACCCTCTAGGTCCATCCATGTTGTCTCAAAGGGCAAGATTTTATTCTTTCTTATGGCTGAGATATATTCCACTATATATATATATACACACACACATACATTTTCTTTATCCATTCATCTATCGATGGGCACTTCAGTTGCTTCCATATCTTGGCTATTTTAAATAATGTTGCAATGAACAGAGGATGCATATATCTTCTCTGATTAGTGCTTTCAATTTCTTCAGATAAATACCCAGCATCACATGGTAGTTCTATTTTTAATTTTGGGGGGAAACTCCTACTGCTTTCCATAGTGACTACACCATTTTCCATTCCCACCAACAGTGCACAAGGATTCCCTTTTCTCCACATACTTGCCAACACTTGCTTTTTGTTTTTGCTTTTGTTTTTGTATTTTGTTTTTTGTTTTTTGGGTATTTTTTTTTTTTTTTGATAATAGCCACTCCGACAGGTGTGAGCTGGTATCTCACTGTGGTTTTGATTTTTATTTCTCTGATGATTAGTGATGTTGAGCACCTTTGCATGTGCCTGTTGGCCATCTGTATATCTTCTTTTGAAAAATATCTACTCAGGTCCTCTGCCCATTTTTTAATTGGGTTACTTGTTTTCCTGATGTTGAGTTGTAGAAGTTCTTTGTATATTTGGGGTATTAACTCCTTGTCAGATAAATTGTTTGCAAATAACTTCTTTCATTCAGTAGGTGGCCTTTTCATTTTGTTGATAGTTTCCTTTGCTATGCAAAAAGCTTTTTAGTTTCATGTTGACCTATTTTTAAAATTTTTGCTTTTCTTTCCCTTGCCAGAGATTAAAAAAAATAATATATATATATATATATATTGCTAAGATCAATGTCAAAGAGTGACTGCCTATGTTTTCTTCTTGAAGTTTCATTGCTTCAGGTCTTACATTTAAGTCTTTAATCCATTTTGGATTTATTCATGTATATGGTGTGAGAAAGTAGTCTAGTTTGATTCTTTGCATAGAGCTGTCAGGTTTTCCCAACACCATTTATTGAAGAGGCTGTCTTTTCCCCATTGTATATTCTTGCTTCCTTAGTCATAGATTAATTACCCATATAAATGTGGATTCACTTCTGGGCTGTTAACTCTGTTCCATTGATCTATAAGTCTGTTTTTGTACCAGTACCATATTGTTTTGATTACTGTAGCTTTGTAGTATAGTTCAAAATCTGGTAGCACGAGATCTCCAGCTTTGTTCTTTTTTATCAAAATTGTTTGGGTTATTCAGGATCTTTGTGTTTCCATACAAATTTTAGAATTAATTGTTATAGTTCTGTGAAAAATGCCATTGGTATTTTGATAGGGATTGCATTAAATCTGTAGATTGCCTTGGGTAATATACAATATTAGTCTTTACAGTGAACATGGTGTATCTTTCCTTTCTGTTTGTTTATTCTTCAATTTCTTTCATCAGGGTCTTATAGTTATCCCAGTACAGGTCTTTCACCTCCTTAGGAATATTTATTCCTAGGTATTTTATTGTTTTTCTTGTGATTATAAATGGGATTGTCTTTTAAAATTTCTCTTTCTGAGAATTCATTGTTAGTGTATAGAAATGCAACAGATTTCTGTATGTTAATTTTATATCCTACAATTTTACTGAATTTATTGTTGAGTTCTAGTAGATTTTTGGAGGTTCTTTAGGATTTTTTATGTATAGCATCATGTCATCTGCAGTTTCCAATTTGAATGTTATTGAAAAGTGAGTTTTAGGAAAAAGAACTAACAAAGGCGAGAGAAAAGAAAAGAAAAGAGAGGTGAAACCATTTGTGTGTGATAATATAGACACCAAGATAAGAGTGTGTTTCAAGAAAAATATATTAATAGTATTAAATACTGCTGATAGATCAATCATGATGGGAACAAAAAATACTCTTGATTTTATTATGCGGCAAGGGGTTCTCTAATTTCCTCAACTGGAATGACTTCTCCTGTCCTCCTCAGCCATCTATTTCAGCCTCCTAAGGTCTTATTATCTAATCCAGCCATGCTCCCAAATCACTTTCCAAAAATGATTTCTATTTCCAGGTTATGTGCTCAACTCTTCCTAGTGTAGCCATTCTAACATGTAATTGTTGACTGTCTATTATGAGTCAATCCATTAGTGTCATGTTTTGTTTATTTTTCCTAATTCACTAATATAACACTAATATATAATACTCTGGCCAATACCCCACTCACCTCTACTTTCATTATACCCATATGACAAAATTTCAACCATGGATTAACGCAAATATGTATTTTTCCATGCTCTTCTGAGTCAGCTGAGTACTACTGGAGAAAGCCACAAAACAGGGGAGGCTGTTTCTATAAAATGTTCTTGACCACCAGTTTCATCTGGGCCCAAACAAAGCCTGTCAGTTTTACCATGTTTCTCTGAATAGCCCAGTTCCCTACTCTCCACAATACCACACAGTAGGGACACACACAAAAAATTCAGTGAATAAAAGCTTTCCAGTACTTCTCCATTCTTCTAAAATCACTACTGACCAGTGGCTCTTTCATTCTGAAAAGAGGATTCTGACTTCTACTTCATTTCCATTAGATAAGAGTCACTCTACAGCTTGCTAATAAGCCTAAACACCTTTCTGTATCTACACCCATCTTTCCTCATTCCCTTTAGTTTCAACATATTGTGTCTTCCAATCTAAGGCCAGGGTCATTGCATAAACTTTGGATCCCACTTATTCTATCCTCCGTAAAACTGCACTGCACGATTTTCCTTTTACTCTTTGTACTTTCAGTTTTGACCCCTCTAATCAATATACAAAATGTATTCAATATCTGCTATCTTAAAAAAAGAAGCTCTCCCTATGGTAGATGCTGTGACTAATCACTCAGATTGCGGCCTTCTGAACTTAGACAGTCATTCTGCTAGTTGCCAGAGTACTTACTGCTGATAGCTGAGTCCTTCCCCAGGCATTGCCATAAGTAGCATATAAAAAGAATCTCATCTCCTGTAGATGGAGGAGTGAAAAAGCTGAGGATTAGTGCCAGTGTTTAATTATAAGGGTAGTTGAGCTCTAGAGAATGTTGAATTTTGACTTCAACAAGCCTGTTATGCCAAAGTCATTGATTAAAAAAGTGTGGAATTGACATTTTGACATGGGAATATCTGGATCAATGCACTCAAATATTTTAATACTCATATTCTGCTGAACCATCTGGGCCTTCAGAAATGGCTTATTTCTTCCTCTTAAAGATTAGTAGTGGGCTTCCCTGGTGGTGAAGTGGTTGAGAATCTGCCTGCCAATGCAGGGGACACGGGTTCGAGCCCTGGTCTGGGAAGATCCCACATGCCACGGAGCAGCTGGGCCCGTGAGCCACAACTACTGAGCCTGCGCGTCTGGAGCCTGTGCTCCGCAACAAGAGAGGCCGCGACAGTGAGCCCCGCACACCGCGATGAAGAGTGGCCCCCGCTTGCCGCAACTAGAGAAAGCCCTCACACAGAAACGAAGACCCAACACAGCCAAAAATAAATTAATTAATTAATTAATTTTAAAAAAAGGTTAGTAGTAACAATCACTTGAAGACAAGTCAAAGACCTCAGACTAATAAAGTCAAGGTGCAATATACCTCATGTGGATGTCATACAGCTACAGAGGAAGGAAAGAGGCTATACCCCCATAAAGGTTACAGAACTTAGCCAGTGTATACCTGCAGAGGCCAGGGAAGTACGTGTGGTTTAGATCAGGTGGGTTCTGGGTCCAGAGACCAGGTAGTAGAATATAAAGTTGGATGATAGAGAGTTGATCAATATGGAAGAACTTTCCTATGATACAGGAATTAATACCTTGTTAATAGCCCTGGGACATGGCACAACAACCCTGTTGGAATGCTCTTGGAAACTGGGCAAAAATAATGAACAATACAAAGTGAAGTCAAAGTGCAGAAATTAGCATGAAAAATGATAGAAGAAGTAGCCAAAAGGCTCAGAGAAGTCAGTATTGTAAGAGAGTTATACACATAAGGCTGGAAATACCACCAGCCAATTGTGTTCCACAGGGGTTCCAGATGACAATCCATTTATTATTAAGGAATTTTCTAGGAATCTCAGTGTTAGCTGTTCTCACTAAACCAGGACTGACTATAGGAGATGCTACTACAGAACTGGGCTTCATGATAATAAGGGGAAATGAGAGGATCCAAAATACTACTACTACTACTACTCATAATAATAATGGAGGACTGGAAAGAGTACTTAACTGACAGAGCAAGATGGTTATGTTACCTTAATGAGCAGCAGGTTGGAGTGGCAGTGGGTCGGGGACAGTGCTGACTCACAGAGAGCTATGGAGGTGGTATATGCAAGGATAATGAAGATGAGCAGCCAATAAGGGTATTCTCAATCTAAATAATAAAAAGAAGTCAAGATTGGATGGCAGTAGGCTGAGAACACTGCCATAATACAAAGTCATGACCCTTTGCTTAGCTTCCAGACTTGCCAGCGTTCAGGTCCAGCACTCATTAAATGAAGGAGAGACTGGTTTACAGGGAGGAAGTACCCAATAAACCCATGCCACAAACGTCTATGGTGACTTTAGGTGAATTACAAAATCTTTCTCTAATTTTTCTTTTATAAAATTGGGACAATAACAGTGTCTTCTCATTGAGAAATGTTTTGTGGACTAAATGAAATAATTTATGTGGCCTTTGATAAAGGTCCAAAATGTATTAGATATTAATTTTGTTATAGAAGTAGTAATATTAAGCAATTATCTGTCTTATTTATACAGAACAATTATAAATTTAATATTTGCCATTAATAACATATAGGAATAGTCTTTTAAAAAAATGTCAGCTCTCTCTCATACATACTTGGTGCAGTAAAATTCAGTGACCACCTCTCCAGTTGTTTCATCTCTTCCTTGGGTTGTTCTGCACAGCCCATCTTTTATCTAATTTCTTTCAACTTTTGAACTGTGCTGCTTGATCTTTCAATTCTTGATCTGTAAAGAAGAATATATTTTTAATAATTCACCCTAAGAATCAGATCATGTCTATCACTCAACCTCTTTCTGATGCCACCAACATAAAGCTTCTGGATTTCGTTTTATCATAAATATTTCAATAAATCCATAGGTAGCTTTGGAGATTTATTTTTGAAAAAAATAAAAGAACATTCTTAGATGTTTAAAAAAAAAGCTACTTTAATACTTTTAAAATTTTAAATTGGGTCAAAGTTAATCCTTTATTTTACAAATTATGAATATTTGCATCCTATACAAGTATTTTTTTCAGATTTTCCTTAAATACATAATTATTTTTAAAAGCAGGCCAATAATTTTTGGAAGCTTTATTTTTTGAAAGTGAAAGAAAAAAATATCAAAAGAGGAAAAATGATAACCCTGTATAACTTGTCTTTTGCAGGTTCTGAGAGTAGTTCTACTTGGCAAGAGAGGAAATGGCAACCAGAGTCTTCTGTCAGAGGCAGAAACTAAAGTCATGCCGTTTTTAATTTAAATGAAGACAGATAAGGTTAAAATTTGCAAACTTGCCTAACTTTGTATTTATCCCTCATGCTGCAGAGCTAACTTGCTGCTACCATCTGAAGAAAAGATTACACTAAGTTTAATTACAGCACTAGTAAGTCATTTCACTTTAGAAATATTTACTGAGCTCAAAATACATGTATAGAGGAGTCCCTCTACTAGATACCATCAGTCTAAATGTATGAATAAGTTTGATTCCTTCACCCAAGGAGGTTAGAATCTAATTTGGAAGACTATAAGCCTGTCCTTTACCCTGATAAAAGGAAAACTCCAATGATGGACTGTCATTCATTGCAGTTGGAAGAACTGGTGAGAGAGTTGGCATTTGGGCTGGATCTTGACAGGAACACCTTTCCTCTTACAGATGGAAATGAGAGCAAAGGGCAAGATAAGGAAAAAGAAAAGTGTGCAACTGAGAGTCCCAGGGCATGGAACAGAATGCTGAGCCATCCAGTGGGGTGAGACATAGGTACTGATAATGGTTGAATGAAAACTAAACCTGGATCAACTGGAGTCCCTTTTTTTCAATATTTCCATATCATACTCAGGAATTTAAATTTTATTTTAAATATAGGAGTCACCATCAAAGATAGTTTGTGAGTTTTGTTTGGTGGGGGTAGTGCAGGAGTGGCCAGAGGAGTGATATAGTAATGTAATTACACTTGTGTTTGGAGAAAATTACTATATAGAATCTAAGGGCTGGGTACTGACAGCCTTCTTTTTAGAGTAAGTAAGTCAGAACTGTGAATCTCTAAATTACTATTTTTTATTCTTTTTCATATCCTCCTCCCCAAGCATCTAGCACAGCCGCTTGTCTGATATTCAATAAATGTTTGATGAAACTCTTTCGTTTGGTCTCAAGAAAACTACATGTAAGGACACAGCTTTAGTGTTCTAGGAAATGAGACTGCTTCTAGGTGGTGTTTTAAACAAAGATCTAAGATCATACCAAAGGGAAGAACCCAATTCTGACTAGGAGTACTGGGCTGGAGAACAGTGAGTAAGGCTTTATGGAAGAAGGTGCATTTGAGCTGTACTTAATTCATTGGTAAAGGCCTAAAGCAAAGCAATATCCATGAACTTAGAACTTTTAGGAGAGATCATGAATGCTGAAGAGGGATTGATCACAGAGATAGCAAGGAAATCCTAAAATGGATATTCATCAGTTTCTTAGAGTCAAACTGTCCAGTCTGTGGAGACACAGATCAGGGGAGACTCAAGCTTATTCTACCACCTTCTGCACGAGGATGTGTGTCTGTCTGGATACTGACAGGAAATACATGACACACTCCAATGGTATAATTTGTGTAGAGTGTAATAAAAGGACCATTTACAAAGGTGTGGATAGGATATATATACTGTGATACTCTAGGTCTACTAGTACCCGATGTTTCTATCATATGTAGCCCTCAAGCAGAGAAGAGAGGCTGCTTTAATGGAAATGGAGAAGAAGCTCAATGAGGAGAGAGCGGTCTGTCAGGAGTCACTACCTGTTGGTCAGGGGATGCAGCAAGCCCTCAGCAAAGCCAAGGAGAGGAAGCAGAGGACTTCACTCTGCTGCTTTTCTCCTGTCTCTTCCTGAAGTTCCTCATTTGCTTAACCAAACAGGATGCCAGTGGGCAAGGGAGACCTTTGATGTAGGCCAGACCATTAGTCTCACTGAGCACAGAGCTGGGTAAGAGTGTTTTTGAGGGAAAAATAGAAGATATATAAACAATATGCAGAATGACACATGATTGACAAATTAGTTACAATGAAAAACACTAAAATTAAAATAACATGTATCTACCTGGATTATCATGAGAAAACATTGTTTTTCTTCTATGCTGTATTTTCAAATGCCAATTTACTCTTGAAAATTTCTTCTCCTGTATATTTGATACACCCAGACATACCAACTTAAAATTAGTATGCAAATATAATTACAAAATGTAGTTTGTATACCACATGTACATTTTCTTGATTAAAAGTCACTCAAAATAGAGACATGGATGTAGAGAACAAATGTATGGATACCAAGGGGGAAAGGGAGGTGGTGGTGGGAGGAATTGGGATATTGGGATTGACACATATACACTATTGATACTATGTGTAAAATAGATAGCTAATGAGAACATACTGTATAGCACAGGGAACTCTACTTAATGCACTGTGGTGACCTAAATGGGAAATAAATCCAAAAAAAAGAGGGGATATATGTACATATGTATAGCTGATTCACCTTGCTGTATAGCAGAAACTAACACAACATTGTAAATCAACTATACTCCAATAAAAATTTTAAAAAGAATCCAAATCAAACAACAAAACATAAGCAGGCACTAATTTATAGCTTCTTAATTTTCCCTTAAAAGTCTCAAAGATCTTTGAAGGTCATATGGTAAGAGAATAACTCCAAACAGCAATGAAAATTAATAAAATTACTCATTTATTCTGATGTGAAAAATCAAAAAGGAAGACTGTTTTTAACCCATAGTAACATCCTATACACTATAAGCAAAGCATTAAAAGTTCAATTTCCATTTCAAAATCCCTGTTTTCATTCTCATTGGTCATAGTTGCTTTGATGTTTCTGCACTCTGACAGAGAGCATGGTTTCATTTGGGGAGAGGAATCAATTTCTCAATGTAAATTGTGATTTACACACTTCCCTTCCTCACCTATTTTAAATTGATTTGATTCTAGAAGCGCTAAGACATGTGAAAAACACCGTTTTGCTTGATTTAATAAACACTTAGAAAATGGCTTGTTGGATAAGCCCTAGACCAAAAATTAGCAATCCTGAAGGGATGCATTTTCCTTGTTGTCAGTTCCCTTCTTAGTGTTCCAGACTCTACCCTTTAATTAAGGTACAAAGGAATCCTCAGGTCAAGAGGAAGCTAATATCCCTGCATAGGGAATCCATCTACCTTATACTAACTTATTCTTAGGAAACAATTTTGGCTCCGAAGTATGATTTATTAAAATTGTATGATAGTGTTAAAATTGATGGAACTCAGGACCTAGCATTTTCTAAAGACCTAAAGAGAAGCATAAAACAATGAAGTAGAGTTTATTCTAACAGGTATACCAATGGGCAAATCAAAAACAGTCATACTTTTAATAGTCTCTATAGAGAAGATACTGAATAAACTTCCGAAAAGGTAAATATTTAATAATTTAAGTGGTTTAATCAAAGAAATAGCAAAAGGTAACAGGGCAAAATTTTGAACACATGCTTTGTGACAGGTACTCTGTTAAGTACTTCACCTACATCATATCTAATACTCCAAAGCAATCAGTATGTTCATTTCAAGACAAGGAATATGGAAATTTATGGCAAACAGTTTCCATTTTCTTGAGTACCTTGCTCACCAAGATTAGAACATAGGCAAAATCTCTGAGATAACCATCTGGTAATCATCCATTGAAAACCCTGTTTTCTGTCTTGGCAGAAGTAGATGTGTGGGTGATTCTCAATCACTGTAGCCCTTGGATACATTCCCTGTTAATTCAGATAACCCCACATGCAGGAGCAGGTTTTCACCAGAGGAAGAAAGTTAAATGCTCACCAGAAAATTTGCCATATTAGTAATCTTTCTTCAGGCAATATTCTGGAATTTGAAGGAAACCAGATCAATAGCTATTGGTGGTAAAATAACACCAAGCCTTAGAGAAAGCCAAAAGAAGTCTGAGTACACAAACTTCTGTAGTTCAGCCTTTACAGAAATCAAGCCAGGTTAGGGGGACATTTTTTGTTTTTTTCTGATGAAAGTTCTCATTAAGTTTCAGTGTGTTCTGGTGGCAAATATGGCCTAAAGAACTAACTTGGGAGCAGGATTCTGAAACAACTTTTAGGTCAGAATATGAAATGGAATCATTACAAGTAAAGTTACCAGAAAAAAATATTGTAGAAATGGACTGAATATAATGTAAGCACTTGACTTGTTTACATGTGCTAACAAATATGACATGTATTGAGCAAAGACTTTCTATTTTTTTTAACCATTCTAAGGTGATTTTGTCTCTATGGAAAATGTTGATGGCATAGCTGTGTACATGCAAGCTCTTTTTCTTCTCTGCTTTCCTCATTTTACCTTCAAAGTTAAGTAACTGTGATATAAAGGATGATGGTTAACAGCATTTATATCCAGGGACAGAAAGACATGGGTTTGCAACCCCGTTCCATCTCTTAACGGCTCTGTGACTTTATCAAGTTATTTCATATTTCTAATCTTAATTTACCTTATTTATAATATGGAGATAAGTATGTTATTGTAAGGATTACAAGCAATACATATAATTCATGTAAATTTCTTTAAAAGTTCATGAAACATTGCAAGGGCAAAATAACCTTGGCTAAGATAATAATTGCTATCATTATGTTAATTTTCATCAGAGATACAACTATCATAAATTACTAATTGAAAATATGGGAAAATCTCCAAAATCTTTTAATTAAATAGAAACATTTTGAACCTCATTACCATGGAGGTTTATTCATCTTGCTCATGATTTTGGTATAAAATTAGAAAATATTTCAGTCAGTCACCAGGCATGATGAAGCCTTTCTCTAATTATCCAGAATAAACTTCTAGAAAGACACATTGCTTGGTAACTGGCATCAGGTTAACCTGGAAGTAACTCTGAATAAATGGTCCAGAGGCCTGAAATGACGGCAGAGACCCAGCTGTGGAGAGCCATGGTGAAGCTCAGAGGGGCCTGGCATAATCAGAGGCGGATTTTCCATTAGAGAGTCAGAAGGCAAAGCAAATATTTTAAAATAAAGAAGAATTTTTAGTTTAAATAAAGAGAAACACTTAGAGATCTTTGAATGCCATATGTAGTCTTATATCACAGGGTCTTCATATATGTAGTTGTCTCCACCTGAAACAGCTCTATCCTCACCTGGCTATCTTCTATGTGTCCTTCAAGAATCGTCTCAAGCATACTTTCCAATTTATCAGGGTTGGCATGCAAAGTGAATGCTATTTGCCACCCCAGATTCATAACCTCTTTTCAGGTTATAACTGAAAATAGTACTGAGTTTTAATCAAAAGGCCAGATTTGAGGTTCTGGGTCCAGCACTTACTATCTCTGTAACTTTGGGCAGATTTTCTCCATTTGAGCCTCTCTGAGCCTGGATCTCCTCATCTGAAAATTGATCATTTTAATACCGCTTTGCCTATCTCATAGAGGTGTTACAAAGATCAAGTGATAGAAGTCAGGAAAGAAATTTGTGAATATTGAGTCTCCATATAAACATAAAGCAAATTATTTTATGATTAATACATTTAGTCACCTCAAAGGCAAAATTTTTCAATTGACAGGAAAAATACTTTAATATGGAATTTTACTTTTTTTTAGTTTTAAAAGCATAATCATATTTGAGTTCCCTTTCTCTGCTGACTTGGATACCCTTCTCCCCATGGTGGAATTGAGATATACTCTTTTTGAGAGATAATGCACTCTGTATTGCAAACTGTTTCTCAAATTAGGAAAGTTTAAACCCTATTCTGAAAAATGGTTTTAACAGGTATCAATCATCAATGTATCCCAATGTCAGTTAATAGTCACACTAAATAATGCAGCTTATTTAAAAATGCACTTTAAGTATCTCCTTGTGTGTTGTAAAATAGTCAACATTTTTTCTTACATCAAACACGACTCTCTCCCATTTGCTGTATCGGATGTGAGGCCATCCAGTTCTACACTGGCACCACTGGAGCGCTGGCAGGGGAGAGGAAGGAGATGAGAAGTTCTGAATTTATTGTTTATTAGCAAAAACCACCATTTCACCAATCCTTCTACAATAGGAGGTGGTGGAATGCGAGGCAAGGAATAGAGTGGGAGCAGAGCAGTAACAGAAGAGTCATGTAACAGTCACTCAAGGATGACTTCTGACATTTTTTTATCATGCTATGTGAAAAATATACTGGTAATTTTCTTATTATAAGGAGAGAATGAGGAGTGCCAGGTAGGTGAGGACATGGTCAAAGGGTAGAATTTTTAAAAGTAATGATTTTTATTTAATTTAGAAATGATGTTGAAAGACATGGTAGATACATTCAATCTATGCTTTTCCCTCAATTAAGAAAAAATTCTTTATTCAAATTATTGAGTTTGTTTGTTTGTGTGTTTGTTTTTGTTTGTTTCAAGGACTTTCCAAGACTAGAGAAGAAGAGAGAGGGATCTCTGAGTCCCACAGCATAGAATACATATTGGGTGGTTGAAATAAGCATTGACCTCAGGTTCTACAGGGAGGATCCTAGACTGGACAAAGATTCCTCTGCCTAAAACAGGTCACAGCAGAGATGAAAGGACACTATTGGATGGGACAATGGGTGCTTCATTGGTAACTAAGATGGACAGATGATGGACAACCAGACAATCTTCCCTATTTCATTTCTGGTATTGGAGAACATTCTGGAATCTCGGCATCTTGACACAACTCAGAAGTGGAGAGAATTCCCATGGCTGAATAAAGATAAATTTTCTACTTTTCAGCAGACTGGAGGCTCAGAGTTTAAAATTAAGTTGATTTAAGAAAACTTAAAAATAGAGTATTTTTTCTACAGTTGAATTGTGGAAAGAAATGATATGATAATAATTATGATATAACTATGATAGTAATAGTTAAAATTTACTGAGCTCTTATTATGGGCCAGAAACTTTGATAATGTGTTTATACTGATTAGCTCATTTATGTTTGACATATCTCTATAATGTAGGTACTACAATAAACTCCATTTAACAGATAAAAAACCTGAAGCATGGAATGGTTAAGGAACGTGTCCAAGATCCACTCGATGAAGCGATTTACACAGGTTAGAAGGTCAATCAGCCTAACTCTGAAACCACATGGGAGGCTACTACGCAATATCATATTAAGAAATTAATCTCTTTATATATATGAATGTTGACTATATAGTAAATACTAAGGTATATATTATAATGCTAAAATTAATTATATTTAGCATAATTGAATGTAAAGCCTCTAATATAGTAATTTTAAGTAACTAAACAGTGTTAATTAAGAGAAATTTTAGAAGGAAGTATATAGTAGAACTTTTACATTTTTTCAGAAAAAAGTAAAAAGTCCCCATATAATAATATTTTATGGCTAAGGCAAGAACAGGATAAGACACAGGGATGCCAGTAACATATTTGGAAGATAAAAATCTTACATATCTTCAAATGAATCAGACTGTGTGGCAACATGGAATAAAGTTTGTTGACTTCTTTTAAATAAAATGAAAATTTAATAAGTTTGGTTTAGGCCCATTATTATCCTATAGAAGAAATCCAGAAATAAAAAAAATCTAGCAATCCTCTGTATTAACGTGAATAGCTGTGCCCATGCAGAGCTTTCCAGCAGTGGCTTACTTAGTCAAACAATTGCTCTAACCAAAAGTTCCGGGGAAGTTGAGTAAATGACTCTTTAATAGTCTTGAACACTCCCCTCTAGCAAAGTATAATAGTTGAAATTTGGTTTGTTTAATCTGTACCCTTCTTTGTCTGCACCAAATAGTTATTTGGATGACTGCTTCTTTGGATCAGCTGCACAAACTCTTCAGATTATTTTTGAATAACTTCTATTAAATCCCTTTCATCACTGCCTAACCTTACTTGCCAAGGAAAACTGGAAGCCCCTTTCTCATTGAAAAATGATTGGATTTGTGCTCTGGACCATATACTCTTTCGTAAACTTAACAGAAAACATCTATTTACTGAGAATATCACTTCCAACTCTGGAAACTGTGGATCAGTCAAAGCTGATTATCACTAGCCTAGAATGGTGACTTTCAATAACTTAGCACAAATGAACACTCAGCATCAATCTGTGTTAAATGGTATGTCTTTCCAACTAGAGCTATTCCATCTGAATCACTTTCTCCTTATACACTGGGCATTTTGCATCTTAGTCCCCTCCCTGCTTCCTCTAAGCAATACAGCCAGGATTCATGGGATGGAATGCTATTTTTCTTATCCTAGAATCCTACCTTAATCAATTAAGAAAAGTTTGTTTTCTGAGTTAATTAGAATGATATGGTCTACTGGTCTGGACATGAGAAATATTGACTTACTTTACATAATGACCGTTCAAGTGATAACTTTTCAATACAATGGCTCTCCAAAGGTTATACTGGTTTTGAAACTAATCGTCTTGGAGATTATTATGACTTAAACACACATTAACAAACAAAAAAATAAACATGCTGTAAGAAATGATAGTTTGACATTTTGAGTTCAAAGACACACCTGAAACAAGTGCCTATTAAAAAGGAAATAAATTTGAATAACATACTGTCTTTGGATGAACCCAAATTCTGTTGCTTAGTGTAATTGTATGGCAATTTTAGCTGTTGCATGTGAGCAGTTTCAGTGTTTTAAAGCCTTTTCATGCATAGTCTTTAGTTTTATCTAAAAATATTTTTGTTCTACAATTTTATTTTGAAATGCATAGTTATGAGCTCCCCCAAAGTTAAAAAATTTGTAGTGAAATTTGTGCAGAAAGGAGAAAAAGAACAAGTAAAATTAACTTCCACTATGTTTTATGTGAAGACTGAATTTACTTCCAAATTTTTGTTCATTACTTGTTTTTATTGTTCAATCAATATATATTTATATCTGTGAAAATTATTTTGGAACTTTGTGCAGATGGAATGCATCATAATTTCCCCATTAAAATTAATGAACTTTCTCTTCATTTACTGGCCTTACACTTAGTTGTAGAGTCTTCAAGAATTGAAAGTTGTTAAGTTAGAGAGACACATACATTAATACACACATATAGGTGGATGAGAGAAAGAATGTTTATTTTTCATAACAATAATAAAAACCTTCCTGAGCATTATTGCTCTTATGATTTTTAGAATAAAATTTTATATATAAATAAATGATATATCATAATGATATATATACATATGTATATATACATATACATAATATGAAAAAATATATTTGTATTATATTTGCACACTTGCGAAAACTTTTAGTGACTTTATCAAAGCTGTAGCTTATATATTGGTTGAAGATTCAGGAACTTGAAGCTCAGTATTCTCTTTCTCTGTCATCCAACAGGTTTGACTTTTTAATTTGGTGAAAACTAAGTCACCTATCTGATCTGGTTTCTTTAACTATAAAACTAAGATGACAGTAAATACCACTCATTTCATCCTGTACTTCATAGCAATGTTAAAAGAATTAAGATACTGTAAAATAGTTCTAATTCCTTGGAGATAGTGTGTTGCATAAATCAAAGTTACTATTAGTAAATAGGCAAGGTAATATGAACTTTACAGTTAACTTAAATGGTTGGCATTATTGATCTAATTAATTTTTAAAAAGTGTTTCAAAGGAAAAGAAATTCTAAAGTTAATCACTGCTCATACTCAAAAGTCACCCTTAAGCTAGGTCTCCTTAATGCCATGGCTCTTTTAGAAAGTAATTTACTCAGTACTATATAAGATTCATATATATATATATATTCAATTAATTCAGTGAGTTATTATGTAGTTTAACTAGGAGTTGTATCAAACCCCTGAATAAATCAAGACTCCGATACAGATAAGAAGCACTTAGTTATGTATATTGTATTGTACATCAAGAATAAGTGAAATGGTTAAAATTAAAATTGGTTAAGTCACCAAGTTTTTAATTTATTATGCTAGAGAATACTATAGGAAAATCACTTAAAATAATGCTAAGAAATCCATAGATATAATTTTATATTTTAACAGATGGCATTTTCTCATTGGCTAAAACCAGCACTAACATTTTCAAAATGTAATGACTGAAGTCAGAGTGATTTTAAGAAAACCTTAAAATACTGTATGAAGCACCTAGCTTAAGAAAGGTAGATTCAAATAAGAAAAAAAGGAAAGGAAGAAAAAATACTATAAAGTAAAATAGCATAATGAGATTTTATAACGGTTGATGAACATCCCCATAGTGATTTGAAAATTTTGAGACTTGATGAAAATAATAGCCATTACTATTGAGCAAATGATTGGCCCCTTTACAATATTAAGGAATATTAAGTTCAGATAAAGTGTAGTTTTCACTGAAACTGAGTCAATTATCAGCATCACTAAATCAGAAATGGGCAATATTCAAACCTGTTAAATATCCAGTCTAATAACATCTTACTATTATTGAAATTAAACTAATTATCTTTGAAAAGAAAGAAGTAATTTGCAGGAGCTCTTTGAAATAAACACAGAGAAGCAATCAAATAATTTGAACACCAACTATGCAAAGTTACCTGGTCAAATAAGTAACCACAAGTCACAAGTCGTAACCACAGGGGTTACAAGAAGGAGCCAAAAGATAGCATTGCCCCAGGACAGACGGACTAAGGGTGCTTTGTGGATAGTGCCTTAGTGAGATCACCTAGTCCAGGGCCTCACCCTCAATCTTTCAGGCTTAGAAATCCTTTTTCTTTTTCTGTACACTAGGAATGAATTGACCTCTGAAGGACAGATTCATATTAATCGATCTCTCAAGATTGACATATAAAATGAGAATTACGTTTTCATGGTTTTACAATGACAAACACATTCTTGAAGGACCTGGTACTCACATTCTATAGCCATTTCTATTTTTCTCCTTGTAATCACACTCGAAGGGTACTTACATAGCTCACCAGAAGAGCCATCTCAGGCTCTGCAATAGTTCATGTCAGAGGGAACTGTGGTGGCAGCAGGAGTGGATACATTTCTCATAAAGTCTGATGACAAAATCACCAGCACTTGCTGGTGGGTTTGGCTATAGGTGGTGAGGAAAAGAGGAATTGAGAAAGCATCACAGAGGATGCTTTGCAGAAATTCGACTGTCAAAAGGAACAGAGAAAGCTAGCAGAAGGATGCCAGAGAATCACAGATGTTTGTTTTGTTTGGCAATATAGATTGTTGTATGTATCATAGGTAATGCCTGAGAAAGTACAATTGAGGGCTTGTTAGTAACACCTACAGTGGCAACTACCAATAGTCTCTGGCTAACTCTTCAACAATATAATTGCTAGAATTCTGACCTGCCCACCATATCTCGGGCAGACAGTCCATATTGCTACTGTTAATACTGTTGACAACTGCACCCCATACCTCTGTCATTTGGCCCCATCCTCACTACCTTAGTTGTCACACTCTAGTCTGAGTCTATACTAGAACAGGCATCCCCAGGAAGACTCATTCCCCATGCCTCAGGGACGAACCAATTCTTTCCCTCTTTTGAGGACATTGGTGAGGACATTGAGAGATGTTTTTCTCTCTTTTCCTAATATGCAAAGTCTATTTGCTTAGAATTGCCTTGTTTCACTTTTTAACGATTATAAATCCAGAGATCCATGTGACCCAGATTCAAAACAGAATCACAACCACATACATCAAACTTTAGAAATCAGTTGTTTTCAAAGTGTTTTGTTTGCATGTTGATACACAACAAAGGGGAAATATAGCATATGACAATATATTTTAAATATCACTATTTCCCTCCATCCGTATTCTTAACAAGGATAGAGGATCCATTTAATTACTTTTCTATTCTAAATATTCCTTAAAAAAATAAAAAATAACAAACTATGTGTCACAGTTTTTATCCATTCTTAATTTTTCAACACTCACTTCTGATCTCTCTTCTGTTGATTTTTTTAAATTTTTTTAATTTTTAATTTTTTTTAGCATCTTGGATCTGGTAAATGTGGGAGCTCCATTAGAAGTCAGGGGAAAGGCTAGAAATATCCACTTACTAATTTTGGACCTACCATATCTTCATAGCCAGAGAAGGTGTGACTTCTCCCTGGTTTCTCTCCTTTCACCCAACCCCTCACTGCATGGCTTTGAGAAAAATTCCTTAATCTTACTATCATCTGTATTTGACTATTTTGCCAAAGGAGAGTAATAATTTCCTCTCCTACCACAGAGGAAATCTGGGGAAACAAAATGTTAGAATAGATGTAAAAATAGTCAAATATGATTTGAGGGAGGAAAAATGAGGAAAGAGAAGAACTGTTATTTATATTATTTGCATTGCTACTGTGACAATTCTACCCCAAATAAATGAGAAAGGTGAGAAATATGATATGCTTTATAAATTCATCACTTCAGCATTAGTGTGCATGACCCTGACACAAGTTCCTAAAGAAAAGAAGACTGAGATAAAAGAAAATATTAACGAGGGATTTCTAAAATAAAACAGATGAAAAACAAGTGCTTGTTACTGCAGCAAGGGGAAACAGTTGCTCGGAAAAATTTTTAAATTATTTGGTTGACTTATAAGTGGAAAATAAAAGATTAGACTGGCTGCTAAGGGATCTGAAAACTATCAGAGATTTGGGAAGAAATTTACAGATCATAAACGAAAAATAAACTCCCTGCTATAGTCGCAACTCAGAAAACAGAGCCCCCAAGGACCCCAAAGATGCTTCTTGTATTCTAGTGTAAAATGATTCTTATGATCAGAAGAAAGGAAAATGCCCCACTAAGAACTAGAGAATAGCAACTACAGACTGACAACAATCTCTGAGCATCTTATAAAAGTATTTTTTTGCCAAAAGGAGAAAGTTCTTGGTGTGTTCTGCATTAACTGAAATGGGCAAATGGAGTATGAGTATATTAAATCACCAACTTATTGTTTCAAATGAATTGCTTCAAGGTCATAATTCCTGAAATGTTTTAAATTAACACTTTAAGTGTGAGAAAAATCTCAACCAATCCTATAGAGTTATAGAGGCAGAGAACCAAGTGTTCTGTGGTTTCCAATTGTCTACATCAGAGATCCTCTATCATGGAGAGCTTATAAAAACTACACACTTCAGGGAACCCGTCTCAGAAATTCTGATTCATAAAGTATGGGATGGAGCATGAGAGTCTGATTTTTTAAGCAGCCCACGAAGTCCTATTGCAGGAACCCCACGAGCCATATTTTGAGATACTAGCCTAGAGAATCAAGTCTGAATTTTTCAGTAGTACATTCAAGGCTGCAACGTTCTAAGTATGAATCATCTTTTCTATCTTACCTCTCACCACATCTCTTCACTCTCTTCCTCCCCGGGCATCTAGCCTATTTACCATAATATTCCATGCTTATTAAGGCCAGCTCTCCTATTTGACTGGAATTGGGAGACTTCCTCCCATTCCAGTGCATTGATATTCTAATACTTTAAGGGTATGCTCTACATTTCAACATCTCCTCTGTTTAATTACACTACCTTTCATTTTATCAATAAAATATATTTAATGTTTTATATTTTAAAATATTTTCTTGTTTACTTCTAGTTCACTTATCTTGCATTACAGATTATAGTGAGTTGGTTTTATATCTGCTTCTTCCAGCAGAGTTTAAGCTCCTTGAAAACAAACTTATTCAAGCATTCTAGAAAAAATGTTTGCTTACTTGAATTAATAACGCACAATGGTTCATATCTGGTAGATCAAGGTTTTCATATTATGCCAGAACTTCCATTTATAACAAGGAAATGAAAAGACTGATTACGTAAAGTCAGTTGATACACATAGAATTTGAATGTCATAGCCAAAGTTGTCCAGAAGTTCTCCAAACGATATTTAGTTGCTTACTCCTCAGAGTGGAATCTATATTGCACTGCTCAGAGCCTAAGCACTTCTTATATGAATTAAATGCTTCAGCTCATATAGAAAAGTGAGAAATCCATGGAGAATTACCTCCTAGCATCCAGCTTCTGGGAGTACTACTGGTAAACCAGCTCAGTGGTGAGCCCTTCTAGGGCATTGCTTAGACTGAAGAGAGCCTTGCCCAACAGGGACACATCCCTTCCTAAGAGAGCCCACATAAAATGACTGATCCACCTGGAGAGATAAAGGTCTAGAACTCTTGCTCCAATGCACAACAGTTCTGAGGAGAATTACATCTTTAGAGCTCCGTGCAAGGTCAGCTGAAGCTCCCATCAAGTCTTCATTGCACTCAACTTCTCCCTCTGCCCAAACTGGTTTCCTTCTCTTCTCCTCTACAGGCACTGATCTTAAGAATACTGACTAATTTCTTTCTCCTGTTTTCTGGAGAACACAACTTGCACAACTCCTATTTGCTATCCTTATACATAAAATACTATTCACCCTTACAAAGATAGCATGAACATTATGAGAAATGGTCAAAAAATGTTTATTTAGTGTCAGCTGTGTACCCAGTACTATACATACATTCTTTACATTAATCCTCCAAACATCCCAAATTGGTATGTGCTCCTGGCACGTTTATGCTTTCAGTTCTCAATTCAAATATCACTTCCTTGGAGGGCCTCTCCTTGGCAACCCTATCAGAAATAGCTGCCCCCTCCACTACCCCCACCAGGGCTCCCTTATCCTGCTTTTATTTCAATTCATAGTGATTACCACGACCTCAAATGATGTGTTTTATCTATTTACAGAGTTCTGGTTTGTCTCTCTAGCAGATTGCAAGCTATATAAGGGCAAGGGGCTTTGTCTTGTTCAGTTTTAGTTCCAGTATCCAGAACAGGCACATGATACATCCTCAAAACTTAATTGTTTGAATGAATGTACACATTTTAACCTTATCCAGTGAATGAAATATTTTTATAAGTAGATCACTCTTGCTAATCTAAATTCTTAGACTCTTTCCCCCCAAGAAATCATTTATTCCTTAATATGAAATCATTTAAAGTGGCTAATAACTACATTGGTATAAAGAAAGGACTGTGTCTGAGTTATCCAGGAAAGTTCTGTGAATGGAAAATTGATAAATTCTCAGAAAAGGAGAGAAGGAGAGAGAACTCATTCTAATAAGCGAAATATTCTCTGGCCAAATTAGCAACCCTGAAACAAATGGTGAGCGTGGAGTATGATGGTTAACAATCTACTCTGATGCGGGGCTTTTAACAGTGTAATATGTCATTAAGTTCTGGAGGGGGAGCTTTTTGAAAAATCAGTGTGAAGACTCCCACTGTTGAGGCCGCAGCTGTTCTGTGGTGTGGCAGAGAGACGTCCACGAGAATTCTGAACTCTGTCTAACAAGCCCCTCCAAGCCTGTGAACTCCCCGCCGCTTGCCTGTTAGCCTCTTGTCTGCCAGAAAGACTGCGGCTGCTGTGCTGACATTCATCACTGAGAGTTCTGGCCTCGTGCTGCCATTCCCACGTGCCTACTCTAAATCAGCATGTCGGAGCACTACACAGAAGTTGTCTCTGGGGTAGTGAACACTCAAGGGGAGGAAACCAAGACAAGAGGAAAGGAGACTTCCCCCCCCCCACCAATATGATGTCATTTTAACTTACAACCATAGAAAACATTTCAAAGTGTTCTACAAAATAACCCCTGAAGAAGAATGAGTTTGAAATTCTCCATATAATAGAAAAAGAAGAGAAACATAATTTGGAGTTGGTGCTAGTGAAAGATATTTTCCCCGAGGGAAAGTGGAGAACCCAGAAATAATCATTTCTAGGATATGCAGATACCCACTGGCAAAATTGCTCCTAACTTCAGGTTGAATATAGTAATACACCAGACAATTGAAGTACAAAAGCACGAGCAGATATCTTTAAAAGTCATTTCTTAAGCTGGGGAAAAATTAACACTGGTGGAAGACATGTCACATAAAACAAAACAAAGCAATGAAATTCTCCATAGGTAACAAGATGAGCTACAGTTAGCACGAACATGGTAAGAAATAGTCAACAAGTGTTTCTTCAGTGTCAGCACTCTACCCACTACTAGGCATACGTTTCCTTCCCTAGGTAATTTTATTACCTTACTATACAGGTGTGAAAACTGAGGATAAGAGGAGTGAGGTGAATCTGGCTAGGTTAGAAAAGGCCCTGAATAATCAAGCCACACTGGCCCTTGCCGTCTCACTTTTCACCAGCTCCCCCACCGACCATTCTATGCGTCTATGCTCAGCCTTCTCTCTGCCCATGGAAAGCAACAAGTGCTTCTGGACATTTAGCATTTTCCAATCTGATACTTCATATATTTGGAATATTCTTCTCACTCCCTTGTTTCTGTGTCAATTTCCAGTCATCCCATAGGCTTTGTTTAAATGTTTCCTCAAAAAAAAAAAGTCTTTCCTGACTCTCCTTATAAGTGTATAAGTCTAAAGACCAGCAAATCTAGGGATCCATATATATAAAACACATAATGTAAAACATATAACATACATATTTTTAGTATAAGAATCTCTCATGTAATATTTGGGACGTACTTACACTAAAAATTATTTTCTATTTATCTGAAATTCAAATTTAACTGGATGTCTTATATTTTATCTGGCAATCTTCTCCTTGCCCCTTGAATTTCTGTATCCCTTAGGTATCCTATTTATAGTGCCTGTACTTATACATCGAATCATTTCTCACATTTTAGTTGTAAACTTATTTGTGGAATTATTTTGTTTAAAGTATATCTCCCCAACTAAACAATGCCTCTGTTCTCATCCTTGTAATTTTGGTAGCTGAAAAACTGCCTGACTTATACGAAGTACTCAACAAATCTGACCTGAATAAATGACGATATAGAGACATGATCAAAACCTCAGTGTGTGTGATCCCAAAGTCCATTGCTTTTTTTTCACTCCTCCAGATTGTTGTACTTGAAAGATAGATGTTTGTCACAACATGCATCATACACATTTACAAACATTTAAAAGCCAATTCTAATTATCACACTGATAATAGAAGAAAACACTGCCAGATCAGAATCGTTTTCTGAATTTTGATGATGCTTATTGCTCATTTCCCATCTTAGTTATTTTATTAGTAAAAGTGTCGGAATTCTCGACATTTCATTTTATTTGATAGAAACTTAAATGTAGTTTCCTGAAGGATATGGATATGGTTATTTCCTTTAATGGAACACAGTCTCAATTTTGAAAATATGGCACGCAGTGTTGTTATTGGTTCTGTTCATGAACAAGAATTTCTAAACCATGCAAGGATGATTTAGTGATTCTATATCTTGCCAAAGGCTTAACATTTCCAAATAGGCTTTTGCACAATGATGTGTAAAGTTCATGGGCTGCTGTCGCCATGAGCTTTACATAAACAACCTCTAGGAACTGACTCAATAGCCAACTCTAAAATTTTGGATGGCCAAGACCCACTGTGCTGCTGTCAACTTTGGTTAAACTGGTTATATTAATTTTGTACAGAAAAGCAGAGAGTACTCAGGACAAATGTTTTTTTTTAAATTCTTTGATAAATATATTTCTATAGCTAAACAAAAGAGAACTTCTTTTATGGTGAGATTATCAATTGAAGACAGGGAGAAATTTCATATGCAAAAATCGAGTCCAGCAATTGTCACCACAAATATTCCCAGGGATTTCTCATCTATGGGTACAAATGAAGGACTTCAAACATTAATGACATTTGATGACTACTGGATGACTCTCGGACCTCTCTTATTTCTGGAATTCCTAAGAGTCTAATGTTCTCAACACCTAACTATATTCTTCTCTCTGACAACTCTGTTTTCACCAGTTCTATGAGAAACCAGACTCAAAAATGCAGATTGATTTCAGTCGGAATTAATGCTGAGGACCAGGACTGGAGGTTTGCAGGTCAAGAAAGATTCCATTCTCTGCTTTGTTCAGAGCAGTTATTCACATGCACTGTGCCTCCTTCTCCCCATTTTATAAACAGCAAAATTAATACTTGCTCTATTTACTTCTCCTGTCTTTTTGAGAAAATGAAATGAGTTAATAAGTGTGGAAGCATATTAAGAATGTCGAAAGTGCTAGACAGCTATGTGAGATTTGTAATTCTCTCTGAACACGATGCTAACTTGTTTTAATAAACCTCTATTTAGAGAGATAATAACAAATATAAATCTACACATTCCAATACAAGCAAAGGATAGGACTTTAAAAAAGTAATTCATTTTTTGAAAAGATAAATCTATTTGGAAATTACATATTATTTGATTTGTTTTCAGATCTGAAACAGTCACCCATAATGTTGCCTCTGGCCATAATTAGTATTAGAAACATAAGTCATTTATCAAATACATGCTGGCTGAATTATCAAGAGTGTTTCAGAAGAGATTATGTCCAAAACTTGTCTACTCAATGAACAAAAATAAAATCCTGGGCCTATGAAATACAGGGTAAAGTTAAATTCAGTTTTACTTTATAGGTAAAATTTCTACTGAGAATTTACTGTTTCTATTATTATTATTATTATTACTGTTTCTTAAAACTTGATACAATAATAGATTGGAGAAGGACCTTTACAATTGCCTCATGTATGCAGGTAGAAAGACTGAGGACCAAGGACGTGAAACATCCATCCTAACAGATCAGAGACGACGGTATGTCTGATCCCTGCCTAATCCTGTACTGATGCCTCTGTACTCTTGGGTACTTGCTTAGCTTCAGAGTTCAATAAAGATTATTTATAGTCAGTATTTGTACATTGCTCCAGATATGGTGAACTAACCAAATTAAATGGAATATCATCTTAATCAGCAAAATAATGGTTGGGAATTAAATTAGGAAAATGTATTTTTTGTGTTGTCGAGTGGGACTAGGGAGTTTGGTTAGAGAGGTAAAAAGGGAAAGTGGCTTTGTGTGATACTTCTAAAATAGAGTGTTTCAATTCAATAAACAAACATTTATTGAAATCTTATTGTAGTACTAGGATATATATATGTATATGTACATATATAAATATATATCTTTGTAACATATAAACAAATAGTATTCCATTGATTTGCTTATCAAATACTGAGTACCTACTGTATATAAACTCGGTACTTGGTATACTTTTGAGCTTACATAAGTGAAAAAATACAAGCTTGCAGCATTTTTCAAGGGACTGATGGTCAAGTTGAATGATTCAGTATGTACCAATTAACATGAAAACACAATTTCTGAGTAGTTCCTTGAAATTTTTTGAGACTTTTGTATAACATTACTGGAAGAACAACCTCAGAGTGTTTAAAAGTCAAAGTATTAGAGTGAAACGTACATACTAGTCTACATTATAAAGCGCTAATTTAAATAAGGAAAACTTACGTCTTCTCTGGAAAAGATGTATAGAAGGAAATTATAGGAAAAAAATCACTTCTATTGTATATTTCAGTCTCAAGAAACCACAACTAATGTTAAGATTTCTTATTTCTTTCTAAAATTATAGTTAAAAAAATGTTAGCATCAGGTACTTTTTCATGAGTTAAAAATAATGAACAATGATATAAAAGCTAATATGAAATAAAAGTAAGCTGATGGAAAATGAAAATTTTTAGAAGAAATATGTATCAACTATAAAATGTCATCACTTGGTCTCGTTTTAAGAAAGTTAGACATACTATCTGAAGCCATGCCTTCTTGAATTTTTTTTAATATAAATCCAACAACCTATCCAGTATTTTTTTGAGTAAAATCTTAAATTATATTACTCCTTTGAAAAATCGGGCAAATTCAACTCATAAAATCATGTGTATGTACTACAGATACCAATTTTATCATTAACTCAATTTTTTAAATAAAAAACGCTTAAAAAGTTGTAGCTTTCAAATAACATTTGAACCAGGTAGTTATGCTTGTCTGTTAAAGTAAACCACTCAATAAATATAGGACTTATATTTGGTAAACCATTACAAATGATTTACAAATAAAAGTCAAAAAGTATGCTCCTTTTAACAAGACAAGGCAAAATCATAAAAAGTGACATTCCTCTCTCTATCTCTTCTACAAGAAGACGTCTTCTCTTACCAAATCCATGACTTATACTTGGTGTTTGAGAGAAAGGAAATACCCACCACTTTGCTACAAGATTCTTGAAGATTATAGACAACGCATTATTTATTCTAATTTATTTCTCTCTTCATTCCACTAACTTCACCTTTGGACTCTCATAATGACCATCTTTTCCATACAACTTTTCTTCTGAATGGTTTTAAAGCAGCCATCAGATTTTAACTCTCTAGTATTTGTTATTTTTCCCTTTCCTCTTTATATCCTTTAATTGTGCACATTCTCTATAACTTTCAAACATAAATATAAATCCCTATCCAACATATAAAACTCTTTTTTTTTTTCCTCAGGGTTCTGGCTTTCATGTCTATATTAATAAATAGCAACTCTGATTGCCATTTCTGTTTCCGATACTCATTTCTAGGTTCATATTTCAAATGGCTTCGAGATATTTAAACTTGAAAATCCCACCCAAATCTCAAATTCAATATGTCTTGCATTGAGGTTATTATCCTCCATCCAAACCAACTCTACTTCCCAACTATTCTGCCTTTGCCAGAGAAACCATGTCCAAATTATTAGGGTTCTGCACCTTGAGCCTTCTTTGATTTTTATTTCCTATATCAAAAAATGTTTCATTTCCAGAACTCCTGTATTCAACTTTTATTTCAATAAGTATCACACAATTCAATAAAAGTAGCCAAATTTAAAGAAAAAACTTAACCAGTGATCAATTAGCTAAGACAAAAACAATTTCCAATTTAAGTGCTTAAAAGGACTCTGCTCTGTATTCTCAATGATAGAACTGAAGGGTATCTTCATTGCCTTGATATTTCATTTAGAAACAGGAATTATACACATCACAGAGGAACTAGAATATTTTTTTAAATTTTTATTTGAATCACTATCCTTTACTAAATTAAAGAAAAATGAACATGTGAATTCAAAATCTTAGTTTTTCCCTATTTTTTTAGATATTTAATCATTTCTAATCCTTTCAGACTCTCATTGAATATACCTTACCTCTGAGAGTACTGGACAAGTCAGTTCTGTCCTTTACATGCAATAATGAAATATTATCCAGATACCCAACGTAACTACAGATAATGGAGTGTTATATGTAAAAATGTGTACAGTGAGCAAACATCAACTGGCAATTGAACCAGCTAGATTCCAGAAAAGTAGAATGTTACAGATGGTAGTAACATAAGGTTTATAAAAACACAAAATGTAGTATTTCTAACAAACATGCTAGTTTCCAAATTTTTTTAAATAAATAAGTTTTGTATAGTTTAATGTTTCCCCACCAAAGTTTCTCTAAGCACACAAACAGCTTTCCCTCTTTGGGTGTCTCCCAAACCTAGAATTAAGTATCCGAACTGTACACTGTAGAATCACCAAGATTTTTGTAATTGTTACAGCTTCTAGAATAACTCTGATGTATAACCTTTTCTGAAGATTTTTTTTAAGTTCTTATTAGTCCTTTACCAGTTCTGTTTGTTCTCTTAATAGCTCATTTGGCGAGAGAGAGAGATGTTGTTCAATAGTATTACAGCTGGCTTTCTCTAGTTGGTAACTACCCGAATATTATACTGATTACACTTTTATTGCAAATACAACAAATAGCCTTGAGCCACTCTGCTGTTTCAAGGATTTTAAAAGTTCTCCCTCATCAAGTACTGATTTTTGCAACTTTTGCCACCAGGTGCAAATTGTATTTCAATGGCATGCTGATCTCCAGGAGAGGTTTGTTTATACATTTATTCTCCGGGGACACCAGATGTACAATGTTTTTTGTTCAAGAGATTCTGATGCTTTGTAGAGCTTTATGGAGACTTACAGTCAATGGTTGACTCTAGGGACTCACAAAAATCATACAGTACTCCATGAGAAGTAGCACTGATATTATATCACACTCAGTGGGGGTATTGAAGCTGTGCAATAGAAGAGAAGCCACACAGACTAGAGTTGGATGGTAGTTTATGAAAAATAATTAAGGAGATCCTGCTTTTCAAGACCTTGTCCATCCTGCTTTGGCCTTAATCACAAAATTATCATAGTGATAACAGATAAATACTAAAGCTTATCTTTTAAGACTATCAACCATCTTTAGATTTTGTAATTATACAATAAAATTCCAAGAACAATAGATCCTCTAGAGTATGTATTTTTTAGTATCATAAGTTTGATATTAAAACAGTCCCTATTCTCTTTGCATAATATTAGAAATGAAACAAAACATCTTATACTGAAAACACTTTTGTAATGTGATAGAAAAAGTGGTGATGGTTTTAAGTTTTGAACTCAAAATCTTTTAACATTAAAAATATATATTTATTTTTAATAAAGTTTGTAGAACTCCACCACCACATGTCAAAAAGACCTGAATATCAAGAACATTCTTATAGAAGTGTATACAAATTTGGAGAGAGCATTTACATCCCAAACTCCCTGTCTATTTTCATTTTTGGAAAGTTGTTGAAAACCAAAACAAAAGCAATAAGTTTACAAAATTAAAAGTTTTATCATATCAATTCAGTTTAACTTGTATTTTTGAGTACATGTTCCATGCCAGGCAGTCTGCTAGGTATGGAGAATACACTAATTGGACAATTCCTACCTTGAAGAACTTAGGTTCTAGTGAGAGAGATGGATTTGTCAACACTTAATTCCAGTAGAATATAGAAGGAAGCCCAGGATGCACATGGTCAAACCTGGGTTTTGGGGGAAGGTTTTTTCGATAATATGGTATCTGGATGGCAATTTCATATGGTGCAACATAATAAAACATTTTAGCTTTAGGAAAGAGAGAGAGTGGATTTTAAGAAAGTAACACTAAAAGCAGGCAGACCAGTTAGAAGGCTCTTGTAGTTAAAATATGGGTCAGAAGCTGGGTTAGCGAGAGGAGAACACCCAGGAAGTGAGATCATGCTTAAATGACCGCAGGATAAATTCACCTCATGCTATCATGATTTCCCATGTTTACATCTTTCCTTATCTTCTTGCTCACTCACACAAACTTTGCTAAATATTTGTAGGAATTCAAATGAAATCTACCAAGGTTCACCTTGACTGTATTTTTTAAGTGACTTTATTCTTAGTGCACTAAAAGTACTTTGAGACTCTCATTTTTAGTGTCTGCTGTCTCAGGAGTTGTTTTCCAAGGTAAATATTCTGTATTCTCAATGTGGTTTTGCTGTTTGGGGAGCAAAGCAGAAAGAAATAAACCCAAACTGTATTTTACTGTAGTTATCTAAAGAATGGTTTATCATTTGCCATTGTTTCCTGTATATCAAGATAGCACACAAAAGAATTTGAAATAACTGAGATATTTACATTTAAAAAATTCACTATAAATCTCTGCAACATCTTTAATATAGACACATTAGGAAAATTTGAATCTAATCAAAGCTTTAGAATAATAATTATTTCATCTCTTTTATTAAAGACCACCAGGAGAACTAATAATTGAAATGTTATTTGTAACAGCCTGTGTTTTGGATCTAAATCTCATAAATTTGTATTATTAGCATTGACCATTAATTTGCACTGCATCAATTGAATTTCTAGCAGCTTGGCAATAGAATTAAACTACTCCCAGGCAAGACTTATAAATAGACAATTATGTACCCTTCATGTACATAATTGATGTTCTGTATATGATAACAAAATATATTATCAACATAAACCTAACATATTCATTATAAATGATTGTCTCTGATTAATGAAAGCTTGCTTTATCTTTATCACCCTAATTTTTTATAATCTCTGACATAACTGGGTGCTATCACTATAAAATAATTTCCAAAGTAAGTGTGAGAAAGTACAGCATTTGGAAATTTAAAATGAGTAGATATCATTATGTCCTAGGCATCTCCAGATGAAATGGGATGGTGGAGGTAAGAAATTTTCACCCTCTTTGTACAGTGCAAGGGCACTTCATTTTGCATTAAATTTCTTTCAAAAATGTGAGAAGAATTTTGATTTCCAGCCAATAGTCAAAACTATGAGTTATAATGGAAGTACTAAGCAAATGTCTGAATGTTCTGGGGTAAATCCAATTTGAGAAGCACAAATGTTTTTCAAATGGCTACTATTCCTTGGGCACTGTTTTAGGTCAAGATAATGTTCCTAACAGCATGGATCTTATAGTCTAGTAAGACTGAATCAAATAAATATTGGTCTGGCCAAAAGGTTCTTTTGGTTTTTGTAAGATGGCTCTAGTAGCACTTAGTTGTCTTTAAAGTCATTCAAAACAATTTTGTTAGATTGATTATGCTTCATTATTTCAAGAAAGGTAAAAACGCACCTGGAACGCAAAAAAGACTTGTGCAGTGAATGGAGAATGTGCTGTGACTGATCGAACGTGTCAAAAGTGGTTTGCAAAGTTTCATGCCACAGATTTCTTGCTGGACCATGCTCCATGGTCGGGTAGACCAGTTGAAGTTGATAGTGATCAAATCGAGACATTAATTGAGAACAATCAACGTTATACCACATGCGAGACAGCTGACATACTCAAAATATCTAAATTACGTTTTGAAAATCATCTGCACAAGCTTGGTTATGTTAATCACTTTGATGTTTGGGTTCCACATAAGTTAAGCAAAAGAAACCTTCTTGACCGTATTTCTGCATGTGATTCTCTACTTAAAAGTAACAAAAACGTTCTGTCTTAAAACAAATTGTGACAGGCAGTGAAAAGTGGATACTGTACAATAATGTGGAATGGAAGAGATCGTGGGGTAAGCGAAATGAACCACCACCAATCATACCAAAGGCCAGTCTTCATCCGAAGAAGGTGATGTTGTGTATATGGTGGGATTGGAAGCGAGTCCTCTATTATGTGCTCCTTCTGGAAAACCAGAAGATTAATTCCAAAAGTACTGCTTCCAATTAGACCAACTGAAAGCAGCACTCCGTGAAAAGTGTCCAGAATTAATCAACAGAAAACGATAATCTTCCATCAGGATACCGCAAGACGGCATGTTTTTTGATGACCAGGAAAAATCTGTTACAGCATGGCTGGGAAGTTTTGGTTCATCCGCCATATTCACCAGACATTGCACCTTCGGATTTCCATTATTTTGGTCTTTACAAAATTCTCTTAATGGAAAAAGTTTCAATTCCCTGGAAGACTGTAAAAGGCACCTGGAACAGTTCTTTGCTCAAAAAGATAAAAAGTTTTGGGAAGATGGAAATATGAAGTTGCCTGAAAAATGGCAGAAGGTAGTGGAACAAAAGGGTGAATACGTTGTTCAATAAATTTTTGGTGAAAATGAAAAATGTGTCTTTTATTTTTACTTAAAAACCGAAGGCACTTCTTGGCCAACCCAATATTTACCTATCAGTTATAGTGATAAATTATGTATAGAGAAAAAATCAGTAGAAGGGTAATGAGTGCCTGGGGGTTGTGTTTTATATAGTATGGTCAGGAATAGTTTCTCTGTGCATTTAACAGTTGAGCTCTTTGACTAGTGAGAATGGGTAAGCCACGCAAAGGCCTGGGGCAAGAGGGTTTCATGGTAGAGAAGAGCAAGAACAAAGGCCCTGAATTGGGAATGACTTGGACTCTACAGGTAAGGAAGAAAGGCAATGCATTTGAAGCTTTGAGAGAAGGGAGAGTGGATGAAGATGATGATGTCCAAGAGGTTAGAAGTCTCAAATTGAGTAGGGCTGTTAGATTTGAATAAGAGGTTGGATTCAAAGTTCTCACATACAATGCAACAGGAATATTTTTTTCCTCTCTCTTAAATACATATCCAGAATCTGACCACTTCTCAGAGCATCTATCACTATAGTCCTATTAAGCCACTATAACTTTCCATCTGGAATTTTATAATGCTCTCTTAATTTATATCCCTGCTTTTCACACTTACATTGTGTTCTTAACAGATCATACAGTGATCCTTCTAAAACAGAGCTATCTCAATGGCCCACGAACTGAGCCTTTGAGTAAACTAGAAAAGAATAGTCACCATTGGCAGATATATTTGAAAACTGAGCAGAAGAATTAGAAAAATTATCCCCCTAGGATTTCAATCTCTCGTGTCCTCTCTGCCAAGCTACTATGCAGTGCACAAAGCACACAACTGCAGAAGATGACTTCCCAGGCCATGCCTATGTCCTTTTCCTGCTTTATACTTCTCCCTTGTATTTATCTTCTAAAATACTACTTGACTGATTTGTTATTGACTTCCTCCACTCTCTACCCCCACTAGTATGCCAGTTCCATGAGGGCAGATAATTTGATTGTTTTGCTTACTACTTTAACCTCAACTCTCAGAATAGTCCTGGAACATGGTAGATTCTCAATAAATATTAAGTAAATGAATGATGAATATCACTGTAGCATTTTAAACATCCTGGTTGCTTTTGGAGAGTGAATCTTAAAGTACTAAGTGTGGTAGTAGGGAAGCCCCTTTGGAGCAATTTCAAGAATCTGAGCCATGGTCCCTTGTATTAGGGTGATGGCAGGAGAAATGGAGAGAAGTAGGTGAATTCAGAATCTGTTTTGATTGGTAAGCAGATAACACTTGCAGACTGATTGGATATGAAAAACTAGGGAAAAAGAAAGAGTCTAGGGTGACTTCTAAGGGTTTGATTTGAATAATTAGGTAGATGGGAAAGCAATTTACTGAAATGAGAAACAGGGAGAAGAGATTTGAGTGCTAATGGATGTATATGTGTGGAAACTAGGGCAGATATCTCTCAGTCGATTTTCTTTTATTTCTCTCTTCCTTTTCTCCTTCTTCTTCTTTGATGAACCAAATATAACAATTGTTTCCTTTATGGTTTTCTAAATCCTTTTGAATTTATGCTCAGAAAAACTTTCTTCTGAGGTAATTATGTATATTTTTAATATTTTAATATTTCATGTTTTTTGTATTTAAATTGATGCATTACTTGGAATTTATTTAGGCATATAACACAGAGTTCTGATTTAATTTTTCCCAAACATTTAACCAATTACCTCAGAAACATTTGTTCATCTGTTGAATAACTCCATCTTATTTTACATATTTTAAATATAACTTTTTTCCATATACCAACTTATTATATATGCTTGAATACGCTTGTGGGATTTCTTTCTCTTCTCTTAATGTTAACATTAAATAACATATTTTTTTCAATTAATGTAGTTAGTTTCCTTATTTTTCTTATTTTCAAAGTTGGATGAGTTGTTCTTAACCATTTATTCATCCTAATAAATCCCTTTAGGATTCTAATCCATTCTTTATACTGATACTTCAGCCAAATTAACTCATTTAAATAATCTAGTCTCTACTATTCTTCTGAGCTTCCCCTCTTTCCCACAGAAGTTTTCTCTATGGTTCAACCATAAAGGGATATTTAGGGTTCATATCTCTGCCTTACACTTGCTATGTACCTCTTTAGGACATTTTTTCTTCTGCCTAGAGAACATTGTTCTCTCCCTTCTAGACGCAAATTAGAGGCCAATGCCTCTATCAAAGTTAGTTTAGTGGCTCTGTTACTAGTGTCTTTAAAGTAGTATATCTATCATCTCTTTATACTAATTTCAAAATATGTAATTTCTTACACCCTGTCTTTATTAATAACTAAACGTGAATGTCATCAGGTGTTATCCCTGTTTGTACGCCCAGAATCATTCACATTTCCTGTCATTTAGTAAGTGTTAGATACATATTTGTTTAATGAATAAATGAATAAATATATAAAGATTGCTATTTTGTATGAGACATGACACCAAAAAACTCCTAGAAGAGAACATATATAAAATATTCTCTGACATAAATTGTAGCAAAGTTTTCTTCAGGTAGTTTCCCAAGGCAAAAGAAATAAAAGGGAAAATAAACAAATAGGACCTAATCATCTAAAAAGATTTTGCACCTCAAAAGACATCATAAACAAAATGAAAAGGCAACCTACAGAATGGGAGAAAATTTTTGCAAATGATGCGACCAACAAGGGGTTAATTTCCAAAATATGCAAACAGCTTATGCAACTCAATATCAAAAAACCAAACAACCTAATGAAAAAATGGGCAGAAGATTACCTTAAATGTAAATGGATTAAATGCTCCAACAAAAAGGCATAGACTGGCTGAATGGATACAAAAGCAAGACCCGTATATATGCCGTCTACAAGAAACCAACTTCAGACATAGGGACACATACAGACTGAAAGTGAGGGGATGGAAAAAGATATTCCATGCAAATGGAAGTCAAAAGAAAGCTGGAGTAGACATATCAGACAAAATAGACTTTAAAATAAAGACTATTACAAGAGACGAAGGACACTACATAATGACCAAGGGATCAATCCCAGAAGAAGATATAACAATTGTAAATATTTATGCACCCAACATAGGAGCACCACAATACATAAGGCAAATGCTAACAGCCTTAAAAGGGGAAATCAACAGTAATACAATCATATTGGAAGACTTTAACACCCCACTTTCACCAATGGACAGATCATCCAAAATGAAAATAAATAAGGAAACACAAGCTTTAAAGGACAAATTAGGCTAGACAGATTTAATTGATATTTATAGGACATTCCATCCAAAAACAACAGAATACACTTTCTTCTCAACTGCTCGTGGAACATTCTCCAGGATAGATCATATCATGGGTCACAAATCAAACCTTGGTAAATTTAAGAAAATTGAAATCATATCAAGTATCTTTTCCGACCACAACACTATGAGACTAGATATCAATTACAGGAAAAAAAAACTGTAAAAAAACAAATACATGGATGCTAAACAATATGCTACTAAATAACCAAGAGATCACTAAAGAAATCAAAGAAGAAATAAAAAAAATACCCAGAAACAAATGACAATGAAAACACAGTGACCCAAAACCTATGGGATGCAGCAAAAGCAGTCTCTAAGAAGGAAGTTTATAACAATACAAGCCTACCTCAAGAAACAAGAAATATCTCAAATAAACAACCTAACCTTACAGCTAAAGCAATCGGAGAAAGAAGAACAAAAAGAACCCTAAATTTAGCACAAGGAAAAAAATCATAAAGATCAGATCAGAAATAAATGAAAAAGAAATGAAGGAAACAATAGCAAAGATCAATAAAACTAAAAGCTGGTTCTTTCAGAAGGTAAACAAAATTGATAAACCATTAGCCAGACTCACCAAGAAAAAAAGGGAGAAGACTAAAATCAACAGAATTAGAAATGAAAAAGGAGAAGTAACAAATGACACTGCAGAAATACAAAGGATCATGAGAGACTAGTACAGCAACTATATGCCAATAAAATGGACAACCTGGAAGAAATGGACAAATACTTAGAAAAGCACAACCTTCTGAGACCGAACCAGGAAGAAATAGAAAATATAAACAGACCAATCACAAGCACTGAAATTGAAACTGTGATTAAAAATCTTCCAACAAACAAAAGCCCAGGACCAGATGGCTTAACAGGCGAATTCTATCAAACATTTAGATAAGAGCTAACAACTATCCTTCTCAAACTCTTCCAGAACATAACAGAGGGAGGAACACTCTTAAACTTATTCTACAAGGCTACCATCACCCTGATACCAAAACCAGACAAAGATGTCACAATAAAAGAAAATTACAGACCAATATCACTGATGAACATAGATGCAAAAATCCTCAACAAAATACTAGCAAACAGAATCCAGCAGCACATTAAAAGGATCATACACCATGATCAAGTGGGCTTTATCCCAAGAATGCAAGGATTCTTCAATATATGCAAATCAATCAATGTGATACACCATATTAACAAACTGAAGGATAAAAAGCATATGATAATCTCAATAGATGCAGAAAAAGCTTTCAACAAAATTCAACACCTATTTATGATAAAAACTCTCGGAAAGTGGGCACAGAGGGAACTTACCACAACATAATAAAGTCCATATATGACAAACCCACAGCCAACATCATTCTCAATGTTGAAAACCTGAAACCATTTCCTCTAAGATCAGGAATAAGACAAGGTTGCCCACTCTCACTGCTATTTCTCAGCTTAGTTTTGGAAGTGTTAGCCACAGCAGTCAGAGAAGAAAAAGAAATAAAAGGAATCCAATTTGGAAAAAAAGAAGTAAAACTGTCCCTGTTTGCAGATGACATGATACTATACATAGAGAATCCTAAAGATACTACCAGAAAACTACTAGAACTAATCAATTAATTTGGTAAACTAGCAGGATACAGAATTAATGCACAGAAATCTCTTGCATTCCTATACACTAATGACAAAAAAATCTGAAAGGGAAATTAAGGAAACATTCCCATTTACCACTGCAACAAAAAGAATAAAATACCTAGGAATAAACCTACCTAAGGAGACTAAAGACCTGTATGCAGAAAACTATAAGACACTGATGAAAGAAATTAAAGATGATACAAACAGATGGAGAGATATACCATGTTCTTGGATTGGAAGAATCAATATTGTGAAAATGACTATACTACACAAAGCAATCTACAGATTCAGTGCAATCCTTATCAAGCTCCCAATGACATTTTTCACAGAACTAGAACAAAAAATGTCACAATTTGTATGGAAACACAAAAGACCATGAATAGCAAAAGCAATCTTGAGAAAGAAAAATGGAGCTGGAGAAATCAGGCTCCCCAACTCCAGACTATACTACAAAGGTATAGTAATCAATACAGTATGGTACTGGCACCAAAACAGAAATATAGATCAATGGAACAGCATAGAAAGCCCAGAGATAAACCCACACACATATGGTCACCTTATCTTTGACAAAGGAGGCAAGAATATACAATGGAGAAAAGATAGCCTCTTCAATAAGTGGTGCTGGGAAAACTGGACAGCTACATGTAAAAGAATGAAATTAGAATATTTCCTAACTCTGTACACAGAAATAAACTCAAAATGGATTAAAGACCTAAATGTAAGGCCAGACACTATAAAACTCATAGAGGGAAACATAGGCAGAACACTCTCTGACATAAATCACAGCAAGATCCTTTTTTTTTACTTTATTTATTTATTTATTTATTTATGGCTGTGTTGGGTCTTCATTTCTGCGCGAGGGCCTTCTCTAGTTGTGGCAAGTGGGGACCACTCTTCATCACGGTGCGCGGGCCTCTCATTATCGCAGCCTCTCCCGTTGCGGAGCACAGGCTCCAGACGCGCAGGCTCAGCAATTGTGGCTCACGGGCCTAGTTGCTCCGCGGCATGTGGGATCCTCCCAGACCAGGGCTCGAACCCGTGTCCCCTGCATTGGCAGGCAGATTCTCAACCACTGCGCCACCAGGGAAGCCCCGCAAGATCCTTTTTTGACCCACCTCTTAGAGAAATGGAAATAAAAACAAAAATGAACAAATGGGACCTAATGAAACTTAAAAGCTTTTGCACAGCAAAGGAAACCTTAAACAAGACCAAAAGACAACCCTCAGAATGGGAGAAAATATTTGCAAATGAAACAACTGACAGAGGATTAATCTCCAAAATATACAACTTATGTAGCTCAATATCAAAAAAACAAACAACCCAATCCAAAAATGGGCAGAAGACCTAAATAGACATTTCTCCAAAGAAGATATACAGATTGCCAACAAACACATGAAAGAATGCTCAACATCATTAATTATTAGAGAAATGCAAATCAAAACCACAATGAGGTATCACCTCACACCAGTCAGAATGGCCATCATCAAAAAATCTACAAACAATAAATGCTGGAGAGGGTGTGGAGAAAAAGGAACCCTCTTGCACTGTTGGTGGGAATGTAAACTGATACAGCCCCTATGGAGAACATTATGGAGGTTCCTTGAAAAACTAAAAATAGAACTACCACATGACCCAGCAATCCCACTACTGGGCATATATCCTGAGAAAACCATAATTCAGAAAGAGTCACGTACCACAATGTTCATTGCTCCTTTGTTTACAATAGCCAGGACATGGAAGCAACCTAAGTGTCCATCGACAGATGAATGGATAAAGAAGATGTGGCACATATATAACAATGGAATATTAATCAGCCATAAAAAGAAAGGAAATTGAGTTATTTTTAGTGAGACGGATGGACCTAGAGGTGTCATACAGAGTGAAGTAAGTCAGAAAGAGAAAAACAAATACCGTATGCTAACACATATATATGGAATCTAAAAAATGGTTCTGAAGAACCTTGGGGCAGGGCAGGAATAAAGACACAGATGTAGAGAATGGACTTGAGGACATGGGGAGGGGGGAAGGGTAAACTGGGACAAAGAGAGAGAGTGGCATTGGCATATATACACTACCAAATGTAAAACAGATAGCTAGTGGGAAGCAGCCGCATAACACAGGTAGATCACCTCGGTACTTTGTGACCACCTAGAGTGTTGAGATAGAGCAGGTGGGAGGGAGGGGATATGGGGATATATGTATACATATAACTGATTCACTTTGTTGTACAACAGAAACTAACACAACATTGTAAAGCAATTATACTCCAATAATGATGTTTAAAAAAAAAAAAAAATGGGCAGAAGACCTAAGTGGGCATTTCTCCAAAAAAGACACACAAATGTCCAATAGGCACATGAAAAGATGCTCAACAGTGCTAATTATTAGAGAAACGCAAGTCAAAACTATAATGAGGTATCACCTCACACCAGTCAGAATCACCATCATTAAAATGTCTATAAATAATAAATACTGGAGAGGGTGTGGAGAAAAGGGAACCTTCCTCCACTGTTGGTGGGAATGTAAATTGGTGTAGCTGCTATGGAAAGGAGGTAAGGAGGTTCCTTAAAAAACTAAAAATAGAGCAACCATATGATCAGGCAATCCCCCTCCTAGGCATACATCTGGAAATGATGAAAACTCTAATTTTAAAAAATACATTCACCCTAATATTCATAGCAGCACTATTTACATACAGTAGCCAATACATGGAAGTAACCTAAGTGTCCATCAACAGATGAGTGGATAAAGAAAATGTGGTATATATATATATATATATATATATATATATATATATATATATACATACATACATACAATGGAATTCTACTCAGCTATAAAAAAGAACAAAATAATGCCATTTGCAGCAACATGGATGGACCTAGAGATTACCATACTAAGGGAAGTAAGTCAGACAGAGAAAGACAAATATTATATAACACTTATATGTGGAATCTGAAAAAATTAAAAATTTATTTTCAAAACAGAAACAGAATCACAGACTTAGAAAGCAAACTTAGGACTATCACAGGTGAAAGGGTGGGTATAAATTAGGAGCATGGGATTAACAGATCCACACTAGTATATACAAAATAGATAAGCTACAAGGATTTACTGTATAACACAGGGAACTATATTCAATATCTTATAAAATGTATAATGGAAAAGAATCTGAAAAAGAATATGTATATATCTGAATCACTTTGCTGTAAACCTGGAATTAGTATAATATTGTAAGTCAACTATACTTCAATAAAAAAAAAAATGATTCCTATTTGGCCTCCATCATTCTTCACTTTTCCAGACTAAAATGCCTGAGTTCTTTTAAGTTTTTACATGACACTTCACAACTCTAGAAACACCAGTTTGTAACTATTTCTCATTTGTAACCTACTAAATGTTTAAAAAAAGGAGAATTGATCTTTATTTTCTTAGCGTAGACATTATAATTCTGTTGCTCACAGCTTTAAAACTGTCTTAGCTTTTTAAATAACATGTCACTTTATGAGTTTCTATGAAGTTTGTAGCCAGCCTCAACCCCCAAGGCCTTTTCATTGACTTACTGTTTTTCCCCACTCATCCATCCTTAACTAAACACTTTTTTAAATGCAGAAATATACATATATGTGTGTTTAAATTTATCTTTTTATTCATTATAGACCATAGAGATCATTTAAAACTATGATTTAATTATCAAACATAGTACTATCAATTGCACTCAAATCTAAAATTCGCTAAGTATGTTTTCTATTTCTTCTCTCCAGTTGGTTATATGAATGTTGTACATCCAGTGCCTTGTGGTATGGCATTGGAGACCCTAGCATTTGATTGATTATTCAACCAAACTATGTTTTTCCAAGGGATTTGTAAGTTTTGTGAGAGACTTTGCCAAAAGCTTTTCTGAATCTATGACATCTTCATCTATCTTCTTAGTAATCCTGCTAAAACCCTATTTTAGACTGGCTTAATAGAGGATAGAAATAACAAATTCTAGATCTGAATGCTATTTTTAATACATGTTATCATGTAGAAACCATAGTTAGAAAAGGCTCTGGTACTATTTTTGTGTAATTCTCTCATTTCTGCCCTCTCCATTGTGTCAGCTTCATTTGCAGGATGCCTTTTCTCATGATAGCAAAAAGGCTGCAGCAGTTTAAGCTTCTGTAACCATATCATCCAGACAGAAAGAGTGTCTCAGTGCCAGCATTGCTGGAGAGAGTCTTGGGCTTTGAGTGGACTGAACCATTCCTTTACTGCTTTATTCCTCCCCCAGAAAAGTCATGCAATGACTGCTTAGGCCTGGGTTACCTGAATCAATCAGTGTCCATAGACAGGAGGCTGCATTGAGCATAGAGTCAATCCTTCTCAAAACCCATTGCTGCTATGCAGGGTAAAAGGAGTTGAGGAAAAAACTCAGCAGGGTCTCCAGAAGACATAAACCTAGATACAGACAAACACATAGGCAGTATGTGAGTGGTCAGTTTTGAGATAGTTGAAAGCTTTCTGGCTGGAGTGATTGAAAAGGCATTGTGTACATGGTCACATGTGAATGAAATTTATAAGGTTGAGAGTATTTTCTTATATGGGACAATAGAAGGAATATTTCAGGAAGAAGGAAGAATATTGGGTCATCTTCTAATTTTATTGGCCAATATCTAACATCTTTGTTTCAGCCTTCTTGATGCATCCAATTTTAAAGTTTGTGGGAGAAATGTACTGAGAAATGGTGGGTCTGTGACCATGTTTTCTTTCCTTTTACCATAAAAACCCTCAGGGGCTGTGTGTTTGTCTGAGCAAGCTGTCAGCCAATTAGAGTTTACTGCTGGAGAAGAAGCTGAGAAAGGTAATCCCGCTCCTTCAAGGCATAGTTAGAAAGAAAATATGAATCTTAAGTAGTACACATTATTTCATCCACTGAGAACCAAGAGAAACTAGTTAAGCAGGAAGAAGAGAGGACAGTTTTAATGGGCTCATTTAAACAGGAAAACCACAGCATACCCAGAAGTCATTTCTTTCTCATGGCCTAGAATTGTGAAGGAGGAAAGCATTAATGAGTTGAAACTGACATTTAAGACCCCCTTCTTCAGTATTTCACATATTAGAAATGCTATAATTTGAAGATGATTGTACTAGAAGTCAGGGGCTATGTATCCTCGTCTGATGTTAATGACTTTATGCAAGGCCTTTACCCTTTCTTATCTTCTGAGTCCTCCTGTGTAAAAGAAACGTAGTAATGACTGCCACGGATTCATTAAAGTGGTAATGACATACCTACTGAGAAATAAAATATCCTTGCATTTAACCAGTATATAGCCTATTTAATCTTTTTCACTTCCAGGTCACAGTCTTTAGGATCAGAAAACCATCACAAATCACTTGTGTCATGCCATATCATGCACAAGCCAGTGGACATGCTGTATCCACACAATCCAAGGAAGTCTTCTAAAAATATGTTTATTGAGTCCTCACTTATGGAATCTTCAGATTCAGTTGGTCTAGGGTAAGAGCAGAGAATCTGTATTTTTTAAAAATCTCCCTAGATGATTCTGATTCTCGGGTTTGGTAAACATTGATCTCATCCAACCATGTTATTCAGAAGAAAAGAAAACTGGTTTTAATTGGAAGAACTGAGTAAAGTCTAGCCATCCAGTCAATTGCCTAGAAACACTAATCTATAACAAATTCTAAGACATTATGTGAGTGCTAAAATATCATTTATAATGTTAAAAATGAGAGAAATTATATGAAAACGTTTTGGAATATAGAAGAAATGTTTTAGTAATAAATTTCTTGGAGTGTTTAGGAGTGGCGAGAAAAGAAAATTAAAACCACCAAGTGGCATTAGTAACTACATTGAGCCTCCTCTGCTCTGGAGAAAAATCTCTTTATTGCAAAAAAAAGAAAAAAAAAAGAATTGTGAATCTGTAAGTTGAGCCAGGCTAGCAGTGAACCTCTTTCTCCTCAGTTACAGAGCTCAGTTGCTCCTCTAAATAAATGGAGAACAGAGACTTCCAGAGAATTGATTTTAAGGGGCTGTCTAGCATGCCCTCATGTCTCCATCCAGCCCTGTAGAGTGGCCTCCTTAAAGCCATACAACTAGTCTCGTGCAGATTTGAGACTATACTCAATGTCTTTATTTCCAAGTCCAGACTCATTTGAGCACCTCATACCATTCCACACGCATCTATCTTTAAAAATACTTTTGCAAAGTTACTTTCAATTAATGAATAGCCAGTGCTTCACAGTAATAGATCCTAACTCCTCTTCCATAAGCTTTTAGTAAAGATGGCCATGTGAGTTTGTACTTGCAGGGCAACATATGTTCGGTTAGAGCCCTATGTTCAGACTCTACATCAGCCCCTGGGAACTGCTGATTAGAGCTAGGGAAGATCAGCAAAGAAGGAAAGGCAATAAAAATGCAATATTCTGGGGAAAAATATTAACTGGCTGTATCCTAAAATTTATATATGTGTAGATATACTCATGTGTGTGTATCTCTAGTCATATGTTTATGACTACATAACTACTACACTTATTCACCACTAGTTGCCTAGTTTTTATAAAGTAAGTTGATCACAAGACAGGTGACATGATTCCTTAAACCCTTAAAGTCAATGCAGACATATCTCAGTTTAAGAAATTTGATAAACAAAATTTAGACTTGCAGTCTATAAGTCAAAGGATAATTATTTACACTGAGAAAAGATTTTTAGAAATTAAACCCTCCTTTTAAATAGAAATTATCCTACTTCATTTAACATCTGTATTTTGTTCAAAAATTATCTGATAGATAGTCCGGAGGACACTAACCTAAAGCTAAAATATTTGAACACATTATGAATAGAAGATCTACCCAAATTTGCAATGATGAGGTCATGTGGTCATAGTTTTCCAAACAATTTTTTGTGTGGGGGGAATCTAATCTTCAAAGACTTCATACATGGGGAACAATGTGTTCTGGGAAATAAGTTCAGAAAATATTCCATACTTTTGAAGATTTGCAAAGCATTTTAGCATAATTAAGGCTCTGAAAATGCCTGCTGCATATAAGCTGTTTAATTTTTCTCTACCATTTCCCCCCAAGTTTATGTGACCACAGAACAATTTAACACAAGACTTATTTAATACTCCCTTATACTACTGTTCAGACAATTGTAGATGCAAATCAAATAGAAAACAGATTTTACACCTTTCAAGACAATAATATATGGCATTTTAACTAGATTTGTGACCTTCTTAAGAGCTGGGTCTATACATTATATTCTCTGCAAGACCTAAAGCTGTGTTGGGCCTATAATGGGTGCCTAATCACCAATTTCTAAATAAATCATTGGGCAATCAGTATTTGGCATATGCTTGAAATGGGAAAAAAAGGGGAAAATCTTTTGTCCTTTTAGAAACAAAGTTATTTTTGTCTTCAGAAATATTAAAATCATGCTCATTGTTATTTCAATTTGTAGCCTGCAAATCAGCTGATCATAACTTGTTTAAGGCAGGAACAAATGTGACTAGATTTGTCTGCCCACCTGAAGGAAAATAGAAAATTGTGACTTGTCAGCAGAGACTATAATGACAAATATTAAGATAGCAACATGTAATAGAAAGAGATGAATTCCAACTCTGCCGCGAGTAGCTGCTCTGTGTCCCAGGAGGCTGAACTAGTTTGTGTGTATGCCATCTCTATCCTGCCAGGAACCTAACTGATAAATTGGGTATGTGGTGACTTTGTACAACCAATGGATTTCTTTTAGCCTCAGTTTCTTTACCTGTGAAATGGGGATAATAACATCTATCCTTTTTACCTCATAAACCTGGGGGAAATTTTAATGAGTCAATGTTGTTTCTTATTTCCTTTCCCACCTTTTTAATTCTAGAAGGTGACCAGGAAAAACTGTGCAAACTAAGTCTTGCCCTTGTTTCAGATAAGAGATATTCTCCTGTGGAAGAGAATTCCCAGACTGAGCCCTGTGGTGGTCAAAATCTACGCAATACTCCTCAAATAGTATACATTGTGTGCATGTGTGGAGAGCTTGTGCAGTAACTTTGAAGAGAAGGGAGATCTACACAGAAGAGATGCCCAGACTAGAGGCCTCTCACTGGGTAACAATGATATAGAAAACCTGAAGACCTTTCTTTTTGTAACTAACTCACAAGGTCCATCCTCTAGGGCACCTAGAAGTAAGAGTACCAGAATAAGATAATGATGTACTATTGTAGTGAAGTCACCCATACTTCTTCAAGTATACCGTGTGGATGATGAGATGCTTTCTGGGAACCTGATGGCTAAAAGTTGATTTGAAATAATAATGAGGATAACCATTCACAGTCAATAAATATTTGTTGAATTTTCATATATCAGCCTTGTTGTGCTAGACACATCTAACTATAATATTTGCTTATTTAAGGTAATGTAACTCAAAATCAAGAGAAAACTATTAGACATAAAATTTTCCTGATACGCTAGCCTATGTTGCTCATTTTGTTTGCACCAAAGCGAGTAATCAGGTGAAAAGAGCTTTCATATCCTTTCCTTAGAATAGAGACAGCATTTGTGATTTAATCTCCAAAACCTTTCTGATATGCAATGTTCTCACATTGTAATAGTAAACTGAAGGGTAGAAAAAGGCTGATTGCTTTCATCTGCTTCTCCACTCCATGCAATGTTTTATATGTCCTTCTCTAAGGTTTATGCATAGCTAAAGAGGATGCTAATTACACAGAGAGATGTGTCCTTGGTTGAAGGTAGATCAGTAACAGTAGTCTTTGATAGAACCATTAAGTGAAGGCTCCTTCAAGTTTTTATTTGTTTAATTGATTTCATCAAAATTACATATAAATCAGATCAATAACTAAGAGAAACCTTTGGAGGTAACTAATTAACAATATATGAGATCTATCCATATATAATAAGATTGAACTGCTATGTGTCAGATAAAACAAGCACCATACACCATATATATCATACACACACACACACACAAACATACACACACACACACATACACACCAATAAGCCAGTATATAACATAGTGACTCTGTTCAGCTATTGTATTTAGGATTGGAAGAATTTACTCAGTTTTTACTATTATTCTTCCACGTTTTACAAACACATGGAGGCTACACAATACACTACTTAATAACGAAGTTATCACTGAAGAAATCAAAGGGGAAATCAAAAAATACCTAGAAACAAATGACAATGGAGACACGACGACCCAAAACCTATGGGATGCATCAAAAGCAGTTCTAAGAGGGAAGTTTATAGCAATACAAGCCTACCTCAAGAAACAGGAAACATCTCGAATAAACAACCTAACCTTGCACCTAAAGCAATTAGAGAAAGAAGAGCAAAAACACCCCAAAGCTAGCAGAAGGAAAGAAATCATAAAGATCAGATCAGACATAAATGAAAAAGAAATGAAGGAAACAATAGCAAAGATCAATAAAACTGAAAGCTGGTTCTTTCAGAAGATAAACAAAATTGATAAACCATTAGCCAGACTCATCAAGAGAAAAAGGGAGAAGACTCAAATCAATAGAATTAGAAATGAAAAAGGAGAAGTAACCACTGACACTGCAGAAATACAAACGATCATGAGACATTACTACAAGCAAGTCTATGCCAATAAAATGGACAACCTGGAAGAAATGGACAGATTCTTAGAAATGCACAACCTACCGAGACTGAACCAGGAAGAAATAGAAAATATGAACAGACCAATCACAAGCACTGAAATTGAAACTGTGATTAAAAATCTTCCAACAAACAAAAGCCCAGGACCAGATGGCTTCACAGGCGAATTCTATCAAACATTTAGAGAAGAGTTAACACCTATCCTTCTCAAACTCTTCCAAAATATTGCAGAGGGAGGAACACTCCCCAACTCATTCTACGAGGCCACCATCACCCTGATACCAAAACCAGACAAAGATGTCACAAAGAAAGAAAACTACAGGCCAATATCACTGATGAACATAGATGCAAAAATCCTCAACAACATACTAGCAAACAGAATCCAACAGCACATTAAAAGGATTATACACCGTGATCAAGTGGGGTTTATTCCAGGAATGCAAGGATTCTTCAATATACGCAAATCAATCAACGTGATACATCATATTAACAAATTGAAGGAGAAAAACCATATGATCATCTCAATAGATGCAGAGAAAGCTTTCGACAAAATTCCACGTTTATTTCATATTTGTTTTATGTTTTATTAAATGGAGTGGGAGAAAGCCGTAAATAAAACATTATTATTTATGGCAAATCTGTTGTGTGTGGCTCAATAAACTGGACTGAAGTTTCTTAGGCAGGGCCCCAAACTCAGTGAAATTAGATGATTTATTGAGCTCCTCAAACACAAACTTGAAAAAGTATATAACAAGGCTGTAGTCAATAGTCATCATATTCATCATAAAAGTGTTGACTTGTGGCAAGTGTTAAATAAATTTAACTTTTATATGGTGTCTCACACTGTAATATCCTTCAGGGATAAAGCACATTCCCTGTTGCCTTACCTTTGGCTTGAGACAAGGAACATGGCATAGACCAGCATGAACTCAAAGCTCAACTAAAATTAAGCAACTTAATGTACATCTAACTAAAAGGTATTTGATATACCTGCTAAGGAGACAGGATTACTGCATCTTAAGGACCTCCATCTGCAGAATTGTAAGCACTGAATTTCCCTCTCAAAGTAGAGAGTTGATTTGGTTACTTTAAGGAAGTTGAGATTTTTCTGAGCAAATTGTAGACAAGATTTCTGAATGATCTTTCATCTTTTCTGCATGCACATAAGAAAACATAAAGTGTTAAATTTCCAGCCATGGCTGCATAGACTATAAACTCCTACACATTTTCTCCTATTCTCTACCAGAGACATGTAGTTTGCTTTTTATTTTTTTCTGAACCTTCTCAATTGTCTCTCATCACTGATAAAGCAGAAAGGTGGTAGAAGTGCATAGAATATGTTTTTGGGCTTTTCAGAAGACCTATCTATATAAACTAAAATAACCAAGCCTCCAGCAATTGATAAAATCAACCACAAAAACTCCTGCACCAAATATCAGACCTCCTTTTTTTTTCCCCACAAAGTCCAGTAATCCCGCTACCTGATATATGCAAGTTGTGATTAGAAAGAAAGAAGAGGAGCTAGAACTTTACTGTATGTGGCCAATGGCTATGGCAAAACTTCCTAAGCATGGGATCAAGTGTTTCTTAATCCTTGAGATGGGCATGTTAGTATTTGCCTTGTCTACCTCACAGTGTTGTAGTAAAACTCTAAAGAGATCATTTTTGTGGTAAAAGTGCTTTGAATACTGTGGAGTGCTTTAAAAAATGTCTCTCCCTTTTCGTCTCAAAAGTTCAAAGTGACAGCTGGAGAGCAGGCAATGACCAGAATTGGATAAAAGATGGAGATTAAGCAGAAGCATGCGAGAAGGAGGCCCCTTTGATCACCTAATCTACACTCCCATTCTTATATCTCTTCAAGAAGGATAAAAATAAACTGATTGGTCTGATTCCAGGACATGTATGGCCATAGTTAATCATGAGAGAGTTCATAATTCATTGAAAGGCCACACAAGAATATGGCATGTTCTTCTGTCTCTTCACCTTATAAAGTCTAAAGCATAAGAGAGTAGTCCTGGCCATCCTGCCCCTTTCTCCCTTGCATCTTAAATATTGACTCTCTCTTCTTTTTCATCTCCTGAGGTTCTATAATGACAACCAGAATACAAAAATATTATAAATTTAGGTTAGGATTTAGTATCCTAAGGATTAGAGGGTAAAACTTTGCACTGGGGTTTGGGCAATAGCCCAGATGACAATAATGTAATTTTGGTTCCTCTGCCATTGTTACTTTCACAAAGTCTTCTCTTGAGTGCATTGTGAGAAGAAATGGTTATGGTCTGGGGTGGGATTCAGATACTATTCTTTCCCTAGTCATATTGTCAAAACATTGCTTTGATTTATGGCACATACCATTAAAATTCCCTGTACCATTATTTATTGAACAAATGTGTTGTTCTAGACATAGGAGATACAGATGTTTACAAGGCAGATGAGGATCTTGCTTTTGTGAAATGTGTGTTCTATGGGGGAGGAGCGCCAAAACATGTTATAAACATATACCTCTACAGAGAGGGAGAGAGGAGATGGGCGGGTGGGGGGGGTGACTAGGTGATTATTTCGTATTGGTTGAGCAAGGAAGCTCTCTCTAAGGAGATCACATTAAGGTCAAAGGACATAGAAAAAGAGAAGGGCCCAGGAGGCCAATCGGTGGAGCCAAGAAAGACGGCCGAGAAGGATCAATTAGTGCGGTGGAGGAAAACCATGAGGGATGGCATCCCTGTGTTTCAGAGCCCTTCTACTTAGGTACATAAAGATTTATTCTTGCCATCAAACAATGTCTGCAGTTGATGAGATTTAAGGGAAAGAGTTTCAGAAGTTTTATAAGATGTCTTACCAAAACCATTTGTGAAAGAATCCTTATTTTATAGCTTTGGTTCCTTCGCTATGCTAGCGAAGCAACGTTGTCTAATCTTCTTAAGAAGTTGTGACTTCACGTTATAAGCATCAATGCAAGATTTCATGCAGAATCGGAGGACTTTGAAATGAACTTGAATTCTTTACTCACATTCCCCAGTAGGAAGTACATCTCACCTGGCTTGAAATGCTGAAAATTCAAGTGTTTAATGATCAGGTTAGTAATGGCTTTAAAAATCATACTGTGGTATCTCAATCCATATCACTTCTAATAAAGGTAACTCAAATGTTTCAGAAGTAAGCCTAGATTTATTTTTGATGCAGCAGAATGTCTGCAGGCCACAATGTGGTTCTATGAAAGATGACAGGTGGAAAGAAACAAATTTACACAGGAAATTTTGGAACAATGAGACATGAGGTTAAGGAGTATTGATTTGGAATTTCTGTATAGTTTGGAGGTCAAATGGAAACCAGATGGCCAAAGGAATTGTAAAATATTTGCTTTACAATTTGGTAGTAGTGAGAGAAATAACGTGTGTGTATAGCCAACATCCCAGCCATCCTTATCCTTGGTATGTATCCTGAAGGATTTCTCATATTGATCCCTAAGGGAACATGTGTGAGATTGTTCATCGTGGCAGTGTTTACAGAAGAGAAGACCGAGGCAACCTAGGGATATGAGAATGGATACAGCAATGGATAACCAAAATGTGGTAGATAAATACTGTATGATGTCACAGTTGAAAATAAATACTTAAATGTTCAGATAGCAAAATGCACAGAACTTGCAAATATATTATGGAGTGAAAAAAAAGAAGAAACAGAAAGAAATTTACAGCACGACATTTATATTTATATTTTAAAATACCCTAATACCACTACCTATTTTATAAGGATACATTCATATCAAAAGACTGAAATCAAATACATTAGTGTGGGTGCCTATGGGAAGGGAGGAGGTTGAATGTAGGAAAAGGGATGCAGGAGAAAAACAGAAAAACTAAAACTGAATTAAAAAGAGAGTTTATTCTGATAACATGTTATGAAACAAAGATAACTCATGTCTCTATTTCTGAGGGCAAAAAGATTTTTAAAAAACCAATAAACACTCATTTTATTCACTGCAAATTTCACGCAAAAGTAAGCAAACACAAATCCTATTGAGTAAAATGATGGGAAATAATTTCTTACTTATCTTAAGGTAATGCAGCAAGTTGCGGACTAGAGCGTGCTCCCTCCCTAATATTGCAAGTTCAGGCCCACACAGCCCCTGAACTTGGTGGTGAGGGCTGGGTATCTGGTAAAATAAGCAAGGAAATAGCACTGGAGGAGTAGGTGAGTGTTAACATTTGGTTAGTGACCGTCAATTTAGAGAGACTAACTCATATCCACACATTCGCAGGCTTGAGTTGTGAATATTAGAAGGAAAATGGGGGAATATCAAAACCATGCCATGTGTAACAGAAAGCAAAGAAAACAATGGGCTGGTCCCTCTTCCCCTCCCTGTTAGCTCTTGCAGTGCCTACAGATGTTTTCCTTCTGACTCTCATCTTTGCTTCCCTCTGTGACCCTTCCCCTCATACTGATTTTGTTTTTAACTTTCCTTGACTCTCAGTCCTGGCCTCCTGACTTCCTTGTAACTAACACCATATCCCTGTTGGCCTGGCATCCACTCGAAGATTATTGCTTTGCACTGGCATCAGAGAACTTCCTCCTCTCCTGACCCTGACAGCCTCCATTCAGTGCTGTGTATTTGGAAAAGGGAGGAAGGGCAGAGGCTCCCACACAGAAACATCTGTGTCGGTACCCATTTTCTCAGATCTACTTGGAATATTTTTCTTCATACTACGTTGGCTATTAGAGTGGGTCTAATGTTGCTTTTTAATGAAAGCCACCTTTAGAGTTAGGGAAAATCACATTCATATTTATATAAAGCCTTCTTATGTGAGATCCGAATGTTTATGCCCAGGTTCCCAAGAAGTCATAGGCCAAGGAGAAGACAAAAACCTACATAGATTGGTACTTAAGGCAGTAAGCTAATATGGATCCTTTTATAATTTAGCACTGAACTGCCCTCCTTATATAACCAAGGGGGGAATTTCCTTTGGATTGAATATCTGTTTCCTGTTCTGATAATTGACACCTGCTCCAAATTTGGATGAGGATGCCACGTGCAGGGTCAGCATCTGGTGTTCCAAGCCAAAGTGAGCTTAGAAGACTCCATGTGTGATCAGAAATGGAGAAACTTTCTGGCTGAGGTTTTCATTAGGCAAATGAAAGTTTTAGGGTTTCATTTCACTTCAAAGACAAGATCCACTGAGTGGTACATCCTGTTGCACTGGTAGTGATGAGATTATATTAATAGCCATGAGGCACCAGAGCTGAAGAGTGGAATAGAAGGCATCTACTTCTTAGCCATAAAACGTGAGTAGTTAGGCAGTGCCAGTGGTTTTTGTAAAATTGAAGAGATGATTAAAATTTCCTCAAGTCCTCAGAAAGTTTCCCTTCAAATATGTTTGCCACTTTGTGATGGAATGAATCTTGCAAATATTTCAATAACCAGAAGCTATCTCAGCTATGTTGTATAAGCAGGAGTTAAAAGTCAACTCAATTGTTACGAACAGCTACTGTAAAATAACTTTTTGACTCTGCATTTTACATGCCTTTCAGCTAACTACTGCCATCTCTGTTCATTAAAATAGATTGATATAACCAAGGAACATCACATTTATTAAGCGTTTACTCTGTGTGTGCCAGATATGTTGTTAGATAATTAGCAAGCCTGTGATTTGTCATTTATCTATTTTGCTGTCAGATCCTTTCTCTACCTTTCTGCTGCTGTGTTTTGTTTCACATGGAACGACATTTCCAAGGCTTCCTTTTCCTTTGGTTTCCATGTAGGTTTGGTCAATGGGAGGCATTGTTAAAAGCCTAGTGTCCTTTTCTTGGCAGTTCTGACAGCATCTGAGCCTCTGCTGCTATTACAGGTTTCATGAGGCAGCCTCTCTCTCAGAGTTCCACATACTACTGAGCAGGCCCTACTTGGCTTCCCCTTTTACCAACTTATCCCCGACCCCAAGCTCCAGCAATGCCACTTGGTCCTTTTGTTCTTTCAGGAATAAAGGTGGTTGTGGCTACCTCCTAAGTCTAAATTCTGAGTTGCCTCACTGTTCCTTTATCAGCCTCTCACCTATACCAGCACCTGTGTAACCAATTTCCTGTTTCAATTTCTTTATGTTTGAAATATCCCACGTGGTTTCTGCTTTCCTGATTGGTTGTCAGCTGATAGATTGAACATGTGTACTATTTTGATTAACCCAAACAACAAAATTCTCAGGACAGTATCATAATCCTACAGAATAATAACACAGGATGCTAAGACTTTGTAAAGTAAAAAATGTGTATGGGTATGTGTATGCCTGTGTGTACACGTGCATGCGTGTGTGTGTGTGCGTTCATGGTCATAACGATAGGAAATAAGGGATCTCGTTTGTGAACTATATTCTCCAAACTTATGTTCTTTCAATGACACTGCATTGCCGTACCTTCCCCCCTGTAATCTGTTGTATTATAGAATATTATTAAATCTACATGTCCCTTCTAAGCAGAAAATCCTCCCTAGTGGGAAGAACTGCCAGGGAAAGGGAGAAAGCAAACCATCAATGATGCATGTGTATCTAATTTTTTTCCTCTGCTCCCAAAGGATAAATACCTTTACTTCTACTCATGATCAAACTATTCCTTGAATCCTTGACCCAAACCCCTCAGTTGTTTTCTAGATCCTTGCTTCTTCAGTTATCTCCCTTCTACTGTAACTTCAACTTTTTTTATTTCCACTAGATCCTTCCCAAAACTTACATACAAAACTCCCATCGTTAACAGCAGCACTCTCCCTTAAATCCCGCACCCGACACACGCTCTCACCTTTCGTGTCTCCACTCTGCCTTCTCATCTCCCATTCACTTCCCCGCCAAGTGTAATCTGACTTCTGCCTTTATTACTCTACTTCTTTCATTCTGAACACTACATGATCTGCTGATTGCTAAATTCTCTAACCCCTGATCTTAAAGGATCCTTCTGCTACATTTGACACTATTTCCTCACTGCCATGACTTTCACCACCACTCTCCTTTACTAGTTACGCTCTTACAAATAAGACTGTGTTTTCATGTGTCCTCACAGGCTTCTGTTTCTCTACCTCCTCCCTACATATTGGTATTCCTCAGGATTCTGGCCTGCCCATTACTATTCTTATTGCACATACTTTCACTAGAAAGTCTCATCCATTCTTCAAGCTTTCAAATATGATTTATATGTTAAAATTCCCAAATATATATTTGCATCACAGTTTCTCCAGATGTTTAGATTCATTATCATAAAGCCTGCTAACCATCTTTAACACAATATTTCCAGAACTGAACTCATCACCGTAACCTTCAGAATCGGCTTTCTCAATGTAATCTACATTTTACCATCTTCTGAGCATCTGAATCACTCATACCTGGAACCTGAGAGTTTCCCACGCTCTTCCCTCTCTCCCATCCACCAACTTTAGCCAGTTTTGGCTCCTACATATCCTTCATCTGGTCCCTCTTCTCAGTCTCTACTATCACTTCCCTAGTTCCGCTGTGATCTTGCCCTTCTCTGTCCACACCCTATACCATGAGTGATTTTGTTATGCAAGATTCCTGCTTAACTCTCAAACTTCACCTGCATCAACTCCCTCTCTGTCTAGGTGTCCTGGCATCACGAGCCTTCTTAAGTTCCATGCATGTGTCATGTTTCCTCTTACCAAAGGACCACTGCCCATATTATTTCCTCTTTCTGGACAGATAGTCACTCTCTCATTACCTAGTTAAGCTTTCTCATTCTTTAGATTACCCCTCAACTCTGATTTCTTCAAGAAACCCTTTGTCATCCTATCATGTCTTTTTTTTTTTTTTTCAGTCTAGATCAGGCACACAACAATCATGCTCCTTTCCACCAGAGCCTTTTGTCAAATTGTCATTTGACATGTGACTATTTGATTAATACATATCTCCTCTATTACTCTGTAAGTTCCTTAAGGGCAAGAACTTGGAATCAAATCCCTAGCATATATCATAGTCCTAATACATAATTTGCAATCAATAATTAATTGCAACATAAGTGAAAGAGTGAGTTAAAAGCTGCTGAAGACACAACTATGACATGGGAGTCTGATGAAGTTTGATGCGTACAATCTTAGAACGTGAAAACCTCTGCAATTCCCTGTTTTGTCATGACTGTTACATATCATGTGTTATGTTAAATCATATGATATAGCTGTTTATCATATGTAAAAACAATCTGAGAATTTATATAGCTTCAGAAATATTGTCTGTTCCTCTAATATAAAGATTTGTGTGTAATAAAGTCAATTTTAGCAACGTGTTCCTCATTCTCTTACATAATGCAATGTGAGAGTACTGCTTCTTTTCCTTCATCCTTAGTTCCTTTGGTATTTTTCAGAATATATCTTCTTTTCTTTTTTCACTATTGGAGCCATAAATGCTTAAGATATACTGAGAGAAGAACAAGAAAGTATTAACACAAACATTTTCAGATTAGGATAGATGCTGATACTTTGAAACAAGTAGAAGTTAGGGTTGTGATCTTAATTTCTGTTTCTATAATTTCATATACTGAGATTCAGGGATAAATGTATAAATCAAAGGAATAAGCAGCTAATGTAAGAAGGAAGTGATATTTTTATTGTGATGGCTGTCTCAAACTGTTCATTTCTTATCACTTATGTATTTTTGTAGAAAACTAAAAAGGAGCGTAATATTTCAACCATAACCCAATACCTGGCACTGTCAGAGAAGTTGCAAATGCCAACTTAAAGCTCACTATGGTTTGTCAGATTCATTGTTTTAATATAAACCTTCAGGCATTTGGCAAAACTGTATGTATTTGAGTCTAAGGTGGAAATAGAAAAATAGGTTTTAAAGGAAAAAATTGGAACATGAGCAGAAAAAGTCTCTGTCCCAAAAGAAATCTGCCCACAATTCTGAGGCCTGTAGTCAAAACCATAATCAAGGACTAAAATGGGACCAGGTTTGGTCCTAGTCCTTCCATTGACATATTTCATATTTGAATTACTTTCACCATGCATTTGTAAATTGTTATTTCCTTCTTCTTTATTACTACTGTTATTTGACCTCGATTATACCAAGACCAACAAAGCATAGTTATAAAGAGGGCTTTCAATTGATATGACCCAAGTAGAAAATATTGTATCATATAATTGCCTGCCCCTCCACAGAGAAAATCTATTAAAGAGATCTATTGAATTCAATTACATTTTTTTCTTTTTTGGCTCATACTTATTGCACTAAATTTTTTTAAAAATAAACCTAAAAAAAGGTTTTTCGATGATATTATATGATATATATTTATGTAGTTATATACATTTAAACAAATATTTCTGTGCATTTGTTTACAGATATATATGAGGTAAGTTTTTATCTGTTTTGATAATGAGATAAGAGATTTTCCTGTTGTTACATAAAATAAATTTTTAAAGAATCAAATTCAGGAATGAATAACAACAGCCCAAAAGAGGTCTGGAAGAAAAGGAAGTTATATTGTCAGGGCAGGAGCCAACAGAGGAAAAAAGGTTTCTAGCCCATCCCTCTCCTCCTGGGAGACAGAGATGAAGGAGGAGTAGCCTGTGATCCAGAGGGACAGACACTGAGTCAGATTCCTTAGGTGATTAAAAGACACAAAGTACAAAAAAGGTAAGATATTGGCTGAGAATCAAGATAGATTATAAAAGACTGCACGTAGAAAAGGAGAGTCCGCTAGCAAAGACGTTGGCCTTTTTTTTTTTTTTTCCATTCTTCTCTTGTAAAAGAGCCATAGAAAAACTGGAATAGAAATACTTTTATATAAAAAGAAAGAAATGAATTCATGTAATTTCTGGGTCATCAGAATAGCTCAGTGGACAATCCCAGCTCCACCCTCAAAGAGAAAAAAAAATGGACTAATGACCTTGAATGTCTCTTTTTATCTGGTGAAGATTGAAATACCCACAACTGGGACTGGGAGAGACAGGGGATACCCCTACCAAGTGCAACTTCAGCTTGGGAGTGGTCTGGGAGCATGAAGGGGTTTGCTTTCCCCTTCAGTAGTTCTAAGCCTCAGGGACTGCAAGATGTTATCGCAAGTTCTGAAGGTGCAGGACAAAGTCAGCCAGCCTCCGGGGGCCTGGTTTTCCTCACCTGTAATACAAATTAAGGAAACCTTCGCTTCCACTACAGATCTCAAAGTCTCTTCCAGCTGTTTTAGCGTATCAGAAACATCTTTTATAAATCCCGAAGGCCTAAGTTTAAAATAGTAATTCTGACCCCAAATTCCTTTCTGTCGGCGTCAAACTCAGCACTTTTATGAACAACTCCAGAAAATCTCCTCGGTAGGCTGAATGCCATGTGTCCAAGAGGTTAAATGGGAAACAGAGTGTGAATTACTTAGAGAGCTATTTTATAAACAAACACCAACTAGGATTGAACTCTGCACTGATTTGGAGGTGACTTAAGTCTAATTTCCTGCTCCTTCCCACTCTTTCCTTTCAGGACCAAAAGCATTAAGTGCTACAGAGAAAGCTCCTGCTGAGAGCCCCATCCTATTCTCCTCAAGATCCTGACAGGAGGGGGCTGCCTTTTGTCACAGTTTGACTGGTGAGTGACACTGAAATGCTCCACCTTGCTCAGCCTGAAGAACAGTGGCACTAATCCTAAAGGACAAAAAAAAAAAAAAAAAAAAAAGAGTTTAAAAAAGAAAATGGCTTGGTGAGAAACTGGCCAAAATCTCTTCCAATGAGGGAATGAAGAACATCTTCTTTCTGAATGGCAGCTACGAAGAGGCCTATCAATCAACCCGGAGATCTCCACACACCTGCATACTACGTCTACCAATGAGACTTGACAAGCCTATTATGATGCAAAGTTGTGACTCAAAACCTCATTTCAATAAAGCTCTTTCCTTTTCTTTAGAAGCCCAGGTCAATTGAGGTCAGGCAAGCGCCCAAACCGGCAGGCTTTAAGGAGAACCTTAGGGCTCACAGCAAGATCTTTCCTTTTTCTGCTTTTTATGTAGCAGATCGCCTTCTGCAGCCTTGGCTGTGATCTCAGCTCCTCTCACTCGCTGTCTTGGCTATCTGCCTGTTCTCCTGCTGTCCTCATCTGTAGGAGCCGCACAGCTCAGCAAGAAACCGTTTGTAGTGTACCCATCACAGCACTGGAAGAAAAAGAATACTGAGATACTTGCCTATAAAGCAAAAGAACCTCTTGCTGGAGTGAGGAATTCATTCTTTTAAGAACTTCTGATTTTACAAAAGGAAACTTCCCCAAACTAAAAGATAAGATGAAAAATCACCATGTCTTAAAAATGACAGTTCTATTTTTTTTTTTTTTACTAAAGTGAAAAACATGTAAGAATCATGAAACAAATGCCCTCTCACTGGCTGCTGACTGGTGTTTCAGTTTGGTATTAGTTCACTGTTCAGAAATTCAGAGTAATTCTTTGTTAGATATTCTGTACTAATGTCTTCTAACCAAGATGAAAATATTTAACTATGCAGTACTCTGTGTGATTGCTATTACTTATTCTGGAATTACTGTTTTATCTGATAATTATGTAACAGGATAAAATATATGAAGACAGCGGTACTGATGTGTAAATAGGCAGATCCTTCTGGTAATTAGATCTGTTTATCAGAGACCTGCTGTTTTATTGATATTTATTCTTTGTAATAGGGTCAATATTTCTTGTTCTGTGTTCAGAAATGAGAGCATCAAAATGTCACTCACCTGTGACACTATTTTGATGTGAATCATGTTTACTCCTTATTGAATTATAAAACGAACATATTTGGGAAAATATATGCTCTACAATACATAACATGAGTGTTAAATGTTAAAGAGAAGATTAAATGCTTGGTCACTCTCAGTAAGTGCCTTATCAATTATACCTTTAATTATTGTTATATATCAAGATATGCTATTTAACTGAGTGTTAATGAGGGATGAGGGTTTTAATGAAATGTAGATTCTTCAAGTTCGTACAAAGCAAATGCTGTGGTGATTGCTTCTTGAACTTACACTTTAAATTTCTTGTATAAATATATGAAAGTGAGAGTTCAAATTTTAACAGATCAGGTTTGTTTTAGTCCTCTGGGAAATAAGGATGGATAGATATTGCTGAGTTTATAGTAGGTGCTTAATAAATATCTGTTGATTGGTTAAGTTTTGATGAAAGAAAACAAGGAAACGATTTAAACTTTATTATGTCATAACTGTGACTCAAATAATCCTTGGATTGAGTAATATGCTCACCAATTATGCAGTTTAAAATCCAGATAATATAAGGTAATTTTTACCTGTCTTTGGTAAGTTTCTGCTTGAAACTGATTTTTCTTGGCCTTAATTTTTTAAAGGAAAAAAATAAAGTATTACCTCTGGGGAGCAGAGAGACTTCCATTATCTTGTGACAACAAGATGGTCAGTAGAACCATAAGTTCTTAAAATAGTACTTCAAATCACAATCACAATTTGAAGATGCTTCAAATCACAATTTGAAGATGCTTCAGAAATACAGAAGATATTTTAGCCAAAGTCTCCTGACCTTTCATTCCTATGTAATTGGCCTCAGAAGCAGAGACAACTAAAAATAGAAATGCTTCCAAGAGTTTCTTTGAATTAAGAATTTTGCTTGAATTTTAGTCTCGTAATTATAATCTAAGGATAATTATAGTCACTTCCTCTGAAACCTGATTGTTCTTAAGCATAAATGTGTGAAATACAGCTATTGCTATGTAGTACCATTTTTACACTTCTAAGATGTTTGGTTAAAAGATAAAGTCAGCATGGTGCAGCAGAGTCAAGAGACCTGCATTTTAGTTTCAACTCTGCCCCAACTAACTATGCATCCTGAGCAAATTACTTACTCCTTTTTCATCTGTGAAATTAAGTCAGATTAGACCATCTCCAATGACTTTTGTTCAATATTTCAGAGGCTGTGTGATGTATCCCTTAATAATAACTCAAGTACTTTTCATACATTGAGAGCTCCCTTTGTGCCAATTACCATGCTAAGTGCTTTACCTTCATTTTCTCGTTAAATTCATGATTACTAATGCTATTTTCTGGGTGACGCTGAGGCTTAGAGATGTTAAGTGACCCACTCAGTGTCTCATAGCTAATAGATGGTAGACATGGAGTTTCAGCACATGTACTCTGATTTCACTATTTCACAAAAACTGTCTGAGACTGAAGACACTGAAATGTAGTGAAAGCATTTAAACTCACAGAGTGTTGCAGGTTGAGTTTCCTGGGAATAAGTCTTCAAGATAGAGATTAACAAACAGGAGGCCTATTAGGGACTGCCTCGCAGAAGGGAAGGGAAGGGAGCAGGATTGAATAGAAGGAGAAAGTAAACTACAGTGCAGTCTCGACATATGTATCTGTCCTTTTGGAAGTTCCAAAGATGTGATGGCCATTCAGGGTTGTCTGGTGTTCAAGCAAGAGGGTGGGGCCTTTACACCTCCCCATAAGTCAATCAATCACTGGATAAAACTCTGGGAAGGGGGTATGACCTTGGACAAGGCAGATCTCTGCAGCCTAGACAGTCCCTGTAAGAGGCTGTCACCTGAGGGCTTTCATCTGCAGCCCTCTCAGTAGCTGTGGGAATAAGTCTTTATTCCTGAGGGCGAACTATGTGGTCCATCACAGCATCCAAGATGGAAGGAAGTGCAAATATAAGAAATCCAGGCTATTTCTATATGAGTATAAATACTGTTGGGAAGCAAAGTAGAATAGTCAAAGATATTTAAATTGCAGGCTGACTTGACAAAGGAAAGAAAGTTGAGGTATGATTCCTTTTACTTTTTTGAAATATCCATTGTAAAGCATTTAGCATAAACAAATATGAAGGTTAGAATTTTGAGGAGGAGCTTAACGTTGCTGCAGATGATGACTATGACCAAGGTGATATCTCCGTGTCTATCGAGGGACTGAGCTGGTATATAGCACCCTTAGGAAAGGTAGCCATTTATTCAGGAAGGGAAAGTACTGCATATTTATTTCTTGGCTCATTTACTTAATTATTCTGTGTAATTTAGGGGAAATGTCATGAATCTTGAGGTCAGATCCTGGTTCAAATTCCAGTTCTACCATGAGTATATGTATCACTGTGTGTGTTTGTGAGTGTGAGTGTTTAACACTATGAACCAGATCTTCTTAATTTGTAAAATGTGAGTTAAACTAATTGATTAGATGGATAAGTCTAATCATATAGAATAACTTGCTGTGAAAATATCAACCTCCTTGTAAGACATCTGGCATATATTTGTTGCACAAGAAATGTTTTTTCCATTGAACTTTTCCTTCACATATAAATATATTTATTTATCTAGTCACCCTTTTATGTGCCAGCTCTGAGAATCTAAAGATAATATATAGTCCATGCTTCTTAGAAGATCACATTCTGTAAAAGGAGAAAAAAATATTTTCAAAGTTTATTGTAATTCACTTTGGCAAATATCACAATGGAGATATGAAGAAAATGCTGGGAGAACACAGAGAATGGTGGAACTAATCTACAGTACCAACAAGAGTTGGAAAGGCTTTGTAGGTATACCCTCTCTGAACTGGTATCTCCAGATGAATAGAGGTTTCAGTAGAGATGGGGAGTAGGGACGTTCTAAGAAGAAGTAGTGATATTGTTTGTTATATCTTGTCTCATTCTTGTATTTTTGATCATTTAGGTTCATTTTTTTAGTAAAACAACTGATTAATTTTCAATCAATTCTTGTTACTCTTCTTACTTGAGTTATTGGCAACATTTAACAAAACTGAGCACTCCTTCTTTCATATAATACTTTTTACTTGGCATCCAGAAAGTTATATTCTCTTTGTTCTCCTACTTCATAGAATGTTCCCTCATCTACTTTGCTGGTTCTTCCTCCTTGTCCTCTTTACTGCTTAACAATTTAAGTGCCCTAGGCCTCTGTCTTCCCACCTCCTTACATCTTTACTGATACTCATTCCCTCAATGAGCACATCTTGTCGGTTGACTTTAAATACCACCTATATGCAGATCATTCCCAATATTAAGTGGTTCCTCCAGCCTTACTTGTGATCCCAGCTTTGTTTATCACAAGAACCAGGGTGAGCTCTTTACAAGGTGAGCAGGATCACACTGATGCTCTGCAAAGCTCAGCCAAGCCCCACCATGACCCATGGTTTCTCATTTTATTTTCAGCAAAAGCCAAAATCCTTACAAGGTCCTATAAAATGGTCTCCTTTTATGTCCCTGGCCTACCCTCTACTCACTGCCCCTTACTCACATTACTGCAGCCATTCTGCCCACTCCAATCCTTGTTGCTCCTAGAAAATGCCAA